>NW_006783618.1:1729010-1730828 GCF_000442215.2 Lipotes vexillifer
AAAAAAAAAAAAAAAAAAATACACACACACATTCACACATAAATCATAGATGGATATCCTGACCTACTTCAGAGCTATTAGTGATTGCTATGGTTCTTTCTGGGTGGTGAGATTAGGAGTGATTTCTGTTTTTTCTTTTATAGTTTTCTACATTCTGTGAGTATGTTTTGAGGAGATTAAATATGACATTTTGGAAAGCCATATTTAAGTGCAGGTACCTTGCAAAGTAGCTGTCGCTCTTGCTAATTTAGGAAGTTCCTTCTTATGTTGGGCTAAAATCTGCTTTCTTGAAATTCATCCCTTAGGTCTTCACCCAATCCCCTGCCCACCCCCCACCCCCAACAAACTTCCACAGAATTACATAGTTTCCTTGTTTCTCTGTGGCACCCTCTGTAACTGAGGACAGCCACCATCCTCTCCTGCACCCCCCTCCCCTCCCAGTGTCCCGTCCTCCTGGCTCACGCAACCTGTTTCTGCAGCAGGCCCTTGTATGATCTCATCTCATCTCATCTCATCCTGGGTGCCACCTCTGGTCATACTCCAGTTTCTCAATGTCTTTCTCAAAACCCAGGCTCAGAGTGGATGCCCCGCACCACAGATGGTAGGAACAGAGGGCTCCATGACACCCTCGCCCCCTCCTTGGTTGGAACATGCTGTTTCCACCAGTGCAGCCTGGGATCTGCTTTCTCATCATCCACCTCGTGGAGCTGGCTGCTTCTGAGCTTGCTGGCTCTCAGTAGTCCTGGGCCCTTTACCTAAATCTCTCAACTTCCTCATTTCTAACATAAGAATATTATTCTATAACCCAGATATCCTATAGGATAGGATGGTCCCTGCCTCCTAAAAGCTATAAAAGTTGCCTCTCATTTTAATTCCACATCCTCGGGAAAGTCCCATGTCCTTCCCAAGATGTCTGCAAGTTTCAGGAAGGTTTATGGTCTCATAGCTCTCCCTGACTCCTGCTTCCCAACTCTTCCGAATCCTTGTTCTTTGCTCTGTGTTTCAGGGATGCTTTATCTCTGACCTGCTGCTGACCAGATGTGGCCTCAACCTCCTTCCTGATTTTCACTGAAGTCCCACCCTCACATAGGCCCGCACGTATTTTGCAGACTTTCTGTGAGCTTTTGGGTGGCCGGGTGACAGGGACCACAGAAAGTCATCCCCAAGGGTCCATTGGGCACCTGCCATGTTGAGCGGTCTTCCTTCTGTGGTGCTGGGCTGCCAGTCCCATCTCTGAGAGGAGCCCAGAACCACCTTTCCCTTTTCAACTTCCCAAATTAACCTTCTAACAGAGGATTCAGAGCGTCACTGGGATCTTTCGCACAATTTCAGGGAGTGTGTTGACGTTGACATATGTTAATACCTTTAATAGTGAGAAAACCTTTGAGGGCTTGCTTCCTTCTCCTTCCCTCCTCCGTTGCTTCAGCAAAGAGCAGGGCACTCCTGCCCCCAGGGCAAAGGGCTTTTACCACAGGTGGTAGAGGGCGTAACAGAGACTCCAGACACGCCAGTGACTGTGGTTTCGGTGAGACAGGTACAGGTGTGACATCTCATCTTTATAATGGGTGGGCAGCGGTCTGCGGCCAGGTGCTCCTTTGTTTTGATAGTTTCAGCCCCAACCCTTGGAGTCCCCCTACCCCACCTTGGGTGGGGAGAAGTTTATAATCTGATTTTGTGACTCAATGAAAAGGAAATGTCAGAATTTCTTAAGGTTAAAAAACAAAACCAAGAACTCTTTAAAGTGGCCCATTTTGCATTTCTGACTTGACTCTGCAATTTGATTAGAGTCAAGAGGAGTCTTTGTCTGGTTGGCATTCC
>NW_006783618.1:1730838-1741750 GCF_000442215.2 Lipotes vexillifer
CATTCCTGAGCAAGTGGGAATCCTCCAAAGGCGTGAAGCGCCGGAGGAAGCCGGAGACTGACTGGGGCTGGGTCTCAGCTGGGTCTCCTCATCTCTACAATGGGGATGCTGATGGGAGTTATTACGTTACTAGTGTTATTTCATTGGCTACACCTACCTCAACCAGGAGCCCAGACCAGCTGCTAATATTTCCCTGGGGGATCTGCCTCCTTTTAGGGCAGTTCTTCCTTAAATCTCTCTTCTGTCATAAATTAGCATTCACATAATCTACATTCCCTCTCCCTGGTCTTATGAGTGTTGTATTTTTCCTTACCAGCCCTGGACAAATCATCTGGGGCTCCATAGAGAAAGAGGAATTAAACTCAAGTGCTGTCTAGTGACCTACAGTAGAAGCCACTGAAGGCTTTTGAGGCACTGTTTCCTTGGACTGACAGATCTCAGAGACTGGAGCCCTAGGGCAGTGCTTCCCAACTGTTTTCACTTCTCAACATGAGTAGAAAAAGATACGATTGATATGGCATATTGGGGCAAAAGGAGGAGGCTGTCTACAATGGAGGTGACTGGTTCCCATGGATGGTGGTGGGGATCTGCCTGCCCCAGGTCCCACCCCGACTCATCTAGGGCTGAGGGAGCTCTTCACATGGGTCACCCACCTCCGACATGGGTCGGGAGGAGACCGTGGGGAACGTAGTGGGTAGGAAGGAAGGTACCTATAGGTAGAGGAGGGGCGTCAGTTTGGAACCTGTGATTTTCCATGGGCAAGGAGGTGCCATGACAGGGTGGAGTGGCCCAGGTAGCTTCCCTGCCACCCCTTCTCTTTTTCTTCCTCCTCCGTCTCCACATGACTCCTCCCAAATGGACTTTAATTATAAAGTCACTGTTTCGAGAATAGCTAAAAGGAGGTGAGCCGGTGAGTTGTCACTATCAGCTTTCAAATCCTTGTTTCTTCTGCCGGTAATGGAGAAGGATCCATCATGGCCCATGGTCCTTCCTTCACCTGCTTTCTAGGAAGGTGTGTGTATGTTGACTCATCCACCCCCGCTGTACCCTCTGGATCTGGGCCCTGGCCCTCAATATAGTCATAGCTCAGGTGACAGTCAGGGGAAGCTTCCCTTCTCAAGGAGAACTTTCGACGTGAAGGTGGGGAAGATCAAGGAGCAATGGCTGTTGAGGGGAAAGGGTGATGGAGACAGAGTGACGGCAGTGAGTTGAATTAATTCCCTGGTGTCAGATTTAATGAAGGGCTGCCTTCTGTGCTGCCTCAGAAAGGCACATCATGGAGTGATCGGTGCTGGATGCACGCACAGCTCCAATTAAGAGTTTCTGCATCTCGCAGGGCTGGGGTGCCTTTGAATCTCTAGACTTGGGGGCTTTTCGGCCCCCTCCCCCTTCCAGGCTCGCACAGCCCTCATCCAAAAATCAGGGATCTTTTCTTCTCTTAAAGGGAAAGAACTCAGGGATCTTTTTGAGCTGCGTACATACGTTTCTGGTGGCCCTTTCTTCTCCCATCTCCCTTAGCTGTCCTTAGGTAAGGTCCAAGCCTCTCTTTTGCAAACAATGCCTATTTCACCTGATCCCCAGTGACTGAATCCTAGAATCACAGAGGCTTAGCACTGGGAGGGGACCTTGCAGGTGACCTAGTCCAGAGTCCCAGAGTCAGTGACAGCTGGGACTGGAACCAGGCTCTCTGAGACCATCTCCCTGGCCTCCCGTCTCTGTTCTGGCAACACTCAGAGGGAGCAACAGCTACATCTAAGCCCCACTAAGTCACAGTCTCAGCTGCCAATTCAAAGTGATGCCCACAACCTTTGCAACTTACCCACATATCACACTTGACAATCAACAAAAGTGGATACGCATCATCTCATGTTATACGTGCTGCACTGAAGGCCAGGGCGATACTCTTACCCTTGGGTTTGAATCCCAGCTCGGCCACTAACTAATACGTGACCTTGTGCCACTTCTAGTGCTTAACTTCTCGAAGCCTCCTTGTCTCATTTGAAAGTCAAGAATAACACTGGGCTTCCCTGGTGGCGCAGCGGTTGGGAGTCCGCCCGCCGATGCAGGGGACGTGGGTTCGTGTCCCGGTCCGGGAGGATCCCACATGCCGCGGAGCGGCTGGGCCCGTGAGCCATGGCCGCTGAGCCTGCGCGGCGCCTGCACGTCGGAGCCTGTGCTCGACAGTGGGAGAGGCCACAACAGTGAGAGGCCCACATACTGCAAAAAAAAAAAAAAAAAAAAAAAAGAATAATAACACTTATCGCACAAGTTCACAACAGCGTAGACTCTTGTTTTGTGGATGAAGAATAAGGCTCTGAGATGAAGTGACGTGCCCCCAGCACAGTGACAGTGAATGTCAAAGGGGGAACCAGAGCACAGGGCTTCTCTGTGCTGTGTTTGCATCACCTTTTGCTACAGTGAAGTTGCCGTCCTCCTCCTCCTCCAGCATCCTCACCAACATTCCCCTCATCATCTCAGCTACCATTTATTGAGCCTTTACTTTGTGCCAAGCACTCTCCTGAGTGCTTTATACATTTCACACCATTTAAATCTGACAATGAGCGGGAGGTAGGTTTTAAATTTATTCCCATTTCACATTCGAGGAAACGGAGGCTCAGAGAGGCTGTGTGGCCTGGGATGAAGAGCTATTAAGTGCCCTCTGCAGGATTCACAGCCAGGAACACTGGACTCCCACACCCATACAGTTATTCCTTGTGTCCCACCAGTCCTGCCTCTGTCCTGGGGTTACAGGCCCCCTGGGACAGCTGTGGGCTGAGTGACAGGACAGGCTTAGGGACTGGCTTTCACCGGCTCAGGTGCCAGGCTCTGTGCTCATCCGGGGTGGGGGGCCTGCCTGGTCCTCCTGGTGTCCTTGCTTCTCCACAGGCCCCTCTCACTAACCCCACCCGTGACATCAGGATTTGCAGCATTTCCCAACAGTGACAGAAATAGGCGTCTTCTCCCTTGTTCTCGTAGTGGGAGACTGAGGCCCAGAGAGGAAACAGTACACAGCAGCCTTATGCAGAGCCTCTAGCAAATGACAACATGCTGGTCCCCAGACCCTGCCATTTACCCAGGCTGCTCTGCTGAATGTGCCCTGGTTCCAGCAAGCAACCCAAAAGAGACATTCTCTGCCTAATACTCGAAGAAGTCTTTTTTGTCCCAGTGACCAGCTTGCGGCTCATTTCTTCCATGTGTGCTGGCCCGGAGGGATCAGGGTGGAGCCCCTTGGGAGATCCAGCATGCCTATTTCACCTGATCCCCAGTGACTGAATCCTAGAATCACAGAGGCTTAGCACTGGGAGGGGACCTTGCAGGTGACCTAGTCCAGAGTCCCAGAGTCAGTGACAGCTGGGACTGGAACCAGGCTCTCTGAGACCATCTCCCTGGCCTCCCGTCTCTGTTCTGGCAACACTCAGAGGGAGCAACAGCTACATCTAAGCCCCACTAAGTCACAGGTCTCAGCTGCCAATTCAAAGTGTTGCCCACAACCATTGCAACTTACCCATATATCACACTTGACAATCAACAAAAGTGGATATGCATCATCTCATGTTATACGTGCCCCCTAGGGAGCCCTGCCCGCCGCCCCCCCCAAGGGCTCGCTCTCCTAACTCATCCTCCCGTAAAATGCTGCTGTGAGATACACTCAAAATTTTACCTGTCCCCCCAACCCCTTCCTCTTTATCGGTGGGACTGCTGAGACCCTAATATGAGCCACTGGAGTAAATGAACCCAAATCATTGTTCCGCCCTGTAGGTTTGGGCTGACAAAGCTTTCCCCGTCTTGCTTGGCTGTGGTTTTCATGATGAACCTCTCTCAGCTTTTATGGGTATGTGTTCAGTTCCCTGAGGCTTCAGTGAAAGAGGCCTCCAGGATTCAGAGCTCAGAGCTCCTATCTCCTCTACCCTGAAACTGGGACTTGATAGAAATGAAAAGGCTTGTGCTGAGGGAGACTCTGCCTTCTGTAATGCACTCTGGATCCTTTAAGTCACACACACACACGCACGCACGCACGCACGCACGCACGCACGCAGGCACACAGCAGAGGTTCATGAACTGGTGGTGTTAAATAACAATTAGGTCAATAATGCCCTTTACAAGAACCTTTTAACAAATTGCATTCATTGATAATTAGCCCCTGTGAGAATCTTAGTCTTGATGGAAACTGGATCCAGACGCAGACCCAGTGCTGGGAGTTAAGACTCTCCTTTTCCAGGAAAACCTTTCCTTGCTTAGCTCTACTTGAGAAGGGCAGAGCCATGGCCCTGGGTCAATTTCTGCAACTCCTGTTGCCTTGACCTTGAACAAGGGCGCCATCTTTCCCCCTGTAGTCCTCCATTCCTCTCCCCAGGTGGCTTACACGGGTGGCTGGGGAAGCCATGAGTTGAGGATATGTTGCTGGCTCTGTGGCTGAGGGCGCAGCTTGGCACCAAGAGCATCTCTGAAAGACGAGTGCTTTCTGCTGTTTGTCCAGGGCTTCCCAAAGAGGTGGTGGCTTCTCCTCCAGCTTGTCTTCTGCCCAAGCCCAGAGACGGTGCCCAGGCATGTTACAGAGAGAAGTAGCTTGAGAGGGGTGAGAAACTGTCTGAAATAATTCCATCCTTCCCTGGAGACTTGGCGTGAATTTTATCTAATCACCATGGCAACAGATTAAAAAAAAAAAAGAAAAAAGGTGTGAGCATTTCGCCTTTGCTGTGATAATTCAGATTTATATATTCAGATCAGATTGGAGTTGGAGATTTTTTTTTTAAGGGAGCAGATGCAGCAGAAGGTGTGACTACAAATAATGTAGCACAAATGTTTGATGATCCTGCCCTTTAAGAAGTGGAACGCAGTTTCCTGCAGTTTTTCCAGAATACAATTATTCCATCAAACCCATTGCAATGAGGACTCATTACGGGCCTGAATAATGCAGAGTCACGTCCGTGCCAACAACACGCCTGCGCACACACAAACACACACAAACACGCATGCATGGGCAGCCCCCGCCCGCAGCCGCTGGCCTCCCCCAAACAGAAACCTCAGAAAGCACCCAGAAAGGCATGTAGGCCTCAGCAAGGGGCCTGAGAAGGCTGAGACTGAAGGGCTAGGCAGGATAGCTCAGACTCCACCCCGGAAGGGAACATATTCCCAGCTGATGCTGGGTGAAGGGCCCTCCTTCCCCTGTCGTCCCACCCACGTGAGCCCCCTGCCATTTTGTAGAGCATAAACCCTTGGGGGGCAAGCGCTGGAGCTGGGTGATCCTGTCGTACAATCTCTGTCCAGCCTGGGGGATTAATTCAGACATTTTCATTAAGTATGTGATTCTGTACGTTTGTTCAAAGTACCGTCTGATCTGAACCGGTCTGCTGACTCTCAGGCCAAGCGCTTTTCCGGTAAAGGCTTCACTTGGGGATTAGAATTAGCACTGAGACCTACACTCTCTACTTTCTTTCATCCTTGCTTTGCTCACTCCAGGAAAGATTGGCGTGCGGGCAACGGCCTACGTGCTGCTTGGCAACGTGGACACACCCAGGAGACACGTTATCAATGGTTATTGGGCGTTATCTACCCCTTCTCTGCCTAACACGTGTGCCTGCAGGTACCACCTTTCAGCAGCTGACAACTTCTCTAGATCTCTTGGTCTCAAGCCGTTGAAAGTTCCGCCGATGGGATCGCCTTCGTAATTCACTGCCCCTGGTGGAGACGGCGAGACTTCCTTCCATTCTGCCAAAGGGGCACAGTCCCCCTTGACTGCATCTACCCTGGGCCACACAAGGACACTGGCATCTGCCTGCACAGACCAGCCCTTCCCAGCTGCCCCCAGGAAAGAGCGAGGGCGGTGGCAGGGCGTGCAGCAGGAGTGGGTGGGAGGTGGAGGAGGGAGACAGAGCCCCTACGGGCTTAGGCGAGAATCCCTTCAGTGCTGCCCCCACTTCTTGCTGGAGGATGAATCCTCCATCATTCTCTCTCCTCCACCACAGACACCCCTGAACCAGCATTTCCCAAATGAGAAACCCAGGCCCAGAAGCGTCACAGGGCTCACTGGTGGCAAAGCAAGAACATGAACGCAGGACCTCCAGCTTCGAAGCTGTCACTCCCCAGTGCCTCTTGTCAACCACATCAAACCCTGATATGTCAGACAGTGGCCAGACACAGGCTTGTCGCTCCATGTGCCATGTTTCCCTTCAGGGTCCCTAGTGGCCTGGGTGTCTGCTATCGTGAAGGTCCACCAGACCCTCGGGGCTGTCTCTTCTAACACGTTCCATTCATCACTCCTTGGGATGCAGCCTAAAGTCTCCCTGCTTGAAGGGGAGATCCTTCCACCCTCTGCTTGGGGTTGCATGCCTTTCATGCCCAGGCGGAGCTCCCGGCAGACCTGCCCTTCGTGATCCGGCTTAGCCTGAGTTCCTGCCCATTAGGAGCCCCTACCAGCAGGCTGGGTTCATCTGTGTCTAGGCCTCAGCATCTTGCCAAGAAGGGTCCAGGTCACCCGCTGCCTCCTTCCCAGCACATGGGCTGGGTCTGCCGGCCGCGTGGTGCTGTTCTCTGCTGCCCTCTCAGCAGACCACTCAGAAAGGTCCTTTTCCCATAATTTACCTGAGATGTCCAGGCTACAAGATATGGAGCGCTTGAGACAAGGGTCCGGTCCC
Source organism: Lipotes vexillifer (assembly GCF_000442215.2). NCBI lineage: Eukaryota > Metazoa > Chordata > Mammalia > Artiodactyla > Lipotidae > Lipotes > Lipotes vexillifer. The sequence continues at coordinate 1,737,474 of NW_006783618.1, forward strand.
CGCTCCGCCCCCCCCACCCACAAGGAATTAATGCTGCTTCTCGGAGGACTCCTCGTTCCCTGTGTGCACGCCGCCCTCTGAATGGGGAGAGGCAGGCAGCAGATTGTTTGTGTTTGGTGTGTAATTTATTTACCTGGGAAGGCACAGCTCCGCGGCAGCATCTGCTTTCCAGCATGTTTCCAGGCCCTCGTCCTGGCTCACACCCCATCTGGCCCAGAGGAGACCAGGAATTGGGACCTGGGGTCTGGAGGAAGAACCCGCAGTTCTGGGCCTAGTCCTTGTTTCTTCTGCATCCCTGGGCTGTGGGTCCTCTCTGGGAATGGGAGTGTTCCATCCACATAGGGGAAGGATGAGGAAGACCCCAGAAGCCCTGCTTCGGAGCTCAGCAGGGCCCCACAAGGTGTGTGTAAGGCTGGGTCCTGGGCTGTAGGAACACAGAGCCGACTGGAGCCTCACCTGACCTGCTCCATGCTCTGCCAGCGGCCGGGCCTGCACAGTGGGTCCCCGAGAAGTTGCTGCCCCTAGCACCCCCTGCCTCTCCTGCTGCCCTGCCAGTTGTGGGCAATGGTGACTGAGGTGGGCAGGGAAAGGGTAGATGATGCAGGCCCTTCTCAGCCTCCTTACATCGCTGGGTCTCCCCAAGTGAGGGTCGGGCCATCCAAGCCTCAGGTTCCTGTACATAATAGTTGGGCCGGGATCCAAGCAACACCGCCAGCCTAGATGGAATCCCAGCCCTCCTGTCCTCCAATCCCCATCACCAAAGTGCACCACAGGCAAGAGAGGGTCGGGCCCCCGTGCCCTGCACTGCCTGGACCCTGTACTCTGTTCCGAGCCACTCCAGGGAGTGTGTTGATGGCTGGTGACCAGGGAGAGTCAGGTCTTATGAAAAAGCTGATGGAATTAGGCCCTGTGGCTGGAGATGAGAAGACTTTTAAGGACATGGTTCCGGCCTTCCTTCTAATGTGAGGTGTTATCCGAGAGACGGGGGAGCAGGCCTACTTCCCTTGTGCAGCAGACTCTAAGGGGCGGGACCAGTGGGCAGGAATTATGGGGAGGACAGAGGCGCTTCAATATCACTTCAATATCAACGTGATTTTTCTAGCAAAGTGGTCAAACAGTGTCTTGGATTCCCTTGGGAGGTAGTGAGCTCGCCATTACTGAGTGTGTCTAAAGCAGGGCCAGATGGTAATAATGTTAGTAACCATTTACTGAGTGCCTGCTATGTGTCAAGTGTTCTTGCTCTGTGTTTACTTTCTCCTAACAACCCACTATTAGGTATCATTGTCCCCATAATGCACTGGCGGCAGTAAGCTCGGAGAGGTTAAGTAATTTGCTCAAGATCACACAGCTTGTAAATAGCAGAGCAGACCTGTCCTGCTGAGCCTGTGCTCTTCCTGGCATTTTACGGGGCTTGTGGAAGGGAAAGCTACTGTGTGGGGGAAGAGGTCACTAGATGACCTCTAAGGGCCTTCTTACTAAAGATTTGGTGGCTTACTCCCCTGTGAAGTCATCTTTGCTTAACCCTTTGATCACCTGGCCTTTCAATCTGACCTCGACACTTAGGCTCACCTGGACCCTCAGGACATGGCTACAGCAGCTTATAAAACTCTCTCCCACAAGGTACTGCATTCCGTACACACCGCAGGTGTGTGAGTTGGGCCTCAACCTTCTCCCGTGTTACCTGAGGGAACTGAGGTCTGAGGATCTGGGTGGTCTGTCCCAGGTCCCGAAGCCACATGTTCCGGGCTAGACCCCTGACTCCTGACGTCAGTTTGCCATCTGACTGCCTTGGTGTGCCTGGACCTCCCTCCTCTGGGCAACTCAGTAGGGCATGCAACTTTTATTCATTCAGGTATTTCTTTCTGATACGACGGGTTTTCATGGAGCCACCTGGAACTGCAGCCCTGCCCTTAGCGTTGTGCTGATGGTGTGGCCTGAGGACGGTCAGGAAGAGGGTGGTGAGTGCTTATTGACTGACTGGCCAGTGGTCACCCAGGCCACCGACATACCCAGGCTGCTTGGCAGGGGCTCTGTAAGCAGCCCCAGGCCAGGATTACATCAAGGTAGTACCTAAAATCTGAGAAAACCTACTCCCAGGGCTTAGGGTTTGGGGCTGATAAAAAGAGAAGAAAAGAAAAAACTCTGGTGTGTCTCAGTTGTTATGGAGGAAAGGACTCCAGGGAGGGAAGGTTGGAGTCTAGAGGCAGGGGCCACAGGAGGGAGCACGAGGCAACACAGACCAACACAGACCGTGGAGGTGGGGAGGGAGGGAGGGAGGAGGGAGGGAGATGGGCAGAGAAAGCAACAGGGTGGCAGGGCGCCTGGCATCTGGGTTGGATTTGTTCGTTCACTCATCTATCATTCACTGTGTGCTCTCAGGAGCCACCATCCAGAGGTGAGATGGACCTCACAGAGGCACAGCTTTTACACAGGTGTTGTGTGCTATACTGGAGGCGTGTCCTGGGTGCTGAGGGAGCCCTGCTGAGAGGGGGCCGGGCCTGCTTAGGGAGGTTCCAGGAAGACCTGAGATTTCCGCTGAGTCCTGAGGCAGGAGCTTGTGAGGCGAGGACGCGGACTGGAGAGTTGGTCCAGGTTACGGGAGCAGCGCTGCGCAAAGGGCCAAAGGCATAGGAGAGCACCCTGCGGTCCCAGGTTGCCGACAGCACAGCCAAAGCTGAGGAGTGGGGAGTGTATTTCAGAAAGATGCCCTGATGCCAGGCAGCAGGGAGGGTGGCTTGGATCTGGGCACAGAGAGGGGGCCTCAGAGCCCACTGCCAGAGCGCTTCCCTTCGGCCACACAGCCAGCTGGGGACAGCCCTGGCATGAGGCCCAGGTCCCAGCTGCCTGACCTCTGGCCTGCTCCCAAAGGACCGCATCGGTGGTGCCTAACACATTTGCAAAATGCTGCATTATTATAACACGGATTCACTAACTGTGGGCCTGGCACTCTTCTAAGCACTTTACATATATTAATTAATTTAATCCTCAGAGTAACGTTATGAGAAATGTACTCTTATTATCCCCATCTTACAGATGAAGACACCGAGGCACAGAGAAGTTAAGGGGCTTTTGCCCCTTAAGTTACACGCTAGTAAGTGGTGCTACGGGGATCTGCATCTAAGCACTGTAGCTCAGACTCTCCTTGCTTGGTCAACTTAGTACCATGAATCAGAAGATAAGGAGTTTAAGAACTAGCCTGTCTGAAGGGGAGGGAGATACTGGGTGCCTGTCTTGCACGGGGTGACGTGAGTCTCTCTGGGGCCGACGTCCGCAGCCCCCTGGCCCTGGTGAAGGGGGCGTACTCTGGCTCAGTGGGAGTGAAGGGACACAGGAGAAATGCAGCCAGGGAAGGCTCCCTCTGGTCTGGTCGGTGCTGGTGCACCTCTGTGTGAAGGACAGAGGGTGGCAGGGCTCCTGCTACCCCGTCCTTGTCCCCCCTCCCCAGCCCGCCTTGTCCTTCAGGGAAGGAAAGCTCCCTGGGGTAGAGTAGCCCAGACTCCCTTGGTAGCCTGCCCTGGTTCTGTTTTCTTTTGTTTTTGTTTTGTAGCTACCGTGTGTGTTTTTTTTTTTAATTGACTTTTTAATGAACTATGACATACATACAGAAACGTACACAGACCTTAAGTGTACGGTTCAATAAATCTTCACAAAACAAACACACCTGTGTAACCACCCCCTAGATGAGCCTCCCCAGCACCCTGAAGCCTCCTGTGTGTCCCTCCAGCTGTTACCTCCACCCCTCCCCGCAAGGTGACCACCCTCCTGACACCTGTCAGTGTAGATCAGTGTTACCTGGTCTTGAACTTCCTACGAAGGGAAGCACATGGTGTGTTCTCTCAGCCTGGCCTCTCAGACTCAACGTGACGTCTGGGAGGTTCGCCCTTGAGTTGTGCTTGTCATCCTGGTCTTTAATCACCCCTGCTGTCAGGCAGCCCCTGGTCCTGCCGACCTGCACCTCCTTTGGTTTACCTGCCCTCCGTGGCGGGGTGGGCGGTGAGGTTAGGCACAGAACCCGTTTATCTCAGAGCAAACCCACCTCGTTCCTGGGACATCCTTTACTCTCACCTGTAGTTTTGAGAATTTTGTCTTACTTTTCTGATAGGAAACCATGGTTTAGAATCAAAACCAGGTTTTGGGGGCAGAGGCTCCCTTTCACAGCCTCTGGCTCAGGCCCACATGGGATGCACAGACCAGGCAGAGGGTGAGGTCGCTGTGGACTTTGCCCCCCCCCCGCCCCCCCCCCCCGGGGGCCCGGGGTCCCAGGGGGCCCGGGCGCT
>NW_006783618.1:1742062-1747419 GCF_000442215.2 Lipotes vexillifer
GCCCAGACCAGGGGGGGGGGGGGGTCGCGGGGGGCTTTGCCCCCCCCCCCCCCCCCCCCCCCGGGGGGCCCTGGTTACCAGGGTGACCAGTGCCTGGGGCTAGTTGGAGAGTGGAGGGAACACCCACCAGCTGTAAGCCTGGTGGGATGCTGGGAAGGACTAAGGGATTTCAAAGGTCCCTTCTGGCTCAGAAATCCCAAGAATCCAGCTTTCTTGTAAAGACTGTCTTTCTGGGGACTTCCCTGGCGGCCCAGTGGTTAGGACTCTGCACTTCCACTGCAGGGGGCACAGGTTCAATCCCAGGTGGGGGAACTAAAATCCCGCATGCCACATGTTGCGGCCAAAAACAAAAATAAGGCTGTCTTTCTGCAAAGGGAAAGATGCTAATGTGTATCCTTGAGGCCTCACCTGGCATCCCAGGGGCTTGTCAAAATGCAGAATCTCAGGCCCCACCCTGCCCTACAGGATCACAATCTGCATTTAACAAGACAGCTTGCTTCAGCACATTAAGGTTTGAGAGGCCCTGCTTTGGGCAGCACGCTGAGGTGATCAAGAACTTGGACTCTGGAACCAGACAGTCTGGGTTTGGATCCTGGCTCAGCCACTTACTGTGTGACTTTAGGCAAGTTGCTTAGCCTCTTTGAGCTTTAGCTATAAAATGAGGATAATAATAGTCCATACCTCAAGGGGTTGTTGTGAGATTTCGTTGAGATAACCCCCCTGAAACCCGTGAAACACTGAGCAGTACCGTAGCACGTGGTTAGCAATATATATCATCTAGAGGAGCCAGGCGCTGGACCGGGCACTGTTCACACACTACCTCATCGAACTTTCACAGCAGCCTTAGGGTAAACAGTCTGATTATGTTTATTTTACAGATGAAGAAACTGAGGCTGATGAGTCAGCTTGTCCAGGAGACAGAAGGAGCCAGAGTTTGAAAGAGGAGTTCTCTTCTGGTGTGGGGTAGAGTGGGAGGTGTGGCCGGTAGCCACTTTCTCCCCATATAGGTGTAGGGATGAGACTGATACTCGTAGGCCAGAAACAGGTTGCTGGTGTGTTAATGGATATTAAATTCTGCCCGTTAATTGCCAAGGATGCACTGTTAAGGATACACACAAGGTGTTTCTCTCCCAGCAAGCTCTAAATTAAGTGAGAAAGGGAGAGGCAGAGGCCTGTTGAAGAGGAAGAGAGAGAACGCTCAGAGGATCTGGGCTTCGGGAAGGACCTGCTCCTCAGGAAAGCGGGCCAGGGGTCAAGCGTGTGGTTATGCCGCAGAGCGGGATATGAGGCGGCCCGCGGTACTGGGCTCCACTCAGCATCCTGCATCTCAGGCAACCGCTGGGCTGATGAGCAGCCGGCTCCCTGGGGAGCTTGGGAAGACAGAGGGCCCTGGCTGCACACGGGTGTGGCTGGAAATGTCCGGGGCTGAGGGATCTCCGGGAGGCATGGGGTGTACGTTGGTAACAGCTGGGCTCTGTGTTCCTGCTCACGTGTGTGTGCAGCCAAGTCGTGCCTGTGGTCCAGGGGGACTGACCTGGCGTCCTGCCTGGCACCCTGCTCCGCCGCCTCCTGGGCCTCCGCCTCTGGGCCCGGCTGTCTCCTGCTGCCCCCTCCCAGCCTCTGCCTGCCTGCTGCTCTGTCTCACCACCTTCTCCCAGGTCTGCTCCTCGTCTCTGCTACCTGAGGCTGTGTTTTGTTGCCTCTTTACTTGTCTGTCTCCCCTGTTGACTGTGAGTGCCTTGGGGGCAAGAGCCCGTGTCTTAGTTTCCTCTGTATTCCCTCACCCTAGCACAGGGCTTGGCACAAAGCAGATTCTTGATACCTGCTGGCTGGCTGGATGGAAGGAAGAGTAGAGTGGGCATTTCCATAGATGCCCTCCTAGAAGGGACATTCAGGAGACAGGGAGAGGCCACCTGAGGCCACAGCACCACGAGTAACCCAGCTCCATGGTGTTCATCACTGTTGTCTGACACGGGTCCCTTGGTATGCCAAGGACAGATTCTAGACAGCCGGTTCTCAGAGAGAGGACCAGCTCCTGCCCTGCCCCCCAGCGGCCTTCTCCAGATATGTTTCTCTAATCCAAATATTACTGACTCTCTAAGGATAGAATTGGAGCTGAGGGGGTAAACCGGCCCAAATGCCACGCACATTTGTTGGTAAATGGAGTAACTGGGTGGTGTGCACAGTGCAGGGGCCCTGGGGGTTGCCCAGCTGCAGGGCCTCACCTTGGCTCCCTGTGTGAAGCTGCCCCATTTTGTCTCACCCCAGGCATACTCCACCCGGCCACCTCCACTCCCTCCAAGCCCAGGGTGTCACCAGATGGACTGGATCCTGTTACTTTTCAGATCATTTGAGATTCAGTATTAGTGAGCGGGAGTGTGCCACAGCCAGGGTTAAGGTGGGGCCCCCGAATGGCCACAGCGCCCCCAGTGTCCCCAGATGAGCCTCTGGCATAGCCTGGGTCCTCGGCTCTGTCGGTGACTCAGCTCCATGTTTGTGCCGTCATCCCCAGATTGGGAGTGAGGAGGTCAGGTTCAAATCTAGGCTTTCCCTTGAATGCCTTGGGTTAAACCATCTTGTCGGGTTTGTTTTATCTATCTATCTATCTATCTGTCTGTCTGTCTATCTATCTATCTATCTATCTATCTATCTATTTATTTATGACTGCTTTGGGTCTTCGTTGCTGCACACGGGCTTTCTCTAGTTGCATCGAGCTGGGGCTACTCTTCGTTGCGGTGCGCGGGCTTCTCATTGCGGTGGCTGCTCTTATTGTGGAGCACGGGCTCTAGGCACTCGGGCTTCAGCAGTTGTGGCACGCGGGCTTCAGTAGTTGTGGCTCTAGAGCGCAGGCTCAGTAGTTGTGGTGCACGGGCTTAGTTGCTTGGCGGCGTGTGGGATTTTCCCAGACCAGGGATCGAACCCGTGTCCCCTGCATTGGCAGGCGGATTCTTAATCACTGCGCCACCTGGGAAGTCCCTTTTGTTGGGTTTTATAGTTCCTCAGCCAAGCGTCCCTGAGACTCTCTTAGATCCATGTGACTCTGAGTGTGTGACGAGGCTGGGTTCCACCTCCTCATCCCGTTTCTGGTCAATTTGTTTTGCCCATTGCCACCACCATGTGCGCCCAGCGACCAGCAGCATGGCCACCACAGATGCCTCTGCAGCGCATCTCCAAGGGCACTGTTTCTTCTGAGTCGTGCAGTGCACAACCTGAATAACCGTACACAGTGTCCAATACACACTAGAGGTACAGTGGGTGACTAAGGTTGACTTCAGTGAGAGGACTCACACTGTGTAGAGTTGAAGTAAGCAACCTCCAATTCCTGGACATATGTAGGCTTTCTGGGATTGTTTGTCTTATCTCGTTATCCATCTCCACGTCCTTGAAGAGTGTTCTCAAACTTGTGTGCACATCCCAGTCAGCTAGAGAGCTTGTTAAAACACAGATTGCTGGATCCCACCCCCAGAGTGTCTGCTTCAGTAAGTCTGGGATGGGGCCCAAGGATTTGCAGTTCTAGCACTCTCTCAAGTGCTGCGGCTCCAGGACCGCCCTTGAGAACTGCTGTCCTAAGTTGGTATTTCGTGGTAACCTGTGCGATGGGAGACAGGAGACCGGGGTTCAGATCCCTTCTCTGACTCTTATTAGTGGCAGCAGTTTAAGCCTGTCACCTCCCCTTTCTGTGCCTTAGTTCCTTTATCACTTAGGGGTGGAAATGCCTGCTTTCGGTACCCTGGGATGTTGTTTGGAGGATCAGATGAGAGCTGCGAGTTGTGTGCTAGCTGTGTAGTGTGCTTTTCAGCGGGTCATTTCTTCCCTGGGTGACGGGTGTTTTCCTTCTGTCTCTTCTGGTGGAATCTTCTGGTCTCCTCCTTCTTTATCTCTTATCATAAAAATTACCAAGATAGGGGGAAAGGGACTGGTGGTACAGAGAGACTTCTGGCTGGATACCTGGTAGTCATCAAAGTCTGCCCGCCCAAAACAGAGGTATGGTTATACTGGTGGAAACCTCCAGGCAGCACAGGGGCTGCCGCAGGTCATGTGGAGGCCTATGCTAAACTCCTTCTTTGGGCACCTTGAAAATCCTTGCAGAGCCAGAGAGAGATGCCCGGGCACCCAAGGCTTTGGACCTGGAATCTCAGTGGAGCAGCCAAGAGTCCGTATTTTTTATGAATATGTGTGTAGGTACGTTTTATAGAGAGAGCTGAGCAGAGTACCTGGGACTAAATGTGCACAGACACAGGATAGCTGGTGAGGACGGAGTGTGGTTGACATAGACGTTGTATGACTAATGCTAACGTCAGCCAGGGGGGTCTGGCTGATGTCAACATTCAAGGGAAGACTTGAGAAGCAGTGAGCTAATTACTGCTACACCCACAAAATTCTTTGTAGGGAGGGAATGACCTAGAATGCAAAATAGGTTTCATCCTGTTTGGAAAACTGAGAAGATTCTAGCGAGGAAAGTACTGAGAAGGTAGGAATCGCTGGGGGTGCCGGCAGAAGGTGAGAAAGGAGTTCAGAGTCTGTGGGTGGCGAAGAAATGAATAGATGCCATTTGAAATCGTCCTATTCTAGAACAATGTATAAGGTGTACCTGTATATAGATGTATACTCACACACAATCATTCAGCATAAACAGCTGTTGAGTAACCTACATTCTGCAAGTTTCAGGCAGCCATCATCTTTCACCCATGCAACCTACAATCGCTTCCTAACTGATTTCAGTGCCTCCAATTTCTTCCCACCTCTATCTAAAAAAGAGGTCTGATCATATCGCTGTCTGATTTTAAACCTTTCATGACTCCTCACCGTCTGTGTAATAAATATCTCCACCCGCTGGACTTCTCCCAGGCCCTGGACCACACCATCTCACGCCTCTCTGGCCTCCCTCTAGTTGTTCGTGTTGCCTGGGTCACCCTTCTCGATGTGGGAAGCCCAAGTCGTCCTTCATAAATCCCTCTTTGCATGTGTCTCTCAGTGACACCTTCCCAGGGGCCAACAAATGAACCCATCACGGTTGCTGGATTGTAGAATGTCATTGATTCTGAGCTGGACTACTGTCTTTTTAATCATAATAAACAGCATCTTATATGTATCCATCATTGTGCCCTGTATCCCAGATTCCAGAACTTCCACATGCGCACCAGCACGCCTCCTAGAATGGTAGCTGTTCTCTGCATGAAGCTCCCTGTGCCAGTCCCAGAAAGCATCATCCTGTGATCTGCTTTGCGTGTGGCTCACTAGCTTAGTGCTTGGCACATAGTGGCCACTCAGTGTATCCTTGCTGGCTGACTGACTGACTGACGCAACTCAATGGAGACATAAAAAGAAGCAGACACAGAACTTGGCCCTTGTTCCCT
>NW_006783618.1:1747429-1774108 GCF_000442215.2 Lipotes vexillifer
TCCCTACACTCCAGCTTGAAATCCTGAAAGTCCTTTTGCACCTACTCTTTCTTTTTCATCATAGATTTACTGGAAAGGATAAAATAACTGAAAATGATTTTTTCTAACTTATAACTCAGGGAACTGAGGCCCAGGAAAGTTTAAAGCAACTCACCCAAAGCCAAGAACAGAGGTTGAGCTTCCTAATTCACAAGAGAGCATTCTTTCAGCTGGTCAGTGCCACCCCCTTAAGCAGTGGATATTAAAGAAACAGCACATCTCTGGCAGGAGCCTGATAACAGTGCCGTGTACTGTGGTTTGTTGGGTTCTTACTATGTGCTAGGGGCTTGACACACATAATCTCATTTACCCCTCACAGCAACTCTGCAAGCTAGGTCTTTTACCCCCATTTCCCAGATCAAGAACCTCAAGGGGAAGAATGACAAATAACTTGCCCACAATTACATCAGCTTGAAGAGGTGGGCTGTGCATCTGAGTGACCCTGGTCGCGGTTGTTCTGCTCTCCCATGTTACAGATTTCCTCTGCGTTACTGCCAAAGCCAATTACTCACCAGTAAAACGAGGGGATGGAGCCAATGGTCCTGTGACGCTTTGGAAGTGTGTGGGGTGGAGGGAGTGGGGGAGGGCAGGACGGGGGTGGGGGCGTGTCTTAGCTGTAGTATGACTGGAGGAAGCCACTGGCATTTAGAGGAGAGGGCCAGGGATGCCAAACCCAGTGAAGAACTGACTCAGCCCAAATGCTACAGCACCCCCACGGTAGACAGCCTCCAGGATGACCCCCAAATCCTCCCCTCCTTATATCCACACCCTTGTGTCATGCCCTCCCACTTTGTACCTGGGTTGGTCTGTGTGACCAGCAGTGTATGACAAGAGTGATGGAGTCCCTCCCGAGGTTGGGTAATAAACAACTGCGGCTTCTGTCTTGGTTTCCGCCCGTGGGTCACTGGCTCAGAGGAAGGGTAGCCAGCGGGTTGTAAGCAGCCATAGGGAGATGTGCACATGGCGAGGAACTGAGGCCTCTAGCCAACAGCCAGAAGGAATAGAGAGGTCTGATACAGCCACGTGAGTAAGCTGGAGATGAATGGAGTTGAACATGGAGGAGACACAGCCACAGCCAACAGATGTACAACCTCATGAGCCAGAGCTACCCAGCCTGGCCACTCCTGATTCCCGGCCTGGGAAACTGTGTGGGGTTATAGATAATAGCTGTCTTAAGCTGCTCAATCTGGGGGTACTTTGTTATGCAGCAGTAGGTACCTAATACAGCCCTGTTAAGAGACATTGCCAGTCTGTGATTTCTGGGAGGGCTCCAGGGAGCCCTATAGTTGGGATTAGGTTCCGAGTAGGAATAGTAATATTACTGTAGGAGTGTGGGTCCCTGTTTACTCACGGTAGGAGCTGTGTTTGCTCTCGGATAGCTGGGCTCTGGGCCTCCTGGCTCCTCCCTCAGTCTTGCCCAAATGTGTCTGTCTGTCTGCACCTCCCTGGGAGCCTCGGAGTTGGAGGCAAGCCTGGATGCATGAACAGCCTGGCCACTGTCTCTTGGTGGTGACAGTGACAGGACACGCTGGGCACAGCTCCGCTCCCAACACAGTGTATGCTTTATTACAACCCCTCTTGTTTTTCAAAACGTCTTTCATTTTGTATGAGGAGACAGATGTGAGGGCCTTGCAGGCTCACACAGGCTGCCGTTCTGAGAAAAGAAAAAGATATTTTGTGTTCCCCTCTCTTTCTATGGAGGTCCAGACTTTTTCTTGCTTTATTTTTTCATGTGCTTTTTAAAGGGGTGATTGTTCCCCTCTTGGACACACACACACACACACACACACGCACACGCACACGCACACGCACACGCTACTCTCTCCAGGGGCAGGTGTCTTGGATCTGCCCCTTTCACCTGTGTGACCTTGAGCAAACGTTTCAGCTTCTCCGGGCTTTAGTTTTCTCATCTATAAAATGAGGGTAGTAATACAGGCCCTTTGAGCTTTGGAATAAGGTAACGAATGTGAAAGTCCTTTGGAAACTAACATCGCGTCTCTGCCTCTGGTGTTCTCATGATCTGGACGCAGCGCTTGGCGAATCCAGGCAGAGTTGTCCCTGTCCGCCTCCCTCCCTGGCCTCCCAGTGGGGGCTGAGGCTGGGAGCTCCTGGGAAGGGATGCCCTGTGAGACCCAGACAGTCCGTCTCCCCCACCCTCCGCCTCCCCAGATATGCAGTGTGGTCCTGGTCCCTCGGGAGGAGCCCCCTGTGTGGACTGACGTGGGGCGGTGAAGTGCCTTCCGCCGTGTGACCTGGCTTCCCATTAAATAGTCCCCAGACCCCGGGCTTTCTCATGGAAAGGTGGCCAGCCACCCAGGGCGGGCCACACAGCAGCTCCACCATGCCCCGTCTTCTGCGGATTGTCACATGTCTGAGTCCTAAGCCTCCAAAGCTCAGCCCCAAGCTTGCCCTCCTAAGCCGTGTTCTCTCCCCTCCCCCTCTCCTTCCCCGTGCCATCTCTCCACCCACGAATCATTTACTCAGCAAATATTTACGGAGCAAAACAGTCATGTGCCTGCCTCCACAGAGCTTACAGAGGAGAGCAGGAAACAGATGTTAACCAAACACAAGCGCCCAGGAGGAAGAGCTCATGGGGAGAGAAAAGGAGTGGAGGGGTGGGCTTCCCAGAAGACTTCTGCAGAACTGTGCATGAGGCAGGGGCTTCAAAATACGAGTAGGAGTCGGCCAGGCGGAGTGGGAGGAAGAGTCGGAGGTGGCCCAGGTCCACGGAGAGCTCGGCGCTGGCTAGGAATGGGCGAGCCCAGGCTGGGGAGGTGAGTTCAGGATGTGAGAGCGACCAGGGTGAGGGAGGGAGAGGGGCAAGCAGGGCTTTCTGAGGACCTCAGGTGTCTCAGAGATTGAGGGGGGCTCCAGCTGGCCTTTCCTCTCTCCACACCCGTCCTGCGGCTGGCTTTCCCATCCCTTAAGCGGTGTTGCTTGCGAGGGCAAGACTCCTCACCTCAGCGCCAAGTAAATCAGGTGACAGCTTGTGCCTTTTGGGGATGTCCCCACAGCTGCAGGGACTGTCTGGGTAGTGGCTTGGGGAGGTTGGCGAAGAGGTGACTTTTCCAGATGGTCCCCCGAAAGGGAAGACTCATACAGTTGGCTCCAGAATCCCAAGACCTAGGAGGGCTCTCTTCCCACCCCCTCTCCCTGTCCCCTCCCCAGCTGCACACTTCCTTCCAGGACTCGTCAAGGGACCACGTGCCAGACTGCTTTCCCCCGAGGACCGTGTGACTGTGGGATTAGGGCAACAGTCACTGGCAGTTTATCTATAGTCCTTTAGTAGTCAGCCAAGTAGCCTGCCACCACCTGAGTCTACCACCCCGATGCTCAGGGGGACGAAGCAGCCGTTTGTATAGAGCAGCTACCCATGAAGGGCGAGCCTACACTTACAGAGCCCCACCTGGCGCCTCTAAGCGAGGGTGCGCGGGTCCAGATCTCTGCCTCTTCTGCCATTCGTTGGTGATTTGTAGCGAGCCTACTGTGTGCCAGGCACTGCGCGAGGCCCAGATGGTGAACATTTTAAAGCACGTTCGACAGAAGTTTCATGAAACAGAAGGGCTGGCTGCTCGGGTTTCCCAGGCTTCGCAGGGCCATGGACCCCCCCCCTCCCAGTTCCCCATCCACTCGTTTTGAGTTTCCCAAGGGCTGGGCCTGAAAGCCTCTGGCAAGTCAGCGGCTCCCCTGCTCCCCGCCCACCCCAGCCTGGCTGTCCCTGGTCGCTGCTTCTCCTCCCTGCCCCCACGTCGGCCACAGCCCTTCCTGTCCTCCTTTCTTGCCAGTTCACCCCTAATGATGATATTCCTACTTAGAAATAAATCACTGCGATCTTTAATTGCAGACTAAATAATTGCTTCATTTTATTTAAATGTGGCTCTTGGAAGCTCTGGGAACAGTTAGAAGAAAACATAGGGCAGTGCTGGGGGCATGTTTTGAAGCACATAATTTTTTTTTATTATTATCATACCGATGATTGAAGGATCTGGAAAAAGAAAGTGTGCCCCTCCTTCGGAGTTAGTCATGCACAATTTACATGCAATAATAACAGTAATAATGATAATAATAATTCCTGGCTTTTCCCGGATTTCATGCTTGGCTCCCAAGGAAGCTGGGTAGTCACCATGCACTTTCCAAAAGGAGAGAGCTGAGAGCAACCCCAGTTGCCTCCCGCAGACCTTGGGAAGGGACCCAGGCCCTGGCCCTTCCTGTCTGGGTGCTGGGTTTGATGTGGGATGAGCTGACTTTCCGTGTGTGGTCTGAGAAGTTCTGGGCAAGTTCAGTGCTCTATCCTCAGGACCCCTCACGGTGACCGAAATTCCACCATTCATCCAACAGTCAGGGTCAGAGCTGGATGGGGCCTTAGAGGTCATGTACACTCCTCTTTTTTATAACGGAGGAAACTGGGGCCAGAGGAGTGATCTTCCCCCTCAGGTCACAAAGCTTGTTAATAACAGATCCAAAAAGAAGTCTCTGTGTGTGAAATAGGGGAGCAGGATCCTAAGGACCAGGAAGACCTAGATTTGAATTCCAGTCCTGCTTGTCACTATCAGTGGGATCCTGGGCACACTTCTCCCTCCCCCCTCCCCCTCCCCCTCCCTTTTCCTTCCTTCTTTCCTTCCTTCATTCCTTCTTCTCTTTCTTTCTTTCCCTCTTTCTTCCTTCCTTTCTTTTTTAAAATTAGCTAAGAATGATGGGGTTGGTGTCAAAATGGCTAAAGTTAAAAGAATTTTAATATATGTTAAAATTGAAATTGGTTCAAACTGTTTTAAGATTTCTTTTTAACTTTTAAATTATATTTTAAATTTATTTTAAAATTTTTTATACAATTTTTAAAGATTACACTCCATGTACAGTTGTTACAAAATATTGGCTCTATTCCCCATGTTGTGCAGTATGTCCTTGTAGCCTATCTCACACCCAGTAGTTTGTATCTCCCACTCCCCCACCCCTATATTGCAGCCCCCCGCCCCTACTGGTAACTGGGCATGTTTCTGTATCTGGAACAATGAGAAATAATGATACTTGCTTATTTTGAGGAATAAAGTATATAATCTACGTGAAAGTTTCCAGCACAAGACCTGCACACAGGAGATGCTCAATCAATGTTCTTTTCTTCCTTCCAAAGCTCTTTAGTCTTCGAGTCAGCTGGTTGTATGTAACTATTCCTGTGAGGGGTAGCGGCTCTGACATTGGGGCTGGTTGACAGCTGGAGGAGAAAGAGGCCATTGAGCACAGAGGGTACCTGCTGAGAGGAAGCGGAGGATGACACCCTATCCAGGCCTTGTGTGGGCTGTGCTGAGTGCCCCCCTCTTCTCCCTCCAGTCCTGATGCTTTACCTTCCCCACTGCTGTGTGTCCAGCTGGGTCTTCCCAGGTTCAGGCTGGAAAAATGGCCTGTCAGGCTGTTTAATCCACATTACTGAGCACCTACTGTGAGCCAGACACTCTAGATACTAATGCTACAAAGGCAAATAAGAGATGGCTTTTACCTTCAAGGAGCTTGAAAGCTGTGTTGACGGGGACATGGAATGCTTGTATTTATTGCGATGTTAAATGATGGGAAGAGTATCTTCAAGGAGCTGGGGAGCCTGGGGAAGCAGGAGGGAGGGCAAATTGCCCAGACTCTGAGGTTCAGGGCGGTCACTTAGGGAAGCTTCACCTGAGTGGGGTCTTCAGGCATGTGTAAGAGTTGGGTAAAGGAGGCTTACAGGGAGAAGGGGCAGCCTGGGTGTGTAGACAACCTCAGTAGTTCAGAATTATGCCCCGTGTGCTGTGAGGCTGGAACAGTGGGAGACTAGCTGGCCAGGTAAACAGGGGTCCTTGTGGATGGTTTACCAATGTCCATGTTGGGAACCTTGGGCCGTGGGAGGGCAACACCTACCCTGCCCTGGAACCACAACTCTGGTAAACCAGAGGGCCACAGATTTTTCTACTGGACTAGGGTTTGCTAAAGTGGATCTCAGGGATCTTTCCATGATTAACTAGTTCCCTAAGGTAGGACAGGGTAGTCAGTCTTTTTTTGTTTTTCTTTAATAAGCGTTTTACTGAGATATAATTCACATACCATGCAATTTACAACGGTAAAGTGTACAATTAAATGGTGTTAGTGTATCCATAGCTTTGGACAACCATCACCACAATCAATTTTAGAACATTTTCATCACCCTAAGAAGAAACCCCTTCTCCATTATTAGTTATTCCCCATTCCTCCTCCCACCCACACCCTGACCTCAGCAAATACTAATCTGTACTTGTTTAGATTTGCCTGTTCTGGACATTTCACACAAATGCAGTCATACAGTATGTGGCCTTTTGTGTCTGACTTTTTTCACTGAGCATGTTTTTGAGGTTCACCTATGTTGTAGCATGAATTCATATTTTCTTTTATCCATTCATCCATTGATGGACATTTGATTTGTTTCCACCTTTTGGCTATCATGAAAACGCTGCTGTGAACGTTTATATACAAGTTTTCACATGGGCGCATGTTTCCATTTCTCTTGATGGATACCTAGGAGTAGAATTGCTGGGTCCTACAGTAATTCTTTGTTTACCTCTTGAGAAACTGCCAGACCATCATTTAAAGTAGCTGCACCATTTTACACTCCCACCAGCAGTGTTTGAAGGTTCCAGTTTCTCCATGTCCTTGCCAACTCTTGTTATTGTCTGACTTTTTTTTACTGTAGCTGTCTTGGTATCCTATTGCTGCTGTAACAAATTGCCAGAAACTTAGTGACTTAAACAACAGACATTTATTATCTTACAGTTTTGGAGGTCAGGAGTCTGAAATGGATCTCATGGGGCTAAAGTCAAGGTGTTGGCAGGGCTGCATTCTTTCTGGAGGCTTTAGGGGGGAATCTGTTTCCTTGACCTTTCCAGCTTCTAGAGACTGTTGGTAATTCTTGGTTCGTGGCCCCCTCTGGCTTCAAAGCCAGCGAGGACATCATTTTGACCTCTGCTTTTGTTATCACATCTCCTTTGCTGACTCTGGCCCTCTTGCCTCTCTCTTTCACTTAAAAGTATTCTTGTGATGACATTGGGCCCACATGGATAATCCAAGCTCCTTTTCTATCTCAGGATCCTTGAGTTACGTGCATCTGCAATATTTCTTTTGCCATGTAAGGTAACATTTTCCCAGGTTCCAGGGATTAGGATGGTGGACATCTTTGGAGGGTCGTTATTCTGTCTAGTACAACACCCACCCTAACGGGTGTGAACTGGTATCTCACTGTGGTTTTGATTTCTGTTTCTCTCACGGCAAATGATGTTGAGCATCTTTTCATGTGCTTATTGTGTGTATTTTCTTTGGAGAAATTAGGCAATGGTTTCTTAGATATGACACCCAAAGCACAAGCAACAAAAGGAGAAATAGATAAATCAGGTTTCATCAAGTTAAAATGTTTTGTGCTTCAAAGGACAGTATCAAAAAGGGAAAAGACAACAAATAGAATGGGAGAAAATATTTGCAAATTGTACACTGAAAAGTGACTCATGTCTAGAATATATAAAGAATTCTTATCACTGAATAATAAAAAGACAAATAATCCAATTAAAATATGGGCAAAGGGTCATGAAGATTTACCCCTATGTTTTCTTCTAAGAGTTTTATATTTTTAGCTCTTTAGATCTTTGATCTGAGTCAGGTTTTTTGTATATGGTATAAGGTAGGGGGCCAGCTCAGTTCTTTTGCATGTGGATATCCAGTTGTCCTAGCACCATTTGTTGAAAAGACTATTCTTTCTCTGCATTGATCTTGGCTCCCTTGTCAAAAATCAATTGACCTTAATTGTAAGAGAGTATTTATGGAGTCTCCTTTCTTTTTCATTCATCTAAATTTCTATTCTTATGCCAGTACTACACCATCTTGTTTTCTGTAGCTTCGTAGTAAATTTTGAAATCAGGAAATGTGAATCCTCCAGCTTTGTTCTTTTTCAAGATTGTTTTGGTTAATCTGGGTCCCTCCCAATTCTTTATTAATTCTAAGACCAACTTGTGCATTTCTACAAAAAAGCCAGCTGGAATTCTGATAAGGACTGTGTTGAATCTGTAGAACAATTTGGGGAATATTGCCATCTTAACAGTATTAAGTATTTCAGTCTATGAACGTGGGATGTCTTTCGATTTAGTCAGGTCTTCTTTAATTTCTTTCAATAACATTTGTACTTTTCAGAGTATATGTTTGGCACATCTTTTGTTAAATTTATTCCTATGTATTTTATTCTTTTTGATGCGATTGTTCATAGCTAGTGTATGGAAATACAATTGATTTTTGTGTATTGATCTTTTACCCTGCAACCTTGCTGAACTCATTTATTAGTTCTGATAACGTTCAGTGGATTTTTCTTGGGATTTTTTTCTGTGTAGGATTATGTCATCTGCGAATAGAAAGAAGATAGTTTTATTTCTTCCTTTCCAACATGGATGCCTTTTATCTTTTATCTCTTTGTTTTGCCTAACTGCCCTGGCTAGAACCTCTAGTACAATGTTGATAGAAGTGCTGAGAATAGACATCCTTGTCTTGTTCCTGATCTTAGGAGAAAAGCATCTGCTCTTTCACCATTAAATATGATGTTAAGTCTAGAGATTTTGTAGATGCTCTTTATCAGTTGGGGAAATTTCCTTCTATTTTTAGTTTGTTGAGTGTTTTTATCGTGAAGGGTTGTTGGTTTTGTCAACTGCCTTTTCTGTCTATTGAGATGATCACGTGGGTTTTTTCCTTTATTTTATTGATGTGGTGTATTACATTAATTGATCTTCTAATGTTAAACCAGCCTTGCATTCCTGGGATAAATCCCACTTGGTCATGGTATATAATCATTTCTAATGTGTTTCTGGATTCAGTTTGCTAGTACTAAGTAACTATTCTGATGTCAGGGTTCCCTGGGGGCAACAAATCACTGCTCCCTCTTCCCAGACCATCCTACAAAATCATCCTTAAGAATCCTCCTTCCCTTGGTGTCATCTTTCCCATGTTAGCCCATGGACTGTTCACTGATGACAATGGGAATGATCCCCTGAGCCCACCATCTTTAAGCGTTGGCTCGGATATTATCTTGGGTAGCAGCCTTCCCTAGTGGCCCTCTACCCGCCACCCATTAGGACTACCAGCCCCACCCCCTTCACCTGTGCCGTGACCCTTCTTCATTCTTTACACATAACTTGCTGCAGCACAAGCCAGGGTGAACTTCTCCAAGCAGACCAGGCTCTGCTTCTGACATGGGCTGTGTCTAGACATGCATGAAGGGACTCTTGATCCCTGCCAATGTTTGCCTGGCTGTAATCCCTCACCTCACTGGGCTCTGATATTCTACCATTAGAGGTTCATGTCTTTGACTTAAGAATTTGTCCCAAGTTAAAATGCAAATACATCAGGAGAAGTAATGTGCTAAACTCTGCAGTCACAGCTAATCTAGAAAGAGTAAGTAAATCCACCCTCTCTGGAGAGAGGGCTTTGCTTGGGGTGCTGGGGGAGGTAAGGGCGGAGGGAAGGTGCTGGGATCATTGTCAGCCCTTGGGCACTGACCTGCTGTTTTCCTGAGGCTTGTCTGCAATCTGTGGATCCTCTTAATCCACAGTGTTTCAAAGGGTTGACATGGTCTTGGTGGTTGGAATGGGGGAAGACAGAGAACTTTTATTGTCAACAATGATAACGGTGAAGCTGGATTTGAATCCCAGCTGTGTGACTTTGAGTAAATTATTGACCCTCTCTGTGCCTCTGTGTCTTTATAAAGTTGGAGGTAAGAATAGTACCTACTTAATAGAGTTTTGTTAGAATTAAATGATTCAATGAGTGTTAAAGCTATGGAACTATCTGGCACATAGCACACATTCAAAGAATACCAACTAGGCTCATTATTAATGAACCAACATTTACTGAATGCTGTGTGCCTGACAACAGGCTGAATGCCACTGGGGTACAATACACCAAGCTTTGCTTTGGCTGCTAGCCCAAGGTCTCCTGTTCATACAGGTTGCTGCTGCTGGTCCAGCTCTCTTACAAGTCCAGAGGCCCCCACACCTTGGATCCAAGGTCAGGGTCTCATCATTATTCCCAAAGCTCATTCTGATACTGGTGGTTGAGCAGGTCACCAGCCCTGCTGCCCACTTCCCTCACTGTGAGTCCTCTGTTGTGGCTCTTAGGGTGTTCTCCTTCCATCAGAGCTTCTGCAGTGCCGCCCTAGCTTACACAACAGATAGCTTTAACTTCAGACCTTACAGAGAAAGGGTTGAAGTCTTGGGCTCCTCCCTCCCAGAAGGGCCTCGAGTTCCTCCTATACATGGCCCACCTTCCCACAGTCTATACACCTGGAGGGCAGCCTTTCTAATACACAGAGAAAGCATCCTGATGTACCCTTTTCTTGGGTCAGGAGCATCTCAGGGACCTTATGTTTACATAAATAAATACAAAATATAATATGAAATAAATATAAATAAGTCATCCAAGTGATTTTTGCTGTCCTAACAACAACAGATTGCCCCCAAGGTAATGTCCCTCCGCTCCCTTCCCCCACACGGAAGAATTGGCTTATTGGTTTAAACACCACTTCCTAAAGCACCCACGGATGCACATGGATTCATTTAATCCTGCCAACAGTGGGTATTGTTACCCCTCTAACAGATAGGGAAATTGAGACTCGAGGAAGCCGAGCAGTTTGCCCAGGCTTTTGGCCCCAGGGCCGATGCTCTGGACCCCCGTACCGTCCTACCCTCACAGGGGTGGGGGCGTGGCTTGTGGGCTGCAGTGCCCTCTGGGGGTGGTGCACCCAGGGAGGGTGTCCAGCCTGGCTGCAGGAGCCCAGGCTGAGGATGTCAGGCATGGCTAGGTCTCTTCGGTTCCCTCAACGTGGACCCAGGGGCGGGGCAGGAAACGTGTGGGGCTGGCAGGTCAGGCCCAGCCGGAGCATCTGTGGGAGCACAAGGCACCCTGGGACAGGTGAGGGGAGCAGTGAGTGAGGCCTGGACGGCAGGAAGCCTTGGGGGGCAGGCACTGCTGCAAGGTGAGGCCTACTGTCTGCTGCCGGCTCCCAGCTACCACCCACCCGCTCGCTTTGTTTTCAGCATAACTGCGGCCTGTTCCCTCTGCAGAGGCTCACAGAGCCTTGACACTCCACCTCCCGCCCGCTGAAGCTGGGGTCTGGGGCCAGCCCAGTCTCTAGGAGGGTCTGCCCCGCTTCTGCAGACCTCCGTGCCCCAAGGCAGCAGGAGGGGTGAGCTTTTCGACTCCGCAGCAGCTGATCGGAACAGATGATCTGTTTTCACTCTGGTGTGTTCAACAGTGCGGATCGGACAGGGAGCGGAAACAGGAAAGATAAGTGGGAAATAAATCATCCAACTTGATTTAGTCACAATAGTAAAGAGAGGGTGATTGCCGAGCCACGATCAGAGGCGCCATCGGCTCTCGGGGGGCAGAAGATGGAGCTTCCTCTGCTCTGCACCCACCTTCCAAAGCCCCCCGCTCCACCCCACAGAAGGAGGTGCTGTGGGCCCAGAGATGGGGCGGGGGGCTGTCCTGGAAACACTCTGAGCTTGTTGGGGCCCCAGAGGCACAGAGGCCTGCTTTGCCCCATAAGCCTCTGTTTTCCAAGGGGTCAGACAAAGGGAATACAGCAGTGGGAGGGCCTAGCCCGCCTCCTGCCATGGAGACCCCTGCCCAGCTGTACTTGGGGAAGTGCTCTTGGACTCCCTAGTGGGGGGTAGTCACAGTTGGTGGGAGGGCAGGGGGAGTACTGGTGGAATCTGGTTCCTCCTGTTTTAATGCTCTCCAGAACGCATCTTAGCTTTTTGCCATTTTTCCAGGCAGGACTGGGCCATCTCTGCCAGCCTGACCTTTGGGGATGTCCAGAGAAGGAGAAGTCACACCGTCCCCCTGCCTCTCCACGCCCTCTCACCCACCACGTTTCCATTCCGGAGTCTCACCCCTTGTCATGAGCCCAGGTCTAACCTGGAGCCCTCCCGCTGCATTTCTAGGCCACGTCCCCTCTGCCTGTGTGGCTGCCGCATTCCAGGGAGACAAACTCCCCTGGGGGAGCCCAGTGCCGTAGGGCTGGGGAGGCAGGCAGTGATTCTAGAGGCCTGGGCATTAGGGAGAAGACAGCTGAGGTGACACAGGAATATCTATTCCAATTCACTAAGGGATATCTGCTCTGGCGAGTTACAAAATACCATTTCCACCGAGGCTGGAGCGACAGCCTGTCGCTTACAGGAGCGACAATGAAACCAGACAACCTTTCAATCAAGCTGCCTGTTGTTCTGGCTTCAAGGCTGGCGAAATAAATACTGAGCAAATAAAGTTAGTCGGCATCTGAGCATTTTAATGAATAAAGAGTAGCAGGAAGGCCCACGGAGTGGGGAGCTGTGGCACATCCCCAGTGTGCAGGCAGATGAGGCCCGTGTGACGGCTCCAGGCTGCGTCCCTCCCGCCTCCCACCCTCGGCGGTGATGCCTGAGTTCAGGTAACCTGCCCCATGGCCCCAGCTCCGTATATCCAGCCTCTGAGGGATTCACAGCCTCAACAGACGGGAAGGCGCCTTTGGGGTCCACCTATTGCTCCCCATATGGCAAGGGTAAGGAGGGCTAAACGGCAGATGAAGTGAGACGGGAGGGAAAAAATGACATTAAGACCTTAAGAAGGAACTTTAAAAAGTGGCTTTCGTAGCAAGAACGAGGTACAGGTGTGCCGATGGGTGCAGATGGTGTGACATTCATGGGAGTTAGAGGGCAGGCGGCAGAGCCCTGTCTGAGAGAAGGACGGCTGGGCTGGGAAAGAAGGACCTGGTCTGTGGGAGCCCAGGGTGGCACAGAGCCCTGAGGAGGTCACCTGGTGGGCACTGAGGGGAGATGCTCGGGTGAGCTTGCTGAATCACCGCAGGCCTCCCTGGGGACCTGGGCAGAACTGGAGAGAGGGCCGTAAGGGGAGAGAGGCAAATGTTGCTTTGCTTTTCAAGGGAGAAGGCAAGAGAGGGCGGCAGATGGTCCACGGAGGGGCTCAGCACCAGCCCCGGGCAAGCTTCTGACACAGGCGGGGTGTGGATGACTGTGGACTCAAAGGGAAGTGCTGGGTGGGCTGACTGAGGACTGGCCGTGCCAGACACACAAACCTCTTTTTCTTTTGTGAGGTACGGGTAGGTCAAAAGAATATTCTGGAGCTAGGAAGAGGATTTCGGTGTGGCACTTGTCATAACTTTTCATGGCACCCCTGTGGACAAGCTGGATGGTATCCAATGAGGAGCATTTGTAACAGAACAAAGACCAAGGTGAATGAATCCCTAACGATTGCCATCAATCTGGAGGGAAAGTTCTCAGGACGTGGGGACCCCCCCCCCCGTTCTTTCCAAGATGCGTTCTCAGTGACTTGGGTGAAGACGTGGAGGACATACTAAATAAGATTTGTGAATGACCTAAAGCTACAAGGGGGTAATAAATACCTTGTATAATAGTAATAAAAAATAATAGCTCATACTGTATAGCGCTTACCACGTTCCAGGCTTTGTTCTAACACATTGCATGTGTTAACATTTAATTTTTTTCAGCATCCCAATGAGGTAGGTAATATCGTTATTCCCATTTTACAGATATGTAAACTGAGGACAAAGAGATTAAGCTGTAGAACCAGGATTTACTCCCAGGCCATCTGACCCCAGAGTGTATGCTCTTAACTCCTTGCTGTGAAAGAAACAGGATACAAAGCAATTTCATTGGGCTAGAATTATGGGCAGAATATGAAATGAAATCTGATAGGAGAACATGGGAAGCACTGTTTCTAGAATAAAAGCATTGAGACAGGATGAGGTGAGAGGTTTGTCACCAGCATGTCTGAAAAACTCAGAGAGGTTTGATTGGCTGCATCTCAGCCTCAATCAACAGGGTGACAAGGCTCCCAAGAGAGCTCTGGGCAGTGACAGTCCGGTCAGTCCGTAGCTGGACTGACCATGTGTTTAAAAGGACATTGACAAAATGTGTCTTAAAAAGACAGGATCATGTGTTTAAAAGGACATTGACAAAATGAAGCAGGCTGTGGCAGAAAGGCCAGGGGGTCAGGAGAGCGGAGTCCAGATACCTCTGAGTATAATAACTAAGTAAATAGTATGTCAGCCATTGAGGGACGGTTGAAGTAACTGGAGGTAAGTTGGGGGAGGGGTGATTATTGTCCTTGGACACCCGGAGGGCTGGCACATCATCAGGGGTGGACTGGCTGCACATCTCCAAAGGGGAGTCCCAGGACCCATGGGCTGTGACAGTAAGAGAGGTACATTTCAGCCCAGGGCAAAGAGGCACTTTCTAGCTCTTCAGGCTGGTCAACCCTGGGCCAGTGGCTGGAGCATTGTGTGGGGAAGCAGCACCTACCTTGCTTAGCACAGTGCTTGGTGCATTATAAGTGTGCAAAAAGTGGGGGCAATTATTGTGGTTACAGTGGTTAACTCCAGCATGTGAATCCAGAATCTACCACCTGTCAGGTGTATGATTCTGATCAAGTCCTTTCACCTCTGAGCCTCAGTTTACTCATCTGTAAAATGGGGATTATAAGGCCTATGTCGGACCATTGTTGAGGATGAAAATTCAATGTATTAAAAGCCTAACCTATATACTAGGTGCTAGTGAATGTGAATGTGTGGAACAGTAACCATGATAGTGGCCATTTCTTTCTTAAGCGCTTACTACGTGTCAGGAGCTATGCTAAGCCCATGGAAAGCATTCTCTCCTTTAATCCTCACAACTCCCATTCGAGGTCAGTGAGGAAACTAGAATTTGGATGACAGGAGAGCCCGGGTTTGAATCTAGGTCTGGCTGATTCAAGTGCATGACACCACTCGCTGCCTCCCTGGGACTCAATGAATTATCTGGGGTGTGAGAAGGAGTCAAAGTGGAGTTTGAAGGTGCAAGGGATATGCTCCATGTTTCCCTCTTCATTCAAGTGCTTTCCTGGAGCCCTGGAGAGGGGAGATCGGCCCACCTAGTGATTCAGCCCCTGGCTCCCCGCCCCCTTCCCCTTCCAGCCCCCACTGCGGGCATTCGTCTTTCAGCCTATCTGACACTTTGTCCCGCTAATTGTGAGGCTGGAGGGCGTGCACACTCTTGATGCCGTTCAGCCCTAATTAGCAGTTCCTGACAGCTTGTTTGGGCCCCTGTCAGGCTCTCTGACTGGCCTTGCACCAATAAGTAAAAAGGAAAATTGCTATCTGCTCTGTACCTGGATGCCTGGGTGTCATTCTGAGCAGCGTGTGCGGGCGGCGGGCGCTCACTGGCTACTCCTATTCTGGGACTCCTATTCCCTGCTAACTGCACCGGCGGGCCAGGCGGGACCTCTGTCCCTCCAGGGTCCACCCAGGGCTCCAGTGCCTGGACCAGAAGGGACCTATTGACTGAGACTTGATACATCCTGGAAGGGAAGGTGGGGCAGACTGCTGGGACTTTCATATCCAGATTTCAAGTCCTTTCTGCCTTGGAAACCCCACATGTGTTCAGGGCCAGAAAGCCACAGAGCACAGTAGGCTTTTTTTTTCTCATGATCTATTGTGGGGATAGGTGGGCACAGTGGGAGGCGGGGTTGGATTTTAAATTGTTTTCTGTGATAAGGGAATGGTATAGCAGAGGCCTAAACCCCTGGACCTTTCTACCCACTGACCTGCCTCAAAGAATGCCTGGAGAGTTAAACAGTTAAGACACAAGTCTGTGAAGTTGTACCACCTGGGTTCAGATCTCTGTCACTGATAAAGTATGTGCCCTTGGGCGAGTCATTTCACCTCTCTGGACTTGGTTTTGGCATCTGTAAAATACGAATAATAATAGAGTTATAAGGATTAAATAAAAACATCAGAATGTACCTGATTCCTAGGAAACACTCTACAGATGTCATCTAGGAGTATTATTATTTTTACAAGACTTTTAAGTAGAACAATATAATTAAGTAGTTTGCATTCCAGCCACACTGCATATTAAATTTATGATCTTAGGCAAGAAATCTAACTCTGATCCTGAATTTATTTCCAAAAATGAGTATAAAGACAGTACCCATCTCCTAGGGTTATTATGAAAATTAAATGAGATTATGTCCCTAAAACACTTAGCACACCCCCCACCCCGGAAGAGGAATCAGCAAACTATAGCCCATGGACCTAATCAGGCCCATCACCTGGTTTTGTAAAAAAAAAAAAAAAAAAAAAAACTTTTAAGTAGAACAATATAATTAAGTAGTTTGCATTCCAGCCACACTGCATATTAAATTTATGATCTTAGGCAAGAAATCTAACTCTGATCCTGAATTTATTTCCAAAAATGAGTATAAAGACAGTACCCATCTCCTAGGGTTATTATGAAAATTAAATGAGATTATGTCCCTAAAACACTTAGCACACCCCCCACCCCGGAAGAGGAATCAGCAAACTATAGCCCATGGACCTAATCAGGCCCATCACCTGGTTTTGTAAAAAAAAAAAAAAAAAGAAACAAAAAAGGCTACAATCTTTCCTATAAGGAGTGTCTCTGCTGCTTTGGGGCTACAACAGTACAACTGAGTCTGGCTCACAAAGCTGGAAGTATTTCTTATCTGCCCCCTTTACGGAAACAGTTAGCCAACCCCTGGCCTAGAACTTAGTAAGTGTTCATCAGTGCTAGCTGTTGTTATTAACAGGTAATTGTCATTGTGATCCCCATGCGGCTTCACAGAGGAGTTTGGAGGCCAAGCTTGCAGTAACAGGTAGCTTCTAAGACTATCTAGCCAGAGAGGTTTTTTTCCAAAGGTCTTATATGGCAGAGGGGATTTTTTGATTGTTCATCTAGCTTGTGTGCATTTTTAGAAAGGACAACTGGGCGCGATATTTAGTGTAGCCATCCACCTTCCCCCTGAGCCACGTGTTTTCTGTTTTAAGGAATATCAGTAATTGGGAGCCACTGGATTAATCAGTTAATCTCAGTGATGAATTCTATCAGTGAGGGAACTTTCATTCCCCTCTGCGCCTGCCCCCAAGAAAGCCCTTGCTGGATTTCAGATATCCAAAGCTATCTGAATAATCAGACAGAGGCCACTGCTGCTGGGCTTAGAACTGAGTTTGTGGTCCCCTCCACGCACTTCATTCTCCCAGTATAGGGGCTTGTGAAGGGTCCTGGGAGCTGCCTCGAGGTCATACAGGCCAGGAGAACCCTGCCCATTTGCAGCAATTCAACACACACGGGGAGGGCCGGTGGGGCTCAGGGGATGCCCCGCTGACCTCACGTACAGCCAGGCTGTTATCACTCAATTTTTATACTGTGTTCGGGACACTGGTCCGCCTGCCAGCGATGTGCGGCCGTTAAAATATTAACGTCTGGCATGTGGCAAACATTTAAAATATGCTAAGACAGGGGAGCTGCTGAGCCAGGCCTTGTTGACATACTGCCTCACCTGGGTGTTGTTTGCTATGTAAATGCCAAGGATTCCTCCCCAAAGTTGGAACCTGCACTTCTGTCCTGGCCTCTCCTTTCCTCCTGTGACCTGATTGGTGATGCGGGTTTGTTTCCTGCCCAGCAGTGCCTCGCAGGGCAGTTCTTTGAGAACAGGCCAAACAGGTGTGTTTCAGTGCTAGTTACCAGGAGGCCTTTGAAAGGGCTGGTGTCAGGGTATTGTCACTGGCAGCTCCCGGTGGGGTAGGGCATGCTGTGAGACCAGCTCTGGTCCAGGCACAGCAGGGCGCCCAGGGTGGACGTGGCCACTGCTAGCCGGGAACTCACAGTTCACAAGGGGGGTTGACACCGTTCCCCAGTGCCCAGCCCACAGCAGAGCAGGCAAGGCAAGATGCCCACAGTGGGCTCTGACCCTCTGGTGCTGGGAGCGACCATCGCTGGCTGATCAAGACCGTCTCTTTTGCTGATTTCTGAGCAGCTTCACACTCCTTATCACACAGGAAGCCCACACAGGAAGTCAGTTGGCACCACCTGAGATGAAACCAGTTTGTTGTCTTCAAAGTTTGTTGCCTTCGTCGGTAGAGGAAACAAGTGATAGCAGGGAAGTTCTGAGGAAGTGCTGAAGGGGCTCTGGCGTGGGTGATGGAGCCCTTTGGGATGGAGAGAGACAAGCCTTCCTGGAGGAGGTGACCTTTGGGGTGGGGAAGGAGGACAGCGCGGGTAGAGGGTGCGTTTGGGCAAAGGCTCAGAGGCAAGAGTACGCAGGGTGAGGGCAGGATTGACAAGCAGTGTCCTTGGCTGTTTCTGCTGTACCGGGTGGTAGGGGCCAGCCTGCCCAACCATCCCAGTGGTGGAGGCTCAGGGCTGTCTCTCATCTCTGGCTTCTCCCAGCGGGGTTTCTTTCACTGATAAAAACCTCAGGAGATCCTTTCCTCCTGCTAGGAGTGAGTCTCCTTCCCAAACTAAAGAGAAAACTAATGCCACAGACCCAGACTCAGGCACATCTAGGATGGGCACTCTGGCCTCGACAATCATCTAGCCAAGGGTTGGCAGACTTTTTCTGTAAAGGACCAGAGAGTAAATATTTCAGGCTTTGCGGGTCATAAGGTCTCTGTTGCAACTCTTCATCTCTGCCGTGTGGGGCAAAAGCTGAAGACACTCTGTAGACCAGCGTGTGTGGCTATGTGCCCAAAAGACTTTATTTATGGACACCAAAATTTAATAATGTAATACTTATGGGTTGTGGAGTGTTATTCTTCTTTTGACTTTTTTAAAAAACCATTTCAGCCATGTAAAAACCATTCTTAGCTCCCGGGTTGCACAAAACAGGGAGCAGGCAGAACCTGGACCCCTGATATGGTTGGACCGTCTTGTCTCAAAGTTGGTTGGCACTTCTGGCTCCCCTGGGCTTCCCTCCCCACTCTTGCTTGTGCTCTCACCTGTTGCCACAGATGGGCTGGTTTGGCAGAGCTCACGCCCTAATGTGGAGCAGGGAAGCTAGGGTAGAATTGGCCGGGTTAGGCTTTTAAAAAGAAATAGCTAGAGTCCTTGTGGGGTGATGGCTCTACCAGCTGGCTCTGCCCTTTCCTAAGACCTCAGTGGTCAGAGGGAGTCAAAGATGGGACGATGGAGGCCCAGAGAGGGGAAGTGATTTGCTCAAGGTTGCTCAGTGAGTTCACAGCATAGCCGGGATAGGACCCCTGCCCTCCAGGCCTGGATTCTTTCCACTTGACACAAGATAAAAGGGCCTCCAGGTTAAGCAACTTCTTGTCCCCCCACTCTAGGCTGTCAGGAAGCGGCCCTGGCCTTTGCTACTGTGATTGTTCATGCCCACTTGCTGCATCCTTCTGAGAAAAGAAGGACACAGCCAACGGGCCCCAGTGTCGAGTGGTAAAGGGAGAAATAAACGATGATAAATTGCTGCTAAAGCTGCTGGGTGACTGAGATAAAGGCTTGATTGTTTGGGCAGCATCAATCAACACCCTGAGCTGGATGGGAAATAAAGCAATAATTTAAATCTATTTTCAGGGTCTTGTAGGCTGAGTGACCTACCAGGGATTGATATCCGAGGATGGAATAATAGATGGGGAGGGTTATAGATGGTTAAGCCACACCGAGTGGATATCTCTGTACTCCCTAGGCTTGTCGCAAGCCCTGTGGGTGGGCTCCAGGCAGAACCATAACTCCTGCCCCTGCTCTGTAAAGAGATCCCAATAATCTACCTACCTGCCGTCTTCCCCAGCCAGCCCACCCACAGACAGCCTCTGCCCCTCCTCCAGGCATCCTTTCCTCATGGAGGGACTCTTTGTGAGGCCCCGTGCTGGGCACAGAGATTCAAAGATGCACAAGACAAAATTAGCATTACTAGATTGTAAGTTCCCAGAGGTCAAGGACTAGGGCTGTCTAGTTCACCACTATATCTGCCATGCCTGGGACAGTGCCTGGCCCGTAGTAGGTGCTCAGTATATTTTTTGGGTGAATAAGAGACTGACCAGGGCCCCCAGAAAGTCACAACGAAGTGCATTAACTGCTATACAGAGAATGCTCCATGGCAGGGGCACAGGGGAGCCGAGAAGTGGTGAGGATGCCATCGTTTTCGGTAGATCTCAGGAGGGGTAGGAAAGATGAAGTGGTGAAACCTGGGCTGAGTCTTGAGACAGGAGTAGAGGTGGTCAGGGGGCCACGAAGTGAAGGAGGGCGCTCCAGGTGGAGAGAACAGCCCATGCAAAGGGCTGGAGGACGTAGCACGGCTGCTTCTGAAACCAAAGAGCATGAGGATCTCGAAGAAAGTGGTGCCGAGCCAGAGAGTTATGGTTTCCAATTTCAATTCATATTTTCCTACACAACTTTCTCTTTACCAACCACCCTTCATGCGGTTTCTTAGTTTGTGATAATCCACGTGGTGGGAGGGTGGGCACAGTTGCATGCAAACATGGTATAATAGAAGGACACTTGGGCTGGTCAGGGGCCCAGGGTGCTAGTCCAGTGGTGTCGTTATGTAGCTCCCTGGCCTCAGGCAAGTGCCTTTGAACCTCTCTGGCTCTTCTTTTCCTCCTGGGGAAAATGACAAGATCAGAAGTGTTCCATTAGACAGCCTTCCGGGCTCTTGCTGATGGTTTAAGTCATTTCTGGGCATGTACCACCTGCCGAGGCTGAGATGCTCTCTCGGCCCCTAACCAAGGGTTAGGCACTTAGTAGACTTTAATAAATACTTGGTGACGGGTGACTTTGGGGCAGATTTCCCTGTCTTTCCGAAAAGAGAGAAAGATGAAGTTCCCCAAGATATACTGGAGCTGTAGATGGTCTGTAGTCTTTATCCAAACTTCAGTAACAATAAGGCCAAAATAAACACAGGTGACATTGCGTGTACGATGCACCAGGCAGTAGTCCAAACCCCTTAGTGCATTAAGTCATTTAATCCCAACAAGAACCCCAGGGGGTAGGTGCTATCACTATCTCCATTTCACGGACCCAGACAGATGGGCTAACTTGCCCAGCACCATGCAGTTACTAAGTGGTAAAGCCAGGGTCTGGACCAGGCGGTCAGGCCCGAGAGGCTGAGCTGCTAACCAGGATGCTGTGGCCGTTGTGCTGACCTGAACCCGTGCTGCCCCAAGACTGCGGGAGAGACAGGTGCAAAGATGAGCAGCCCGGGGATGCGGTTCCAGGTGCTGCCCTCAGCAGCAGAGTCTGGGGTGCTGGGGTAGTTCCACCTCCACCATCTCCACACGGCCTGTGGCCCCTGATTCTACGAAGTGTCGAGATGGATGCGTTCCACGGGATCTGTCAAGGCCCGACAAGGCGATACACCTGAACCAGAGACGGAGGCCGTAAATTTTTATGTTCATTATGTTTGTTTTGTTTGGTGTAATTAATGGATCTGTTAAGCTTAATCAAGCTCTGACCTCTTTTATAACCATTAAGAATCAGCTCAAGTAGCTCTGGGAGGGTGGTTGGTGTCATTTTGCAGGCCTCCCTGGGAGGGAGTGGTCATTCCCTGGAGTGAGGTCTCAGAAATGGGGTACCGGGCAGGGGGAGGGAGGAGGCCGACATGGGTCCCAGGGGACTGATGAGGGATGGGACCGGAAGCTATCAACAGGGCGTTGGGAGCGGAAGGGAAAGGAGCCACGGGGAGACTGAGGCAGGGAGGCTTGTTGTGTGAGCCCCACTCTGGTGATGCTTAATCATTTGTGTTTCTGAGTCCCGGGTTGGGGGTTGCTGCAGAAAAGGGTGTAAGCGACAGAATTTCTCATACTTTAACCTCTTTGCCCTAAAAGTGACTCCCTGAGAAATGAACATGCTCCACACAGCACCATGATGGGGGCTGGGCACGGGGAGGGGCGGGTGGGGGGGAAGGAGAAGACGGGAGGAACCGGAGAAGGAGTTGGGAGGTGCAGACAGAGCATGGAGCTGTGATGACGGTGTCTCTTTTCCATCTCTGCTCTCTCTGGTTTGGTGAGCAGAGTGACTGAGTGTGACTGAGCAGGGTCGCAGCAGCTCGTTCTTGGCTATTAGGATGAGTGGATCCCTGGGATACCAGCAAGGATGCTGTGGGTCTGCTTGTGCTTTAATAATAATAATAATAATAAAAAGAAACTAAAAAAAAATACCATTCTCCATCATTAAAATGCAGAAGCAGATAAAGAGCAGCTCCTGTGTAATTACCAAAAATTCTTATTTCCATAAGAAACCAGCACTTCATAAATGTTCCAACCTGAGCCTTTCTCTCCAGGGAAACTGGATTTCTATGAATATAAAAATTTGGTAATTGCCCCTTGAAACTGTGCTTTTCTGTGTTAATGACTAGCAGAAGCTTGCCTTTGCTTACAGCCCCAAATGGAACAGTTTCCTTCCCCATCATGAGGTCACTGAGTACCCGCACCATCACACACATGATACCCATTAGGGCCTCAGGACTTGGGTTTCAGAAGTGATTTCTTCTCAGGGGAAGAAGGGAGTGGGAGAGGGCCTGCCAGTCAGGAGCCTAGTTCTGCGTTTCCCCAGTTGCATTTGTATTCTTCCTTACCACAGGTATACATTTTACTTCAGTGCAACATGTTTTTTAAAAATGAGATAAAATAAATGCACTATTAGATTAAAAAATGTACAGCATTTTATAGCTCATAATGCCATGGTAGATTTTAAACCTCTAAAAGCATATGCATTAAAGCAATTTTCTAAACTAATATAGCAAGGGGTCCACAAAAACACTACAACGTTTGATAATAGTTGCCAACTTCAGTTGAGCATAATGATGTTAACAAATGTAATGGGAGTAATGAGTGGAGATTCAAAAAGCTGCTTTTGTTTAATTTTTTGTAATGCAAATTAGTTTGCGAATGAAAGAGGGGGGAATGAGGGGGAACCCCTCTTATTTGAAATAAATCTTAATCCTAGCTGATGATAGGCCAGTAGTAAGCAGAAGTGGCTTCATTGTGGAATTAAACAATCTGGAGATGCAATTGTTAAGGTGATGGTGATGAAATTAAGAAAAACAACAACAACAAAAACGGAGCTACAGAATCGAATCTTCTTTCTTGAGCCTGGAATTGCAGATGTTTCAACTAAGAGGCCTCCAGATGCCATGGGTGTTGTCCCTGGAGTTATCTGTGCCAGGGATTGGAGACCTGTTCCTGGTGGACCAGAGGGTGGGGACTCCTAAACCCAGTTTTAGGAACAGCTGGTATAGGGAGAAAGGGGTGGTGAGGATGGAAACTGCCCTGGACCTTCACCCAGGCCAGGTTGCTCTATGAGATCCTGAGTTACTTTATCAAGCCCTGCACTGGTTCCATTCAGGGACTTCAGCAAGCTATTCTGCCCCCTCAGTTCTTCTCTTCTGTAGAACGGGAGCAGCAATGGGTACTCATAGCACTTTTTTGAGGGTAGTAGGATTCACATCTTAATTTCTCAAAAGAGAGGAGGGGGGCATAAAGCAGAGCAGGCATAACTTCTCCCAGCCTCATTTTTCTTTGCCTCTGGCTGAGCTCAGCCTACCCTGCAAGGCAGAAATCATAACCACAACTTTGATGCACAGGAAAAAGCCTGTTCAAGAATGTCGTCCTGGAAGTCTCCTCTGCGCTCACTCAGGGGTGCGCTCAGTTCTCCTAGTTTTCTCTAAAGAAGGCAGGAGCAGCAAAGCTTGAGCCACTGGATACGCTTCTCTAAGAATCTGTGGATCTTGGGAGCGGGGGCAGGTGTAGACGGAGAACAGCCCTCACTGGGTATAGCTACGTGACCTTGAGCTGATGACAGATACCATGTGGGTCAGGGCTTGGTATGCTCTTTCTTTCGAGTATGTTCCACTTCCCCAATTAGATTGTCAACTCTTAGAGGCCAGGGATGCTACTGTATCTATGGTATTGTCCACGGGAGCCTATCCAGTACATGGGCTCAATAGACACTGCCTAACAGTGTCTATTACTGAACTCTTTATATGCAGGCACTTTTCTAAGTGCTTTACAAAATGCATTTCATAATTATCCCTATTTCACAGGTGGGGAAACTGAGTCACAGAGATGCTAAATCTCACAGCTTGGAAATGGCAGAGCTGGGCTTGAAACCAGGAGTCTGCTTCACTGGTTCTAGTCCCTAAGGATTGTGCTGGATGCATTTTTGGGTTGCTAAAGTTGGGGGAGGGGGCTCCTTGCCCAGGAAGTGTGTCAGATCCCACTGCCCACAGCCAAGAAGGCACAACTGGAGGACAGCCCAGTCCAAGAAGGCTTGCCTGCTGGCTACAGGAAGGTTTGGGGGCATAAAATTATTTTTAGGGAGAGTATTATAAAATGATATGATTTTGAGAGGGTACAGAGAAGTGGGGAATATGACTTACAGTCACTACCTTGCCCAGTTTACAGCTTTAATTAATCTGAAATTGCAACATAGGTTTTTATGATTAGCAGGGACATCTCAGAGAGCAGAGAAGGAACCTTTAACGATGATCTCAAGATGAATCGGGGAGATGAGCTATCCATGCAGTAAACAAGGCAGTGTTAGAGAAAGCAAAGTAAATGCAAATCCCAGGCCATCAGAACAGTAATCCGTCAGCAGGATGAGGCCTTCCTGCACCTGTCCCTTGCAGAGGGGACAGCCATCCTTGTACCAAGGGCAGCCCCGAACTGAGGCTGGGTGAGGTCCAATGACTTAGTCTTTATATGTGTTACCATGGAGGCCCAGCCATGGAGCAGAGACACTGAGCCAGCTCCCTGCTTCTTGCTCCTTTGGTCTGGGTCTGTCCCATTGTCACTGTCACCTTCAGGGACTGACTCCTCAGGGACCTGGGCCTCACAGGGACCTGGGGGGGTCTCACCTTTCTCCCAACTGCTGCTGAGGCTGAGGGGTCAGGAGACTTGCCTGTTGCCCTAAAGATGCTGACTACTGGCTTCTTTTTTACAAAGACGTACCCCAGAGCCAGTGAACTGAGAAAGAAGAGGCTGGGGTAGGGAGGGGTGGGCTGTGGTCATGCAACCATCTCTCTCTCCACGAAATTTGTTGAAATAAATGGGCACTTAAAAACCCCTTTTGGCTAATTTTATGGTCTGAATGTTTGTTCCCCTCCCCACCAATTTCATATGTTGAGGCCCCCACTGCCCCCATGTGACTGTATTTGGAGGTGGAACCTCTAAGGAAGTAATTAAGGTTAAATGATGTCATAAGGGTGGGGCCATCATTCAGTAGGATTAGTGCCCTTATAAGAAGAGGCACCGGAGGGCTCGCTCTCTCCTTTCTCTGCCACGTGAGGACACAGCAAGAAGGCAGCCAACTGCAACCCAAGGAGACCACCCTCGCCAGACACTGAGCCTGCTGGCATCTAGGTCTTGGACTTCCAGTCTCCAGAACTGTGAGAAAGCCAATTTCTGAGATTTAGGTTACCCAGCCTGTGGTATTTTGTTATGGCAGCCCAAGCAGATTAAGACAGCTACCACCTGTTCCACGATGGCTAATAGCTGACTGGACCACAGATTGTATCTTCAGATTCAGGCTGTATCTGAAGTCCTTTAGTAAGGTACCAAGTTTGGCATCAGTCAGGTATCTCATTTCAGTTTATTCCAGAATGAAAAGTCCATGAGCTGGGTATTGTCAATGTCCTCATTTCACAGATGAGGAAACTGAAGCTCAGAGAGTTTAGAGTTCCTGCCCAAGTCAAAGAGCTAGTGAGGACACTTGAAGGAGGTTCTCCAGCTCCGACAGGCTGATCCTGGGATAGGACTCTGGCCTTGGACGAAATCAGGATGATCTACTGGGTGGCGCATTATGGGAACCTGCACCCCTACCCACCCCCAACTCATGCTCTGCTCGGTGTGTGGGTCCCTGGAATGAGAATGAAGAGAAAGCCTTGTGATGGATAGAGGGGCTTGCTCCTTGGGAGGCCCTCCCACCCTCCAGCAGGACCCACATAACCTTGGGCCCTGATGGAACGGTATTGCTGCATCCGGTGCCACGTGCCACCTCTGACACACACCCCCTCCCACATCTCCAGAGTGCCTGAGAACACCCACTCTCCGGACAGTGTGTATCCCTTCTGAAGATGAAAATATCAGGAATGCATCCCTTCTGAAGATGAAAATATCAGGAATGCCTTCGCGCAAAGGAACATATCAATTCCGCAAACGCAAACCATCAGCCACTAACATTTCCTGAGGGGTTACTACGTGCCAAGCCCTGAATATTTACTATTTCATGTGACTCACACAGCAGTCCTCTGAATTAGGTATTACTGTTATCCCCACTTTATGAAAAAGGAAACTGAGGCTGAGAGAGGTTAAGAAATCTCCCCCAAATCAAACGGAATTTACTTGGTCTGGGAGGAGGCGGAGAACTTTGGGTAACTAAGATAGTCTGAGATTTGACATCAAGCCCACTTTACAGCAGGGCTGTCCAAAGAGATGGGGCATCTTTGCAAGTAGTGCGTTTCTTGTCACTATAGGTTGTCCATCCGAAGGGAGACACTACTCCCCTGATGTGGAGGGGATGACGCGACAGAGCTGTAGCTTTAGGTGTTGGGATTGAATTGGACAGGTTGGAAGTCCCTTCCAACTGTGAGTCTCCTTGATTCTGCACAATTAGTGTGGAAAACTGGGTGTCACGCTGCCCTATTCGTGGGATCTGGAAGTGTAGGGCACAGAGGGAGGCAGGATACATTGGAGATGTGGTTTGTTCTGTGCAGCTCACGATTCTCAAATTCACCATCTCCGTAATCCAGTCTATGTCTTCACCTCTTGGTGAGTCTACATGGGGAGCCCAGTCTCTGCTTGAACCGCTTCGG
>NW_006783618.1:1774118-1785279 GCF_000442215.2 Lipotes vexillifer
AGGGTACTAGAGCCCACTCCCCAAGACTGGAAAGATGGCATCACGATACTGTTTTAGAAGCATCTGGTCTACCTGCCTTCAGGCAACTCAGAAATCTTCCTCCGCCTGCATTTTGGCATGCCTAGGGGTGGGGCTAAATGTGCTGGCTTGGTAAGACAACTGGAAGACTGGCTTGGGAGGCAGGTTGGAGGAGCAGAGAGGAGAGATAGCCAAGAGTACCTCCAGGATCATTCACTTCTTGATCATCCACATCATTCCTCTCTTCTTTCCTCTAGGAGCCAGGAAAATGGCTCTGCCATTTTCCTAGCTTTCAAAAGGTGGTATTTATTTAATCACCTGAAATTTCAGCGGATTCTGGGCAGCGAAGTGACTGCCCCTAACGAGTGTCCTCCGTCACAAGCATCCACTTGCCTATTACCACGCACCTGCTGAGCTGAGGGTCAATCATTTCAGGGACTTGGAGCATTGGCTCCCACAAAGTACAGGCTTTATAGGTAATCTAGACACCCTCAGTCACCACCGGAAGCCAAGCCAAGCAAGACTACATGCTGGAGGAGGAAGAGAACTAGATTCTGCATGGGTGCACCCATGTGTACATGGTGCCCATTTGCAACGATATATTTTCACATGTGAGTCGGTCACAGAGGCGTGTGGCTTCAGAGCTGGAACACTGGCCTCATGATGTCGCTTCGGAAGGCTTTGATTTCCCTCTTCATTTTGCAGAGGAGAGAACAAAGGCCTAGAGCCAGGGCTGTCAGCCTGTGGTTCATGAACCCCTCGAGATTCTGTGGGATTTGATTCTAGGTCAGTAGTTCTGTGAAGACTCCATGAATCCACACTTTTAAATAAGGGCCCCGGGTGATATTTACAATTGAGGGAGTTTGGGAAAACTGAGTTAAGGGACTCCCCAAGACACTAGTGGCCGAAGTGGGGCTAGACACGAGGCCTCGTGCCTCTGTGCACACTACACGTGTGTGTGCAGATGGGGGAGTTTGCTTAGACACAGAAGTGTTTGCACAGATGCGTCTGCCTTCGTGGATGGCTGCCACCCTCCTGGCTCGCAGTTCACCGGGAAAAGTCAGTCTGGCCCAGAGCGTGTGTGATGAAAGGATTCGTCGTACAGAGGGTCTTCCCGTTCATACCTCTGCCTTCTAGCCCTTAGTCCTGCTGGACGATCTAAACACTGAGCTCTGATTGCTTTCCTCTCTGGGAACAGGGCCGCACTGAGTCGTGGGAGAGTTAGGAGTGATCCGAACTCTGATCTCTATCTGCTTATAAGCTTCAGTTTCTCCCAGTATGAAATAGAGGCAGATTTGAAACCAACCAACCAACCAATAAAATTAAAACCTAGGGCTTCCCAGGTGGCGCAGTGGTTGAGAGTCCGCCTGCCGATGCAGGGGACACAGGTTCATGCCCCAGTCCAGGAAGATCCCACATGCCGCGGACAGGCTGGGCCCGTGAGCCATGGCCGCTGAGCTTGCACGTCTGGAGCCTGTGCTCTGCAACGGGAGAGGCCACAGCAGTGAGAGGCCCGCGTACCGCAAAAAATAAATAAATAAATAAAACCTAGGCAAGACCTCCCACTAGCAGAAACTGCTCACTGCTAAGCAGTAAGTTGGAAGAGGAAAGGTGAGCCTGCTGGAGAGGGGTGATTTTGGTGTCCATAGCCAGCCGGGGTAAGTTTGGATCAGTATGAGGAGATGGGGAAGTCAGTGGTTGATTGAGGGCCCTTTATTCCTAGTGGTCTCCCCAAAATAATGCTCACTGGGCCGAGACACCCTCATGTTTCCAACTATATCAGGACCTGTGAGACACTGGAAGGAGAGTACATTCTGAGGTCGCTCTGCCTACCTTACTAACAGACGTTGAAGGTGAGTCCCACTCATAAGCACAACTCTTCTGTGCCAGGCAGGGGACCATGTGCATCACCTTGCATGGTATACATTCTGCCCCATTGTACAGATGAGAAAGTTGAGCCTCAGCAAAGTTAAGCACTTGTGTAAGGTCATGCTTCCCTCCCTAGCCTGCCTCCCACCTCCCCCACTACTGAACACATGGGAACTTAGAATTTCAAATTTCACTAATAAAAAGAGAAAACATTTTGAGACTCTGGGAGGAGGTGAGTGGAAGTAATAAGACATCCACCTGTGTGAGATTGTTTAGTGACGGTTCTGCTTAGAGACAGCTGGATGGACAAGACATGTGGTTGAGGTGATTCGGACCCTTACCTGGCTGAGTCTCAGTTTCTCCACTCCTAACTGGAGATAATTCCAGGCTGCTCCCATGATGACTGAGAGCCTTAAAGAAGTCCCTTGTTTATCACAGAGGGTATCTTCTGTGCAGAACATATGTTAATCATGATAGATGGTGGGGGTGAGAAGGAGAGGAATTTTCAGCAGGGAAAGAAAATCTTTCTCTTCCATGTCTCTCGAGAGTGCAAGTGTCTAGTTTCTAACAAAACTTAAAATTTTTAAATTATCTTAAAAGGAAAACAATATTCCTACTTAGAGTGAATTGCCTTTGGATTAGGATTGTCCAAGACAAATTTAGACTCTCAGGTTGGATTTACCTGCCACCCAGCACTAACCTGGCTTCTGTAGCCAGCTGAGTGTTCTCTGAGAATGCAAACTTACTTTAATAACGGCCGAAGCAAAAGAAAATGAGAAAGATGATCCTGCTGGGGGGGAACATCATTTATTGCCGGTCAAAAGCAAACGCACACTATTTTTAGGTTATGCATTGTAGGGGGTTGTCTGCATTCTCCACCCCTCCCCAGCCCCCGGGCTCCCCTCCCCCGGCGTGGGTACGGAGGGCTGACACACCGCACACACATCCGGGGCGCACAGGCAGACCTTGACAGTGCTCTACTTAGCTCACTGCCTTCACCACCCACCTAATGCACACGGGGAAATGGAAACACTTTTCCAACGTTCCCCTGAATGAAGGGCTCTCTGTTAGTCACCACCAGCCTGGCTGGGCCCCCGGTGGATAGTACCATCCCCGCAATGAGGTACCAAAATAAATGGCTTTTGAGGCACCGTGGGGAAATATGCCGAGACTCGCATACAATTAAAACAGTTATTAATACTCGCATTGTTCCTGGGGTGTGGCTGTACGTGGCATCTACCTTTTCCCTTTGGCTGGAGCGAAACAAGAGAACGTATGTTCTCATCACTGGGACTCCCAGCCCAGTCACTGGGAGGAAGGCAAAATGTACGGAAACTCAGCCCCTCCTCCAGCTCCTGGCATCTCCGCCAAACTGCCTGGCTTGGCCCGCGACGTCTGGGCTGGGGATGTCCGCGTTTTGACCATAAGATTTTTTCAGACGTCAATTTTGCCATCAGTCTAAACAGATTTTTTAAGTGTGTGTATGGTATGGGAGGGGGGTGAAGGTAGGGACGGGGGCCAGGGAGAATGGAAGGAATAGGCAGACTGGCAGATACTCTGACCCACCTTGTTGGGCTATAGGCAGAAAAAGGAGCAGATGTGAGGGTGCTTTGAGGTTTTCAGGGAATAAGCCTGAGGAATGATAATTAAGTCTTTATCTTTTTTTTTTTTTTTGACTAAATTTCATTATCATCATCTTGCCTGGTTTGCTTCAGGTCAGCCTGTTTTTCCTCCCTCCCTCCCTCCCTCCCTCTCTCTCTCTCTCTCCCTTTCTCCCTTTCTTTCTCTTTCCCCTTGATTTTCTCTCTTTAACGTATTAGAGTACTATGATCTTTTTTCCCCATTAGTAAAATTTCAGTTATTTCTTTCTGTTCCTTCCTTCCTTCCTTCCCTCTGTCCCTCCCTCTCTCTCTCCCCCTCCCTTCCTCCTTCCTTCCTTCCTCCCTCTCTCCCTCCCTCCCTTTCTCTCTCTTCCCCTCCCTCCCTCCCCCTTCCTTTCTCCCTTCCTTCCTTTTTCTATCCTTTTTTCTCCCTCTTCCTCTCTCTTTCTCCTTTCTTCATAGGAGTGAGGAGCAAGAACTTTGAAGTCTGCTGTGTGATCCTAGACAAATTATTTAACCTCCTAAACCTCAGTTTTCTCATCTATAAATGGGCATAATAATTCTTGTGAGAATTAACCTAGGTAATACCAGTGAAGAATTTAGCACAGGACCTGGCACATAACACGCGCTCAGTTAATGTGGGGTGGAGGGTAGCGGTAGTAGTTGTTGTCTTTGTGTCATCATTGTCGTCATCCTTTCTTCTTCCTCCCATCATTTATTGGGCTGCCTCTAGGTATAGGTTCCAGGCCCGGCTCTGGAGATGAACAGTCCAGTAAAAGTCCCTGTCTTCAGGGCAACCACTGTCTTCTGGGGTAACATGTTTGCTTCTACTTCCACTTAGCTGCCTTTAGAGAGAGAAAATTCTAGATGGAGTAAGGCTGACGACTGAAGAAGAAACTTTGATTTCCAGGTATTGGAAAAGGTCAGGAGTGGAACAGAGATTTATATTTTGTGTTTTGGTGATAGGATCGCTAATGGACCTAAAGTCCATTTGTCACTTGGGAACTGAGGTTTCCTGGGACCAGAAAACTAGCAACCGCAGAAGCAGAGTTGGTTTCAGTGTCAATATTTGCCACAAGTGGTGAGTAAACGAAATCAGCATCTGGGAAGGGGAGATGGTGGTAGGCAGGGACCATAGTGTAGAACAGGCCGCTCTCTGAATTACAGACAAAAGGATTCCCATGGGACAGAGAACAAGAAATATCTTCCCAGTTCCGGGCTTAGAGCGTTAGGTAGGTGGTGAAGGCAGCCTGGATAATGTCGAGATGAAATAGCCCTGGGGTAATTGAGAGTTGGAGGCCTGAGCTCTGAGCAATATGCCTTCAAAATCACTGGTTTGCATAATAGGGTTGTTGAGCAGCCCTGGAATTCTCTGCAGGCTCCCTTCTCCTTTCCCCACCGTTTCCACACTCACCACTGGCTGCTGCACCGGATCTTAGCCCCCTTATCTGCATCTTTATGGGATGAGCCACAGATGCAATCACATTTTCCGAGAAACTGCAAGTTTGCTCTGCTGATTTAAGGAAACCTCCAAATTCAAATTTACCAGGTAGCTAATTAGGAGGTGGTTATATGCATTCCAGAAAATCTCCTATTTTACATCGAGCCTTAACCACAAGAATCCTTTAACTATCAGCTTCCACTGGATCATTC
Source organism: Lipotes vexillifer (assembly GCF_000442215.2). Classification (NCBI taxonomy): domain Eukaryota; kingdom Metazoa; phylum Chordata; class Mammalia; order Artiodactyla; family Lipotidae; genus Lipotes; species Lipotes vexillifer. The sequence goes on from NW_006783618.1 coordinate 1,779,260, forward strand.
TGGGCTTGAGTTATACCTGACAGAGGCTTTGGGGGAAGACACATAAAGTTAAAGAATTAGAACCACTGTTGATGTCTCGACAGTTGGAAGTGAATATGAAGCATCTCTGACGTTAGAACAAAGCTTAGCGGGAAATACTGTTTGAGTCACAAAAACTTGATAATTACACAGTTTTTATAAAGCTGTATTAAATATTTGTTCATGCATTCATGCAACAAACATATATTGGATACCTACTTATGTGCTAGGAAATGTGATGTAAGACATAGTCCTTGTTTTCAAGGAAGCTTCGAGAAACAATAAATCAACCCTGATGGTGTGGGATCGGAATTGCTGCGAGGAGGGTAAGCAAATGCAGTGGACTCACGGAGGAGGATCTATATCAAACTGGAGGAGAAGCAGTCAGGGAAGGCTTCCTGGAGGAGGTGAAGCTTAAGCTATGGAGAGTCGGTGTTTGCTAGCTGAAGAAGAGGGGAAAGGGCAATTCTGGCAGAGGGAACGTCCCACAGGAAGATGATATGTTCTAGGAGGAGACTCCAGTGGCCAGTGCATGGAGGGAGATTAGGTTAAGAAGGAGGGCAGAGGCCAGCCCAGGTCAGGAGAGGTTTTCCATGACTGACCAAAACAATGGGGCCATTGAATTATTTCAAGTGAGGGAGCTGAGATGATCCTATTGGCATTTTAGAAAGATCATGCTGGCAGCCGCAAGAAGGGTCGATTGTGGATCCAGACGGGAAAGAGGCAAGCTGGAAAAGAAATGGCAGGGGCCTGCGTGAGGTGTCAGAGGCTCCGGGACCAGATAAGGTGGCTGAGGCCTTGGCAGTATGTAACTGGAGGGTGTGGACGGAAGGAGGGGGAGACATCTACAGGAACAACAGAGCAGTAATCACAGCTGCCAGGCATTGTCTGTTTACCCTGCCCAGTGCCATGCAGGGTTTGCCTTCCAGATGGTTGGCATGGGGTGAATGCCCTGGGAGTTAGGAGGCTGGGTGTTGGGGTGACATCCCCAGGACATCCAGGCCACCAGGCCTGAGGGTAGGGGGGTGTAGACTTGAACCAGTAGGTGACAGAGCAGGACAGCAGAGCGCTGTGCCCAAATGGCCAGGGGTGGGCACCTAAGGTGGCACTTTTGTTTGAAGATGCGGGAATAACCATTTGGAAGCGGGAAGGAGGATGCAGAAGCAGGCCGTTCCCAAACCCCCACTGGTTTTGCAGAGGGGGGCTTTTCCACAGCCCCTGGTGGCCCTTCCTCCTTGCCTCCCACCTGCCGCCAGATGCAGCTTACCCAGAGCTCAGTGGCAAACATTGAACTACTCTTTAGAAGTGTTAATTGGGATTTTTAATTGACCATAAGCAGGTGATCAAAGCCTGTTAGTCTCTGGCGGTTGTTTATTCTCCAGGGGACAGTCCCACCCAGCGTGGTGTCACCACTCAGGGAGCGTGTGTTCCCTACCCCCAGGTGTTTCTCGTCTTAGTTTTTTTCTCACTTAGAAATAAAAATAGGGCTTCCCTGGTGGTGCAGTGGCTGAGAATCTGCCTGCTAATGCAGGGGACACGGGTTTGAGCCCTGGTCTGGGAGGATCCCACATGCCACTGAGCAACTAAGCCCGTGCGCCACAACTACTGAGCCTGCGCGTCCGGAGCCTGTGCTCCGCAACGGGAGAGCCCACAGCAGTGAGAGGCCAGCGTACCGCAATTACTAAATATAACAAAATAAGAAATGGTTATGGAAGACAGGATGATAGGTTGTTTCTAAATAATTGAATCATTATGGAAGATAATAGTATGTCAGAACCCAGACTTAATTCATTGAGGAATATTTATACTTTTACTTTTCTTTGCTTTTTGGAAAAATTCTAGCATGTTCCTGTTCCTAGCCTCCCAGATTTGCTCTCCTTCAATCAGTAGTCATGGTCTAGCTGTGCTTTTGGCTTTGGTTGAGTTGGAGGAGCATTTAGAGTGGTCATCTGACATGTCTGGAAATTTGGTGATGCACGAGGCCTTCAGAACTAAGAGAAATGAAAAAAAAAAAAAAAAAGCCTCAGCTAGACAGGCGGGAAGCCTTAGAGCAAAGGTCCCTTCTTCCAGCCAGGAGTCCTGTGTTGGTTGGGGGTGGCCCAGCTCTAGAACCTGGGCTGTGCTCCCTCGCTGGTTGACAGTAGCCTGAAGAGAGCCTGGTCTTGGCACGAAAGCTGCGCTGGGTGCCAAGGTGCAGCAGCTGGAGGCTCTTCACAGCACTTCTCTCCCAAGAGGAGGTCCAAGCAGTACCCTCCCGTGGCTGCCACATCCTATTTGCCCACGCCGGCTCTCTTCGAGCTTCTGGCTGCTCCCCCTTCACTGCATCTTCCAAACCTATGCTCTGGGGTGAAGACAAAAGCTCTGATCCACTCGCCGGGACCAAAGGTCTTGTCCCTTAAGCCCATCCTCACCTTCTCTTCCCACTTGAGTCAGAGCCTAGTTCCTGCCCATTCCCTATATAACAGTCCCTCCACACTCTGCTCACCAAGGCGAGGGCTGTCCCCACAGGTCTGCTGCCCCGCCAGCTTGGCTAACACCTGCCCTACTTGCTCAGACACTTTCTGTCTGGTTCCCTCTCCTTTTCTTCACCACTCATTTCCACCAGGACCTGCCTTCAACCTGTCAGGAGCTGCCTGTCCAGTGGCCCTTTCCGTGATGGATGGCCACGTAGCTACACGGGTTAAGGAGTCTAAGCTAGTGTGTTAATGAGTCATGGTGACGTGATGAATTACCTCTTCTGGGTAACATTCACATGCTGACAGACCTTTTCAATGCTTTAGCCCCAAAGAGTGCGGTGTTGTGCGTAAGTGTTCTATGCTTGGCGAACCTAGTCAGATGGGGTGGAACAGAGGAATTTCTTTTGCTCCCTCAGAGCACTGCCAATGAACTGTCCCGGAGATACAGAGGGCAGAGGGTCAGGGTTTTTTACAGGTCATGGTTTAAAGCAGCCAGATTCAAAAATGAGTCGAATAGACATTTCTCCAGAGGAGATGTAAAAACGGCCAATAAGCTTAAAAAGGTGCTCAACGTTGTTAATCATTAGGGAAACGCAAATCAAAACCACCACGCGATACCACCTCACACCCATTAGTACGGCTGCTATCAACAAAACAGAAAATAAGTATTGGTGAGGAGGCAGAGAAATAGGAACCCTTGTGCATTGTTGGTGGGAATGTAAAATGGAAACAGTATGGCAGTTCCTCAAAAAAGTTAAACATAGAATTACTGTATGATCCAGCAATTCCACTTCTGGGTATATACCCAAAAGAATTAAAAGCAGGGTCCTGAAGAGATGTTTGTACAACCAGTGTTCACAGCAGCATTATTCACAATAGCCAAAGAATGGATAAAGAAATGTGGTCTATCCATACAGTGGAATATTATTCAGCCCCAAAGAAGGAGGAGATTCTGACACATGCTGCAACATGGATGGACCTTGAAGGCATTATGCTAAGTGAAATAAGCCAGTCACAAAAAGACAAATACAGTATGGTTCCACTTATAAGAGGTACTTTAAGTTCCGGGAGACAGAAAGTAGAATGGTGGTTGCCAGAAGCTGGGGGGTGGAGTGGGGAATGCGAGTTATTATTTCACAGAGTATGGAGTTTCAGTTTGGGAAGATGAGAAGGTTCTAGAGATGAATAGTAGTAATGGTTGCATAACAATATGAATGTACTTATACTGAACTGTACATTTAAAATAGTACATTTTGTTATGTGTATTTTACCACAATGAACAAATTTTGAAAAAAAAAGTCATGATTTATCTTGAGAAGAAAGAAATAGATTAACCCAGATTTGCCTGAGGATCTCTACTTTATACCTTGAAACCAGGATAGGTGACAAGGCAGCATCAAAGTCCTGAATCCAGGTTAGAAACCAGGAGGAAGTGCCAAAGGGCATCCCTGCAGAAGGGGAGCTACATGAGGGCAGGCAGCCGGGTGCAGGAGGCTGTGCACAGGAACCATGCCAAACCATGATTTAATCTCAGGGCTGCCAACTGAGCGCTGTGTGACTTTGGACAAGTGAGTGTACCTCTCTGAGCCTTTGTTTCTGTATCGATAAAATAGGGCAACAGTGCTAACAACACCAGAGCTGTTGTCAAGCTAAATGCAATCTGCCTGTGGGGTGGGTGCATAAGGAGGTTGCTAGCAAATAGAAGGCCCTTGTTAAATGTTAGCTCTGTATTAGGCCCTGAAGTTTCTGCAGGGGAGGTAGGGTTCTCAGGCTGTTTAAATGCCAGTGGCTGCCTCAGATGACAAGGGAGGTTGTACCCTTAATGGGCGAGCATGTGAGGTGTCCTTTTCCGTGGTGTTGAGCAGAAATTTAACATGTTGGAAGTGAGCTGAATAGCGAGTATTAAGCTTGTGGTTATAACTATGGGAGATGAGCACTTCTAGCCCCCATGAGAATCCAGGTGAATCCTTCCTTTTTGTAAGGAAAGTAATTACATAAGTGCTTGGGAGCCTCTGCTCTGGGCTGGGCCCCGTGGCAAACGCTGGGGGAGAACAGATGGGAGGAGACGGGTCCTTCCCACCAACTGCTCCCAGGCTAGGCAGTGAGGGGAGTGTGAGATGGAGTCAACAGCCATCCCGGGGGTTGGGGGGGGGCTTCAGGGAAGACAGATGCAGCCTCTTCTGGGAACATGGTGTCACTGATGGGTGATCAAAACCAAAATGGCAGAACTCTCTAGCTTCTATTTCTCCTTAGCAAATAATCTTCCAAGAACACGTTATAAACGTACGGTTTCCAGCCTGAGCTGTGCCCCCAGTGCTTCTTGGAATTCTTGTCTTCAATCCCTACTTCATTCTTCTCAGCCCCATGCCAGGCCTTTCCCTCTCTCAGTGCCCCAAGCCAGCTGTGGCCTCAGCAAAAACACACCACCACTGATAAGAGAAAGCCCCCCAGGTGTGGACCAGCTCCACTCTCCTGTCTGCGGCCTCCAAGGAAGCCTTCTGTTTGTCTGAAAAAGAGAAGCGCTCATAGCCTGGGCTAAATTTCCTGCTTCTATCTCCCCGTTTCATCTAGGACCTTCCTTTATTGTTACAGATTGCTCTTTAGCCTTTCCGTCCTCACTGTCCCCTTCCCTCCGCCTTCAGCCAGGTTTAAATCCTCTCACCAAAAGAAATTTGATGAAAAAGCTATTCTCCTATTACCCCTATGCAAGCTATTCTCTCTCCTATTACCCCTTTCACCAAACCTCCAAATTTCTGGATTTTTGGCTGACACTTATTGAGCATCTATTGTATGTTCTAAGTGCTTTACTTATATTATCATGGTGAATCCTAACAACAACCTATGAAGTAGATCTTGTAATTATCCCCATTCTATAGGTGAAGAAACTGAGGCTCAGTGAATTCATCAATTGCCCAGTGTGACATGGCTGGTAAGTGGTGGAGGCAGGATTTAAACCCAGGTTCATGGCCACTACCCAGTCCTCTGGCCATGAAAGAAGTCTCTCAGTCACCCCCACCAACTCCGCAATGCCTCTTCTTGTGGTTCTCGCCCTCTGGAGCTCTGTACCTCCCTCAATAAGTAGCACTGGGGATTTGCTCCTTTGTGCCCCTGGATACCACTCTCGCCTGGCTCCCCTCGACACAATTTCTGGCGTTATCTGTAGTAGCTCCTCTTTCCTCGTCCATCCCCTACACATCAGGCTCTGCCCAGGCTCTGCCCTTTGCCCTTTTGTCTTGTTCTGCACATGCTCTCTGGGTGAGTTTATCCACTCATGATTATAACCATGCCCTGTATCTGCAGCCCCCCACCCCATGCTCACATGTCTCTAAATGAACTCATGACCTCCCTCACTTCAAATCTGTTCTTACTCCTTTCTTCCTGAGACTGGTTAGTAAAATCATTGTCTGCCCAGTCATTTAAGCTAGAAATCATGGAAAACATCCCCTATGGTGTCTTTCTCTTGTCTCTAAAACTAATGGATAACCAAGTCCTCTTGAGTCTATTTTCTAAGCAGTTACGGACCCTCTTTCTTTCTCTTTATTCCTG
>NW_006783618.1:1785314-1790978 GCF_000442215.2 Lipotes vexillifer
TTCCTGCTGCTGTCAACTGCTCTGCTTTAAGACCTTATAATATCGGGTTGGCCCAAAAGTTCATTCAGTTTTAAGTAAAAATAAAAGGCATTTTTCATTTTTACCAAGAACTTTATTGAACAACGTAGTCATTAACTGAGCAAACTTTTGGGCCAACCCAGTATTTCCCTCGACCACTCATTGTCTTGCTTCTGCCATTGTCCCCTCTAGTCCGTCCTCTCCACAGTTGCCAAGGTCTTTCTAAATCGTAGTCTATCGTTCTTCTCTGGACATTCCCTGGCTTCCAATCATCTAGAGGCTGAAGTTCAAGTCCTTGCAGGCATTCAAGGCTACTCACCACCTGGCTCCCATGTACTGGCCTCATCTTTCACAACACACCCCACCTGCCACCCACCTGCACCCTGACTTGCATTCACGTTAGCTACTGATGAGTCCTTGGGAGCAAAACGTAAATGCCTGCCAGCATCACAGAGCAGGCAATTCAAGATCTACCTGCTCCATCACGCTTTCCTCAACTGGAATGGATGGCTCTCTCCTCCTCAAGCTTAGTTCAAACAACTAACATGGCACTTTACACACCGTTTTATGGCAGGTTGTTCAAGTGTACGTGTCCTTGCCTAGATGGGGCAGGGACCTTGCAGGGACCTCCCCAGGGCACAGCACTCACTGCTGTGAAAGTAGATGGCATGGGCATGTAGCACATCTTAGGCACTCTCTACATGTTAGTTTCCCTTTGTTTTGACACATAAACAGGTGCCGGGAGACTGTAGATGGATTCATAGCCTAATTTGCAAAAAAGTGGGAAAAGACAGAGACTAAAAATGACAGGGGGAGGGAAGCCCCTCCCCTCCACACTAAGCCACGCTGCCTTTAGAAAAGAACCAGCTTGTGTTCAATCAAAACAAGTCACGTCAAGAAACGCATCTCCTGTTTGCATAAGGATAGTGTGCTGGTAGGAGAAGAAAATATTGGAGCCACAAGATACCTTGGCTTGAATAAGGCTTTTGACAAAGTCTGTCACTGTTCCTAGCGGGCAAGGCTGAGAAGCATGGTTGCAGGATAGTCATTGATCCATCTAAGTGTTGAATTGGAAGAGAACTTGGAGGCTTCCGATCTAACCCTCTCACATTACAGGTCAAGAAACTGAGACCCTAAAGGCTCATTTTTCTAAAGAAACACAGCTTATTAGTAGCATAACAGGTCCCATGGTCTACTTCTTGCAATTCCAGAGCCTCTGCTGACACAAGGCTTTTCCTGGAGTCCGTTGGTCTGTGGCCTGCTGAGCAATCATGCCCAAAGAAAGCTTTCTCGCTGGCTGACGTCTACCTGACGGGAGATGTCAGATGATATGCTATCTGCCCATTCAGTAATTTATCAGGTTTTGGAGTAGAACCCAGAAGGCATGTTTTTCAAATAAGTGAATGACACAGATGCAGAAGGGCTAGCCGATATGTAGGACTGCAGAATCAGGATCCGAAATACCTTTGCAGGCTGGAATGATGGGCTGAAAGTAAGGAGTCGAAACTTAACAGGAATAAATGGAAAGTCTTGCACTGAAGTTTCCAAAAAATCAATTCCATAAGTACAGGGTGGAGAAAACTTGACTTGACGTAGGTTCAAGAGTAAAGACGTGTGTGTTTGAGTTGAGTACAAGAGGATCTTAGGGCATCTTAACTGCTAAAATAGCCACAGCAAGGTGCTGAAGTCTGTTCTTGTTCTGAAACAATAAAAGTTAGATTCCAAAACAGAGTATGTAATGCTTCTACTGTACGCTGTACAGACCACATCCGAGCCAGGGCTCCAGCTCTGAGCATCTCACTTTCGGAGGGATTTTTGACAAACTGAACATGCTGGAGGCAGGCGCTCAGGATGGTGCTGAGTCTAGAAATTCTGTCAAATGAGCAACACTTGAGAAAATGAGAACCCTTAGTCTGAGAAAATACTAAAGGTAGTTGTTATGTAGCAGGACATGTGGACTGGCTCTGTGAACTCCAGGGGGCAGAACGTGGGAGCCGGAGGCCAGCAGATTTTGGTTCCACGCGGGGAAAACATTCCAACTTGGGTCTCCACATCCAGTCATACATCCGTGCGAATCATGAGCTCCGTGGGCTGAAGATGGGACCCCCTGTTAGGGAAGCAGAGAAGAGTCACTCTTGGGGAAAAGGTTGATTTAAGTGATCTTGAGGGTCCCTTCCAATTATTAGCTGCTACTGTACTATGACCCTGCATACTTTTATAAAACCAGACTTGAAAAAAAAACAATTCTTCCTTTTTTCAGCCCAATACCATTCGCCAGGCTAAATGGTAGTTTTAGTTTTAAATTCCTACCAACATTTAGTCATTGAGCACCTACTACGGACAGAGTCCTAAGTGTCTTTGTTTTTCTCAGCTGAACAAAAATTACTTTAATAGTTGACTTAGACATGAGGGAAGGAAACAATGTTGATTGTAAACCTAGAGTATAATTCATGTTCTAGGCACACTACACATTTATACCTATAATTTTTTCCTTCTGTTGATCCTTTTTATTTAAAAAAAAAAAACACCTTAATTATAGAGGAAAGGGCTTAAGTAGAAAAAGAACAGAAGATATTCCCAAATGAATCTTTGTTGTTTATAGTGGCTTTTTTTTTTTCTATTTCTTCAAAGTTAGAAATTTCTCAAGAAACCTCTTACATTGACAGATAATTATTTGATAATGAAGTGAATAGTGATGATCATAATTATAATGACCACTATACAATGTATATTAAACACTATAATGAGCCACAGATTTTCTGTGCCACCATGATTTCCTCCTCTGGAAGACGACTCTGGCATTGGCTGAAATTATTAGCAAGTACAGTGTGGTTTCCAAATTATCTCGTATATATCTGCTATCTGTAAAAACAGTTTGGAGCTTTAAATATAACCAGTTTCTCCTTATATATTGATATTTACATGTATCTATTTATGTATGCAAATATATACTTATGCCTATTGGGGAAAAAAACGCTTTATTGCAGCATGATTGACATACAAAAAGCTGTACATATTTAATGTATACAACTTAATGAGTTTGGAGATAAGTATACTCCTGAGAAACCATCACCACAATCCATGCCGTAAACATATCCATCCTCTCCAAAAGTTTCCTTCCCTAAGTGTCCCCCTAAGGAGGAGGGAAATACAGAAGAAATGGCCTGCACCCTCCTGTATCCCAGGACAAGGGATGAGATGGGCGGGGGCAGGGGAAGCGACAGGCAGAAGGGGAGCAGGGCCAGTCGCGGTAAGCAAGCGTTAGACAAAGGGGGCTGATTAGGGAAGTGAAAAGAAGGCTGGGAAAGGGGAGCAGGAAGGTGCCCCCAAGCAAGGGTGAGATGGAGGTGAGGCTGAGGTGTGGAGGGAGAGCAGAGCGGGGCTAAGTGAGCTGTGCCCAGCGGCTGTATCATTAGGAACCTTGCCTAAGGAGGAGGAAAGCACACGTGTCCCTCTGCAACACAGCTTAAAGACTTCACACTCCCTTAGGCCCAGCTCTCCAGCCGAAATGGACTTATTTATTTTTAATAGAGCCCATTTGAGGTAGCTGTGTTTTCAAAGGCTGATGTCCTTGTAAGTACTTTTTATTCTCACAGGTTGAAAAAAAAAAATCCTTTCATGGCGGGAATGCTGAGCCAGGATCGGGTGGAGGGAGGTACCCCGCAGCCTGCTGCAGCCTGACTCACTTAGGGGGCAGTCTCAGGCCCGCCAGAGAAAGCCAGGGATTGTGGAAAGGAAAGTTGTGACCAGAGCAGCAGGAAAAGGTGGTGGAGGAGGGGAGAGGAGGGCAGGGCAGGCCTTACCACCCCTCCCCCCTCCCTTTTCCTGAACATGGAGTATCCATGTAGTCATGGCTTTTAAACAACATTACACACACTTGTCCAAGATAAAATGTTATTAAGATTAAATGCTGAGCAAGGAACGGAATCCAACTTCCCACTGTCATATTTCAGCTCTGGTGAGTGATTGCCTTTCGGTAGCCCTAGCTCCTAAGCAGGGAAACGGCATTATTATCATTAATAAGCCCATAATGGGGAAGAGAAATTATAAACATTTCTGCAACAAGCGGCCCTCCAGTGTTAATATTTTATGAGCACACAGAGAAGCCGGCAACTGAATGTAAATGGCAGAATTATACGTAACTGTAATGTAAACACACATAATTGGGTTGAGATGGTGGGAGGAGGGGAGGCCGGTGGCAATGGGCGGAGGGCGGCACTTAGGGCACTGGGTGGGGTCCCAAAGGCAGAAAGTAGGATGCCCCAGGGCCCCTGTCGCTAGTCTCTCCTCCTCCTGCCGCTGTGTGTTTTCAGGGGTCCCATGTCTCTGGGACCCCCGTGGGCAGGGAGGCTGCCATCTACCCCCACACCCTACACGTCATCCTGGGGACGGACAATTATGGGACTAAATGCTGCTTCCTGGGGCTTTCAAGTCTGTTCACGTGTGTGTGTTCTCCCTTTTAGTAGTATATGCATCTGGAGGACAGAGATCCTGTCTTCTTGTCTTTGTGTAATCACCAAGTATACAATATGTGTGTTGCAGGAACCCCGTGTGTGTGTGTGTGTGTGTGTGTGTGTGTGTGTGTGTGTGTGTGTGTGTTTTTTTTTTTTTTTTGTGTGGGTGTGTGTGTGTGTGTGTGGTTGTGTGTATTTTTTTTTTTTTTTGGTTAAGTGTTTTGGTTTGGGTTTTCAGCTGTGGGACCCTTGGTTCAAACCAAATATTTCAGGGGAGCCCAGTGAACAAGAGGGATGCTCTGACTGAAGCAGGGTAAGGGCGCAGAGACCCCCTAGCCAGCCCCCTCCTCTTCCAGGTGTCCCTAGAGGCACCTCTGTGGAGCACAGTGTGGGGACTACTGAAAGATCCCCCCTCGCTGTTTCCAGATGACAGTACTGACTTCCAGAGAGATGTGACCTGTCTGTCCCAGAGACTGGTCCCAGGTCCCCTGCCTTCCAGGGAGGTACACAGCTTGGTCCAGGAGGGGTTCCTCCTCCAGCTCTGCCAGTAAGTGGCTGGTGGCCTGAACAAATCTCACTGCCTCTCTGGACCTCCCTTTCCCATCTGTAAAATGAATGAGACAACTAGATGATCTCTCATGCTCCTTTCCAGCTCTGAGATCTAAGCCATGTACAGACCTCCAGAAAACTTACATTGTCCTGTGCAGTATCCAAGGTGACAGGTGTTGAAAGGCCAGCAAGGGACAACCTGGAGACCCGTAGATGCCTCGACACCTTGTGAGGCCGTTAGTCACTTCCCTGGGTTCTGCCCTTGGGCTTTAAGCTTCCTGGGCCAGGGCCTTGACGGGGGGGCCCCCACTGCTGTGTTTGCCCACAGTGCGCTTAGCCCAGGAGGGCAGGGACCACAGTGCCCAGCACAGTGCCTGACTCATAGCTGGTGCGCAATAGAATCTTGCACAATGATTGGTTGGACAAATGAACTGGTTAATAGACTAGTTAGTTAATGAACTAAGCAGCTCTCTCTTCCACTTCGTTGTTTTCAATGTAGTCTGTGGTTTTTAAACTATTTACTGAATGCCTACTATGTGTTAGCACCATGCGAGTGATGTTACAAAAAGACAAGAACGCCTCTGGCTGGAAGCCAGTCTCTGTTCCTTCCCCTTCCCCCCCCGTCCCCCGCCTCCTTGATTTT
>NW_006783618.1:1791002-1792371 GCF_000442215.2 Lipotes vexillifer
TCTTTCCCTCTGCTCCTATTCATTATTTCTCTCTGCAGTTATGTAATTATTGGCCTTGGCAAAGAGTTTCAGGGGTGTCGTTTGTCTGAGCAACATTATGCAGAATTAAGTTCCAGGGTAATCTCGGATGTAAATACCTATCCTTCAGGAGAATGTGAATTAAGCCTGCTGGTCTCAGCTCCACAGAGGCGGCTGCATTTGAATCCAGGTCTCTAGCAGTCATGGAAGCTGACTTGAGGGGTGTATGGGACCCCCTCTGGCTCCTCCTCAGGAGCCCAGGATGTGGCTCCCAGGCTGGGAGGGAGCCTTGAGCAGTCATCATGTTCATCCCCTATCACTCATCTGAGCAGCCCAGAAAGCTGAGCATCTCTGCCCTGGCCTCTTCCTTCCCCTCCATAAGCATATTTTGTGACCAGCTGGCAGGAAGTTTTTCTTTACAGTTAAACACAATCTTTCTTGTGATGTGCTACTATCCTTTAGATACATGTTTCTCAAATTGCAGGGTGCCTACCAAGTACTGGAAGATCTTGTTAAAAAAACAGATTCTGGGGCAGGGCCTGAGATTCTGCATTTCTAACCAGCTCCTGGGTGATGCTGTTCTGCGAAGCACACTTCAAGTAGCAAGGCTTTAAAAAATAGATGGGCATGAAAAGACAGAGAGAAGGCAACGCAAACATAAAAACAAATAGCCCTGCTTATTTGAGTTTATTTGTATGGCCCCTTAGACATTTCCATTTCTGCTAAAAACTACTCGTTGTCTGCAAATTGCTGAGCCTCTGTGGGTCTTGGTTTCCTCACTAGTGAAACAGTAAAACAACTCTCTCCAGAGTTGTGATGAGGGTTAAGGTAGACGGGGAGGACTCAGCACTTTCTGATGTTACCTGTTGAAACAGAAGCCCTTGGAAGGAGGGAGGAGGATGGCGGCTATGCCGCTTCCTGGGCTGTTAGGTAGGAAAGGGATCCCGGCAACTCTGCAGTTCGCTCCTTCCTGTGGACCAGTCCTCAATGGTACCTGGTGGCCAAGTGCTGAAAAGGTTACTCAGCTTCCTTGGGGAGTTTGGAGGGTGCCAGCAGGGGAGAGCCAGTCCCAGTCTGCTTAGGTTGACCTTGATTTAAAAGAAAACAAAAAACTATTTGTGTAGCTTAGGGTATCTTACTAGTACTTAAAAGATTTGAAGAAGATGCTGGTGATTAGATTGTATATTCATCTTGGGCTTTGATTCTTTTCAAAGTATCTTCCCACATCTTCGCAGCCCTTTAAGGCGGGTGAAGTGGGCATTGATCATCCCTATGCTACGATACAAGGTGTGCAGGGGTTCAGGGACTTGCCCAAGGTCACACCGGTTGTCTTTTTTTTTTTTTTTTTTTG
>NW_006783618.1:1792607-1803704 GCF_000442215.2 Lipotes vexillifer
TTTTTTTTTTTTTTTTTTTGCGGTACGCGGGCCTCTCCCTATCGTGGCCTCTCCCGTTGCGGAGCACGGGCTCCGGACGTGCAGGCTCAGCGGCCCTGGCTCACGGGCCCAGCCGCTCCGCGGCATGTGGGATCCTCCTGGACCAGGGCACGAACCCATGTCCCCTGCTTCAGCGGGCGGACTCTCAACCACTGCGCCAGCAGGGAAACCCCACACCGGTTGTCTTTGGTGAAGCCCAGCCCAGAAGCCTGTCCCCTGCCTCCTGGTCCTGTGTTCTTTCTGCTGCCCTTAAAGATGGGGGCTGCAGGTGTGTGAGGGGAGGGGGCAGGGAAGGGGGTGGCTCTTTGATGTTGGCTGAGGAGGGGCAAAGGGAGCCGCTCCCCTCCCCAGCCCTTCCCAACTATTGTCCTGCTGGGACTTAGGACCTTGTCGGGGTACACGGGCCTAGCCTGGGCGCAGCTCAGAGAGCAGAGCCTCCACACTCCCCTTCCTGGAGAAGAGAGGGGATCATGGACTGCCAGACCCACCCAGGTGCCACGCACGATGTTTCATGAGCACAGCCAGACTGGTCCTCCCACTCTGCCCCTTGGGGTTGGCACCTCAGAGGCGCTTTTACACTCCAAACTCCCTGAGTCATTATCTTCTTAAAAGACACCATTCTTTTCTCCCCTGCTGTCGCTGCTGCTAAGAATTCATCCCTCCCTCCCCTTCTCCCAGCACTGGCCTTCTCTCCCTTGGGGGCTGGGGGCTGGTGGCAGGGGGCGATGGCTCCAAATGAGCTTCTCCTTCCTCCAACAGCTGGCAAGGAGAAGGGGCATTGGGCCCGCACCTGTTCTGGGCCTACAGGAGGAGCTGCCTGGGTTCCATCTCAGGGCTTCCCTGAGACCTCCTTGTGGCTTGGACCCTGGGGCCTGCCGGGCCACAAGGACAGTTGTGGTTAGATCCAAAGTCCAGGCCACCCAGCTCTCTTTTTCCTGAGGTCCCTGGGGACCTTTGTGTGGGAATGCAGGCCACCTGCCTCTATAAGCTGCCCTTAACAGTCTTGCTAATTTTTCAGAGCTGTGGTTTCTTCCCTTGCAGCCTAGAGAGACCACTCTTCTAGGCTTTGATCCCCTCACTTTTCAAACCAAGTGGTAATATTAACCTCCCAGAGTCTGGGGGAGTGTTCACTGTACCATACTCTGCTAGGCACACAGTGGATGCTCAGTGAATGTTTATTGGAACAAAGTACTGCAGAAGTATTGGGGATTTAAATTCAGATTGGCTCCCAAATCCGAGTAGCCCTTGACCTCTCCCTCCTCCATTCATTTCTTCAACTGTGAGCTCTATGGTTTCCTCCTCCCCCCTGTGGCCGCTTCTCATTTCTCCCCTCCCGTACATTTTCTTCCACATCTGGTCCTGGGCCTTCTTCTCACTGGTCCACATTCTGCGTGACTTCCCGCATCCCCATGCCCGCGGCCTCTGGAGAGATGGGGTTAATAAGATATTTATCCTCAACCAGCAAACTCCTCGCAGTGACGGACTCTTAAAGAGTGGAAGACACATCCTATGTGTCACCATCCACTTTCCCACTCGGTGCCTGAATCACCCGTTCCTGGAGCCAACTTATAAAGACTTTGAAAACACCGAGCTAAATCAGTGTGGGTCACCATCCTCATCAAGTGAATCATTGTTGCTGGGCTGGTGGAGGGTGTGCTAGACGAGCTTCCCCCACTGGCCAGAGAGGTCCTTGCTGCTGCGGTTAGATTTCAGAAGCCCTGGGGTCCTGGTGACCACGTTGCTTCTCTCTCCCACCCCCAGGTGTATGCCTGCCTCTTCTTTAAAACTCTGAATCCACTTTACACCCATGTGCTCCCAAGGAAAGGCTACTGGAAAGCTTTATAGTCATTTACACCTGAGGAGTCCGGAACTGGCCACAAGCAGTGGGGAGAGAACTTTGCTCAGGAAGAAAACACCAGGTTTCAGGGCAGCTCATAATGGGGATTCTGCAGGGGTGGGGGTGGGGGCAAGGACCCAGAGTGGGGAGGCTGGGGAACAGCCCTAGACTAGGTTCTGTTCTTGGCTTCACCAGTGGCATGATGGTGCCAGCCAGTCTGCCCTGTGCTGTGCTCTATAAGCTGCTCATGCCTGATCCTCATGCAGGGCTGTATGAGCACTTCTGCTGCACCTCTGCCAACGTGAGGGGCAGGTCAGCATTGGGGATTTCCTCCAGTTCCTGCGCTCTAAGCCGAGGAGTGAGCCGACCAACCGAGGCCGGTCCCACCTCCCCCACTCCCTCTCCCAGACTGCTGTTCAGAGTCAGGCCCAGCCCTGTCCACCTTGCAAGTCTCAGGCCAGGAGTTGGCACCCCTCGGGGGTTCGGATGGGAGCCTGGGGCCTCGATTCTGGGTCTCAGCTTCTCTATAGTCCTGTCCTGACAAGCTATTGCCTCTGGGTTCAGCCTAAGAATGCTCATTGACCAGCAGGACAGGTACAGCAGCAAACAGAATCTACCAGTGGAAAAATCCCTCCCAGTCTCAGGGAAGGAGGTCATAGCACATCTTCAGGGGATTGGCTCTCCCCAGGTCCTGCTTTCCAAAAGTAAACTTAAAACGAGTGGATACAAAGCGTCCACGCTCACTGCCCATGGGGTCATCCTCATACCACTGCTAGCCATCAGCATCTCCCTTCACAATGACTGGACTGTGCAACTTCCAAGACTTTCCCACCCAACACCTACTTCGTCACAACTTTGGGAGTAGGGCAGATAAGGAGAGGCTCAGAGAGGTGGAGTTGCTACCCATAGTCACCCAGAGATAAGAGGGCTTTCCAGCTCTGCTTGGGGAGCTCAGAGCTCACAACAGCTCCATGGGTACAAAGCAAAGCTTTGTGCTTTTCCAGAACATCTGTAGGTACCCATCCAGAAGCCTCATCCCCTCAGCCGGCAGGCCTGGCATCCTAGCACAGGCCCAGTTAGCTGGAGGTGAGGGAGCCTCAGACCTGCCCCCAGGATCATGTGTGCCCTATCACTCTGCCTGGACTCAATTCTGCATGCCTTGCCCATGACCCTGGTGTCCACTGACCTGACCAGAAAAGGTGGGGATGAGAGGGAGGTGGAGTGATGAAAATATCACCTGCCTGGGAACCAGAAGACCTGGATTCTGGCTTTGGCCATTAATTTCCTGTGTGACCTTGGCTAAGTCCCATAACCTCTCTGAGCTCATCTATAGTAGAAAAGGGCCTGCCTGACTGGATGATCCCTAAATTTCCTTCCAAATCTGAAATCCTGATGTCTACAGTTTCTCCCACAATGATATCACCCACTATATGATCCAGCACCAATTAATGTTGAGAGGTTGAAGGAAGCCACCTGGAGATCCCTAGATGTCTCCCTTTCGATGGAGGACCTGCTCTATTGCCAAGTTTCCCACCCCATGCTCTGGGCACTGGCTGGACTGGCCATGACCTCCAATGGGGCTTTATCACGAGGGGACTTTTGAGCGGTCTTCCCCTTGAAGAACTGCAGTAGGCAAGCAAATTCCAATCCCACCCTTTGCCTAAAGATCTGAGAGCTCGGCAAGCCCCGGCGATATATGAAGTGAGGGGTTACTCACTCAACGCCAAGTTCTCTGTTTGTTCTCAGGCACTCACACAAATACCCTTCAATTTTACATTAATTTGACTAAAAGTGTTTAACATTCGGCAAGTACATTTTAAATTACACAGACACATCTTATCAGCGCAGAAAAACCAGCACAAAGACAATGGGCCACCTCCTTCCGAACCCGGTCTTTTCTTTAAATTTTTTTTTTTTTTTTTTTTGCTTTTTTTGCGGTACACGGGCCTCTCACTGTTGTGGTCTCTCCCGTTGCGGAGCACAGGCTCCGGATGCGCAGGCTCAGCGGCCATGGCTCTCGGGCCCAGCCGCTCCGCGGCACGTGGGATCTCCCCGGACCGGGGCACGAACCCGTGTCCCCTGCATCGGCAGGCGGACTCCCAATCACTGCGCCACCAGGAAGCCCTGGTCTTTTCTTAATGAAACTCCATGCCTCCCCACCACCCTGATCCTGGTTAACGCCAAGTCTCCGTATATAATTTAGTTAAATGGATTCGATATGCTGGCGTCGTCACCCCACACACACCCTTTCTCTTTTTGGTTATTGAAATGTGTGAACTGTTTGTTCCCAGTTGAAAGTAAGCTCCGATGGGTTTCGTACCTTTCTGTGTAGGAGGGAGAGGCAGGTTCTGAAGGAGACGCTGGCTGGCAGTGGGGAAGACAGGGGAAGACAGAATTTTGTGTGCGATGTGTCCTCTTGAATTCTCCCTGTGTGCAAGCCCTGCCATGGGCACAGGGACTGGGGAAAGGTCCACCCCTTTCAGAAGTGAATCAGCACATCCCTGGTTTAGGAGAAAGGGATTGACACTTGGGATGGCCTTCATAGGAGGAAAAATCCTCCTAAGGGTTTATTCCTTGGTATCCCTTCCCAGGGAGAGAAGGCAAGGGTGGATAAGAAAGTTCCTGTTGTCTGGCTTGAGGATGCCAGCAGCATATAGGTATCTATGTGCATTGGTGCCCACCCTTCTGTGTCCTTCCTTGAAGCCCCTATTGGGATCTTGATGGGTGTAATGGATAGGAGACAGCCAGCTGTGTGATAAAATAATAGTAGCAAACATTTTTCTGATAGCTCATATAAGCCAGGAGTTTTAAATGCAGTGCTCACTTATGAGAGGTACCTTATTCCCCCCATTTTCATTATGGGGAAACAGACTTAGAGTGGAACTTTGAGTAACTTCCTCAAAGTCACACAGCTTTTAAGTGGTGGATCCAGGACATGAACCCAGGCAGTTTAGCCCTGGAATCCACATACTTAACTCCTGTGCTCTATAGGAAAGGGCCTGGAGATAGAGGCCTATGTTACCTGGTGGCTGTGTGGCCTTAGGCTGGTCACTCACCTCTCTGACCATCCATTTCCTTACTGGGTTATTAGGAGACTTAAAGACAGAAATGATGTCAATGTCCTTTGCAGATTTTGGAAGGGATGTTGGTAACTTCTGGATAACTGAGCCCAAGATTTCATCACTATGTTCCAAAGGGATCGGCATACTTGATATTTGCTTTACACACAGTAGGTTCATCACTTTTTCCACTTAGAAGCATGCAGTCCAATTTCCATTGATTTTTAGGAATGATCTAGGGCTGTATGCCCTGGATTTCCTGGGGGCCAGCCATGCTCTGACCTCTGTGCAATTGTCCTGGTCATTCGAACATCAGTATCCCCACTCATTTCATACCTCGTCCCTCATGTCATCAGATATGATACTGCAGGTGTCTTTGTAAGCTGCCTCCAAGTCGTACTGGAGCAGATTAAGCTACAAACTAGTCAAACAAATAAACATAGCCGGTGATCAATAAATACTTCTCAACTGATGGAATGAAGGAATAACTGAGGGAGACTGAATGAATGACTCAGTGAGCAGACCAGCCAGGAAAGGGGCACACCCTCTCCAGGGGAGTGGAGAGATATTGTGGCATGGTGGAGAGTGGGGCAGATATGGGTCTGATTTCCATTTCAGCCATTTAATAACAATGGGATCTTGGACAAGTTGCCAGTTCTCTTTGCGCCTCAGCATCCTCATCTGAGGAACAGAGGAGACAGTGGTGGAAAGACAGGGAAGCCTGCTGATGGAGCTCTCTACCCTCCCTCTTCCCTCCATGGCTACTCCAGGCAGCCTCGGGCCTTCATACGCTTACCAGGGAGAGTCACATGCCTGTCACAAACCTGTCACCCCCAGTCTGGGTGTGGCAGCGGAGGTGGGGGGTGGACCGTGTCGTGGGAAGACTGGACTGGAAAGGCAGAGAAGGGCAGGCTAGGGCAGCACCTTCCTCTCACACGTTTCTCAACAGGACACAGCTAGCATTTGCAGAGAGCAGAGGCCCGTCCACGAGGCTCAGCTCTGGGACACGGCAATCCTTTGGCACCCAGGCACCCCGTCTTTGTGACAACCAAAACGCCCCAATTTCCAAACCTCGCCTTCATTGAGGACCACTCTGTAGGTGATGAGGGGCCCCTGAAGGATAAGGCCTGTGCCTCAGAAAGCTCACTGTGGTGCCGGAGTGGGATTGGTGGAAGCAAGGCAGCCAGTTAGGAACTTAAATAATTCTATGACTTTGTGATGATATTAATAGGAGAGGTTCCTGCGAGCCAGAGGGCTTTATGTGGCTGTTTGTGATTCTGCCCGGTGCCTTAGGAGCGCTCCCAGTGCCTTAGGAGAAAAAGCCCAAGGATTCATTTATTAAATTAATTAAAGAAACTGTATCCACTCATAAAGTCCTCACGTGGGTTTTCTGTTTTCTTTTTAGAGGGAGAGAGGAGAGGATGCTGGCCTAGAAAAGGAGGGCTGGGGGCAGGGCACTGGAGGAGAAAGCTGGGCTTTCTATCCTGTTCCATTGATCTATATTTCTGTTTTTGTGCCAGTACCATACTGTCCTGATTACTGTAGCTTTGTAGTATAGTCTGAAGTCAGGGAGCCTGATTCCTCCAGCTCCATTTTTCATTCTCAAGATTGCTTTGGCCAAAAGACAGCCCTCAGAATGGGAGAAAATATTTGCAAATGAAGCAACTGACAAAGGATTAATCGCCAAGATTTACGAGCAGCTCATGCAGCTCAATAACAAAAGGCAGCCCAGCGATAAACCCACGCATATATGGTCACCTTATCTTTGATAAAGGAGGCAAGAATATACAGTGGAGAAAAGACAGCCTCTTCAATAAGTGGTGCTGGGAAAACTGGACAAGTACACGTAAAAGTATGAAATTAGAACACTCCCTAACACCATACACAAAAATAAACTCAAAATGGATTAAAGACCTAAATGTAAGGCCAGACACAGATGCTCAGGTGACCTTGGGCAAGTCCCTGCACCTGTCTGAGCCTCAGTTACCTTATCTATAAAATGGGGTTAATAGCAGTATTTTGTTAGCATGATGTTTAAATGAGATGCTGTGTATGAGGTTCTTAAAACAGAGCCTGACCCATAGGAGGTGCTCAATAAAAGTGATCCCTGGTTATGGTCCCTTGTGCCCTCCGTGGTGTCTACGGCCCCCTCAGTAAGCAGAAGTCCCATGCTACCAACACAGCCCTCCAGAACCTTCTCTGCTGCCTCCGCCCTGGGCCAGGGTCATCACCAGCCCCTACCTGCAGCCCCGTAACTCATGTCTAGCTCATCTTGAAGTTTCCCACCCCCCAATCCCAGGTTCCCAGGGCTGCCCTGGGTTCACAAAACCCCTCACTCGGACCACGGGTGGGATGCATTTTTCAGACACATGCAGAGACCCACGGAGTACCCCACTTTCTTCAAAGAGACCCTCACTCTGTCATCTCAACGGAAGTCTGTGCAGCTTTTGCCCGGGCTGGAGTGATGATGGGCCCAGGGCCTCAGGACCAGCTCTCCCACCCGTGATCAAGCCCCTCGTGGAGAGCCTACTGCCTCTTCTTAGAACGTCCTTGTCCTGTGATGCCTGGCTCTGGGCTTCACGAGCAATTCTGAGGCCATGGGAAACAGCCTGTTTTCATCCTATTGTAATAAATTTGGGATGTTAGAGCAGAAAGGAGACTTGATGATCTCCTGGTTCAGACCTTCCGGGTAGATGTAAAGAAACCACGACCCAGAAAGATGAAATGATGGACCCAAGAGTCCTCCACTAGTCAGTGCTTTGTAACCTGCCTCTCAAACAGAATGGTGCAACTCTGTCCCTACGAACGGCCCTCCTTTGTTTAGAAGAGTCCCCAGGGCTTGCCCCCGCCCCTTGGGAAGGAACACTGTCTGGGGGCTGACTGGGCTGCGCAGGGCTCACAGCCCGCCCACATGCCTCTGCTTCCCAGTGACTGTGGCCGTGGACCAGCTGGAAAGCTTGTGGCTCGGGGTGCTGCCCTGTGGGGAGCCAAGTACTGCCCTGCTGTTTGGCCTTGTGAAGTGAACCCGCAACCTGGGCTACTTGTTTAACAAGATGTCTGCTGAGCAGAGACTGGTCCTTCCAGACAGCTCCAGGCCCTCCTGGACGCCTGTGATGGAGGCTGACTCCGGGGAACAGCAGCTCAGGAGAGCAGAGAAGGGCTGGTCTTAGGGACGGCCCTGTCTGTGTAATTGTGGAAATGCAAACCCTTGGATCCTTTTGGGGAAGGGGACCTAGGCTGTGAGAGGCGGGTCTGGGGCCTGTTCTTGTGACAGGGGCCATGGGACTAGAAAAAGAGACCCATTTGGTGCCCTATAGCTGTCAGAGGTACTTGCATTTGAAATGCGGGGTTAAGATGTTGACTGGCAGAAGAGTTTTCCTAACCCTGGTCCAAGTTCTTTCCTGGACCCTCTTGTAATTGTAAAAGCTCTACTATCTAATGGTGTCGCTTTCCTCTCCCTGTCTCCCTTATAACTGCATTTTTTTTTTTTGTAATCAAAACTAGCAGTGATTTTTTTTTTTTTTTTCCAATTTGCGATAATATTGCCAGTCCTTTACTTGGCTCTCTGCTCTATTTTATCATTTCAATCATAATGAACTTTTTTTTTTTTTTTTTAAAAAAACCTTTTTATTTTATAGTGGAGTATAGCTGACTAACAATGTCGTGATAGTTTCAGGTGCACAGCAAAGCCACTCAGCCATACATATACATGTATCCTCTGCTCAACGTTATGAGGCAGCCTGGGTGGGAGGGGAGTGTGGGGGAGAATGCATACACAATGAACTTTTTTATGAGAAAATCTGGTGGCATTGGAACCCATAAGCAGAGTCACAACTCGAAAGCCTTATTTCCTCCTCTGCTTCCCGGTCTCCCCCTCTGACCCCTAGCCCTCCGCTTATAAAAAGCTGTCCCCGGAGTGTGGATCACTCAGTACGTAGAGAGAATCATAATCAGGAGGGTGAACTGTTTGATGACGTTTGCATTTTGCTGGGAGGAAGTATTGATAAGATGGATGCTGAAGTGGGCAGCTGAGAGTCTGTGGGTTACTTTCGGTGCTGCTGGTGGCAGAGGGGTGACAGCAGATGGGTACTTGATCTTAATACAACAAACAAGAAATGATGCCCAGGGCACTCCAGCTTCCCTCTGCTGGAGAGTGAGACGGGACTGGCACTTAGAAAACCAGGCCCATCCATTTAGTGATTGCATCATTAAAGGTTTCTTCCCATAAGTCCGACTGCAGACTAGGAGCCAGGCTGAATGAAAAAGAGGGCCCCTGCCTGGCCAGGGGTACAAAGTTTAACCCTGAAGTTTCGTGGTATGTTTGGAAGTGTTCGGAGCCCTGCTGTTCTGTGTGTGAGTGTGTGTGTGTGTGTGTGTGTGTGTGTGTGTGTGTTTTGAGAGCAGCACAGTGAGGAGATGGGCTGTCCACGTGTGTAATTACAAAAGCTAACACTGACACAGACACTGTTCTGTGTCCTTCACGTCTGACAACTCATTAAATCTGCGTGACAACCTTGTGAGGGATGTGGCTATTATTATCTTCAGTTTAGAAAAGGGAAGCTGAGGCACAGAATGGGCAAAAGCTTACCTCAGGCCACACAGCTGGGCCACAGCACGGCCAGGTAGCTGGCTCTGGCATCTGTTCTCTTAACCACTCCACTGTCTGCCTGATGAGATACTTTACATTCCACAAATCTATACACACATCATCTCCTATGGTCCTAAATATCCCTCTAGGGCAAGCAACCAGGGCAGATTTGCCCCATTTTACAAATGCGGAAATGCAGGTTCAGAGGGGTCATCTAATTTGCCCAAAAGTCACATGGCAGGTAGCAGCCGAGAGACTCAGAGCACACAGGCAGGAGAGATTTAAAGTGTCATCTCTTTGAGGGCTTTGAAGATATTCTTTCTCTTGTACCGTCTGTTCAGCCCTCTGTAGGTGTAATCAGCTCTCTTCAGTCCATTCAGAAGAAAGGGGGACTTGGCAGGGGGCCCCCTGGAGGATGGGGGTCCTGGATCTGGACGGGGATATCTGGGTTGCAGTAACATGCAGGGGTACTACCTTGGTGAATATCCCATTAATATCCAAGAGAGGGCTTGGCACATGGGCCACGTGGCACAAAGCATGAGGACACAGTGCCCTTGCCATTTTGGAGGCCCCCATTCGCTGAGAGCCACAGCAGCTCCATCTGGTCCATCAGAAATGCCTCTACCTAGAACCCTCTTACCTTGCCACAGAATGGGGGTAATGCTTCCACCTCCCCCCTCCACCAAGAACCTAAAATATCCTGCAGCCAGGAGTGACTGCACCCCACTGCCAACCTAGGACCCCCCAGTCCCTGGAGATAGGCCCAGCTGGGAAGCCTCGGAAACTAGCTCTGTTTCAGGTACTGTCCGCAGCACATGCCTTGCACACACGTGGGCGAGAATCGGGAGTGGATGGGAGCAGACTGGCATCCACCCAGAAATAAGGTGAACACAGAGGACCCAGACAAGGATCGACAAAGTAAATTGCTCTGGATGTAAGTGCTGCTCTCGCCTCCTCCCATGGAGAATCTTCTATTTAGGCTGGCAAGGTGGGGGGGATTGAGGGAAACCCACCACACGGGTGAGACTCAAGGAAAGGTGGGAGTGTAAGGGAAGAAAGCGGAGTGCATGATTCTAATTGAATCCACTGCTTGACACCGCCTCCCCAGACCTGGTCTACCTTGTGAGAGTGCACGGAAATAGGAGATAAATAAATGGAAACACGGAGTTCCAGGGCAGCCTAAAAGCTTGGGGAATGAATCGATGTTCTCCCCAGGCAGCTGTCCGAATGAAGTGTAATAGTTAATAAAAGCTGATTGTACACACACAGCTGGGCCAGCAAACAGAGCAAGCCAAGGCCTGGGAGGCTCATCCTTTTCTCCAGCCACCCCCTCCCCCCAGCGGTGATCACAGGCTGATTAAATCAGACTTCTCGGCAGCGGATCCAATTAGGGGGGAGCGGGGGCCTCCCTGGTGGCGCAGTGGTTGAGAGTCCGCCTGCCGATGCAGGGGATACGGGTTCGTGCCCCGGTCCGGGAGGATCCCACATGCCGCGGAGCGGCTGGGCCCGTGAGCCATGGCCGCTGAGCTTGCGCGTCCGGCAACGGGAAAGGCTACGACAGTGAGAGGCCCACA
>NW_006783618.1:1803774-1808504 GCF_000442215.2 Lipotes vexillifer
AAAAAAAAAAAAAAAAAAAAAAAAAAAAAAAAAAAAAGACAATTAGGGGGGAGCGGGAGGTTGGACGCCCAGAACATGTCCAGTAATCCTTAATCTCTCTGATTTGCTACGCTGGGCATGGGGGCAGGGTGGATTTGGTTGGGGGAGGGTAGGGAAGAAGGGATGAGGGTAGGGACAGACTCCGGAGGAAAATAGAGCATCTGACCGTCCGCGCTTGGGGTAAGCCCTTGTGAAAGCACTCTCTCAAGCACTGTGCAGAGAAAGGCAGAGGATGAGGCAGGATTCCCGCCCTTGGGGAGCTGCCCAGCTACTGGTTGGAGAAGCCCACCCACGGGATGGCTCAGGAAGGCGCTTAACATAAACAGAAACACCCGCACAGATCTTACGCAAGCAGAGGATAATTCGCAAATCATTGATATTTGGCTTTGGAACGTATTGATTTTCCTCCCAGAAGATTTACCTACCTAATTCCACTCAGCTTAAGCAAGTAATAAAAATGTGTTTGCCTTTCTTGATCACATTTAGACTGGCAGCAAGGGGCAACGGGGCTCCGAATCCTGCTGGCTGGCTGGAGAAAGGTACTTTGAGTTTACAGCCTGTCCATCGAGAGCCATAAAAACAGGCAATGAAAACTGCCTGGGGAGGTGCACGAACACAGTAGAGCAGGGGTCTCCAACCCCCGGGCCGAGGACCAGTAGCAATCCGCAGCCTGTTAGGAACCGGGCCGCACAGCAGCAGGTGGGCGGCTCGCCAGTGAGCGAAGCTTCATGGGCCGCTCCCCATCGCACCCCATCACTTGTATTACCTCCTGAAACATCCCCCCAACCCCCGTCCATGGAAAAATTGTCTTCCACAAAGCCGGTCCCGGGTGCCAAAAAGGTTGGGGACTGCTGTGGTAGAGCACAAGTGGCAGGGGGTCTAGGGCGGCTTCCTGGAGGAGTTTCCACCTACCTTTGGGAACAAGTACAGAAACTCACAGCTCACCAAAATGTTTCCCCCCGCCCTCCACTTCCTACCTCCAGATGTGGGTAAAGCAAATGGCATTTGTCTCCTTGGCTGGCATAGAGACTACCTATCCTTCACGGATGATTGCCCTTAAGTTTGTCACATCACACGTTCAAGTCTTTGAATCAGTTCACCACGTACGCCAGGCCCATAATGGTACTCAATCTAAGGGCTACAGGGGAAGCGTCAGACAGAACCCTGAATGATAAAGGCGCGGGGCTGTATAAGAAAATGAGACCCTTTGACAAACAGAGCAGAACGCGTACATCCGTATGAGTTGTCCGCTCGTGGGATTGCCCTGGATGCCCGTGGGCTTGTTCTGAAGTTGCCACAATTGCTTTTCCAGAAACTGTTTCACACACGTGCGCTTGTGCTGAATTTCCTGAGTGACGGCAAACCCTCATCCTGGGAGCACTTTTCCCTCCAGTTTTGCTAGAAGCAGGGCATTGGTATATAAGGTGCCTCCGTGAATCTCTGTGTTAATGGACAAGCCATGTGTTTGGGGTGAGGAGAAAATGGCCATTTGGAAATCTCTTGAGTGCCCCTAAGGAAAGAGCTGTTGGCAAGGCATTGATGACGTTGCTACCACACCCTAAACTGTACAACAGGGACTGCCCGCCCTTAAGGGACACTTGGCTGGGAGGCAGGAGGTCTGGATCTAGTCCTTGCTTTGACGCGAACCCACTGGTTCCCTTGGGCACAACCTTGACCTCTGAGAGCCCTGATTCCCCATCTCCAAAATGAGGGAGTCAGACTGGATGATCCCCAAGGTTTCTTTTGACTCTGAAGACCTGCGATGCCATAAGATAAAGTTCCCCCATCCCCACCCCTCCTCTCTCTGCCTTTCTAATACTGTGGCCACGGGGCTTCTATTTTATTTCTTTTCATGTTCCAGGATCTGAGCATTGCTTTTGACTGACTGTAGGTGTAGCAGAATTTGTACTTTCTCAAAATTTAATTACTAGCAGTAAACGATCAATCAATCCATTTATTAACTACTTATTGATTCCCCCTGACATGGCTCTTGAGACAGGCTGCATTTGGAACACAATCCTTTGGTAATTGGCTTATCCTCCTGGGCACATAGCCTCTGTTAAAAGGCATTTGGGTCTTGGTAAATGGCTTTTTTTTTTTTTTTGTGGTACGCAGCCCTCTCACTGCCGTGGCCTCTCCCGCCGCGGAGCACAGGCTCCGGACGTGCAGGCTCAGCGGCCATGGCTCACGGGCCCAGCCGCTCCGTGGCATGCGGGATCCTCCCGGACCGGGCACGAACCCGTGTCCACTGAATCGGCAGGCGGACTCCCAACCACTGTGCCACCAGGGAAGCCTGGTAAATGGCTTTTTATCTAAGTATTTATTTCTCAGATCCATGGACTGCTGTTGCGAGACATTCTATGTGTGCCTTGGGTTTAGCAGGTAAGCCCTGAGATGTAAACATAGACTCCACGTGGCCTCCTGACATCCAGTGCAAGAGGTTCAGACCGTCTAACTGAGGGTCCCAGGATAAGTCATTTCAGCTCAGCATGCCTCTGGCAGCCAGCCTATAAAATGAGCGTGTGGGGCTTCATGATGTCTAAGGGCTCAGATTCCCTTAACTCTGATTCTAACTCTGTTTCACAAACGGTCTAACTTAAAGAGATGGGAGATTTGCATATCAAATGCTGCTGCTGGCTTAGGTTGCCCAGGCTTTATCCCTCTTTGGGGAGATGTGGACCCAGTTGGTGCTTTGAAGTGTGAGCATTAAGTGCATTCCTTATGCCAGGCACAGGCCACAGGGAACTGGCCCCGCAGTTTCCAAATGTGCGCCACTTTCAAGGTGCAGCTGCCTCTCGGTTATCCACATGGACACGAGTATGGAGAAAGGAATTCCAGTCCGACTTCCTCTGCCACCCAGGCCCTCTGGGCTCCTCCCCTTCTGTCTAGTTCTCGCGTGCCCAGGAAGGCAAATTCATTTCACTGTCAACATCGGCAAAATGACACTACGGGATAGATCTGTCCCTTCCCTGTGCCTCTGCCTAAACCC
Organism: Lipotes vexillifer; assembly: GCF_000442215.2. NCBI lineage: Eukaryota > Metazoa > Chordata > Mammalia > Artiodactyla > Lipotidae > Lipotes > Lipotes vexillifer. The sequence continues at coordinate 1,806,803 of NW_006783618.1, forward strand.
TTTAGGGTTTAGGCAGAGGCACAGGGAAGGGACAGATCTATCCCGTAGTGTCATTTTGCCGATTCTAAAGTCAAGAACAGAGGCCCTTGGATTGTCTGTTGGATTGCAGTATCAGATTATGGCATACAGGAAATGGGAATACACTAGAAGTTGGGAACAAAACGTCACCCAGGCATAGAGGTGCGAAACTTTCATTCTGTCCTGGGAGTTGGCAAACGCCTCAAGGAGGAATTGCCGCCTCTCCCTGGGGAAATAATAGTGGCCTTGGACTGTAGCCTCGGTGGACCCGTCGGGTCCCCATGGAAACCACACACCTCAGATTAGGACTAAAATCCAATCCCACCTCACTTGGGACTTGAACCCACAGTCTTCTAACCACGCTCCTTTGGATAGGACTCGAGCCCAGCCACGCTTCAGATGGGACTTGAACCCACAATCTCTGGCTTAGGAGGGGACTTGAACCCACAGTCTCCCAGCTGAAACTGCACACCTGGTCACAGGACTTAATGAAGCTCAGATGTCTCAGTGTGGAAGGAATTCAGCAAGAGACAAAGCGATAGGTAAGAAGAGGATTTATTAATAGAGGATATGCTTGTAAAGGATACAAGCGGGCAGGCAAGAGGGCTCTGCCCTGAGAACTAAGTGGGAAAGCAGGTTTATTTAGGAAGATACACACTCCGCTGACAGAGTGCGGGCCATCTCAGAAGGCAGGAGGCCCCAAAATATGAGGTGGTTAGTGTTTATGGGCTGGGTAATTTTACAGGCTAATAAGTGGGAGGATTATTCCAACTATTTCGGGGCATTTCTAGGAAATGGACCACCACTAACTTTTTGGCCTTTTATGGTCAGCCTTGGAACCGTCATGGTACCTTTGGGTGTGTCATTTAGTATACGTTAATGTATTACAATGAGGCTCAAAGTCTAATGGAAGTCAAATCTTTCGCCATCTTGGGCCAATCGGTTCTAAACAGTTTTTCTCATATCCTCGATGACTATGTCACTTTTTTTTTTTTTTTTTTTCGGCATGTGGGCCTCTTACTGTGCTGTGGCCTCTCCCGTTGCGGAGCACAGGCTCCGGATGCACAGGCTCAGCGGCCATGGCTCACAGGCTCAGCCACTCCGCGCAGATGGCTATGGAGAAGTCTGGAGTCAGGAATATTAGCTGGAGGATAACAAGAGGAAGAAGCCTGCATCCCTGCTACCAAGTAGCTGACAGTTTAGTGGGAGAAAAAAGAGTGAAAATCATTTCCATACTGGTGTGGAGCTCTGAGTTAGTAGGAGTCGGGGGATTATGTAAGCCTTTGTACAGAAGATGAGTCTAAGGGGGGGAGTAAAATGTGAATTGAATATTGAGTGGAAAGTGGTCAAGAATGATTAAGAAAGATCACTAATTGTTTCTTGACTGCTTGGGCAGATTATCAAGTTATCTGAATTTAGTTTTTTGATTTTTTGTGATTAAAGACAGTTTTATTTAGTGCATACTGCATTTCACATTCATGCTTTTAAAATTTATTCTTTTTTTTTTTTTTTGCGGCATGTGGGCCTCTTACTGTTGTGGCTTCTCCCGTTGCGGACGCACAGGCTCCGGACGCGCAGGCTCAGTGGCCATGGCTCACGGGCCCAGCCGCTCCGCGGCGTATGGGATCTTCCCGGACCAGGGCACGAACCCATGTCCCCTGCATCGGCAGGGGGGGGGGGTCGC
>NW_006783618.1:1809371-1825132 GCF_000442215.2 Lipotes vexillifer
CCGGACCAGGGCACGACCCCATGTCCCCTGCATCGGCAGGCGGACTCTCAACCACTGCGCCACCAGGGAAGCCCTATGTCACTCTTTTAAAGGTTGTACCCTGCCCCCTTCCCTCCTGTCTCACCTCCTCACTGCAGCCAGAGCCTCCTTTTGTAGTTCAAACCCAAGGTTGTCACTTCTCTTGTTTCAAAACCTTGTTCAAAGTGTCTCCAGGGTCCAGAATCAAGTCCAGCCTCCCTGACATGACACCCAAGGCCCATCCTGATCCAGCTGAACTTGCCTCCTGTCCACCTACCTTTCTACCCTGCACTTGGGTATTCAGTATTTACTGGAGTGAATAAATCAGTGGATGAGAAGGTTTGGTCTTGAACAATTACAAGAAGTTAAGGCACATAGAACATACCTAAAATTACGGGAATCAGCATCAGAACTGCTGCCTTAATTTCCTTCCTGAAAGGCAGGCAAATGTTCCTGAAGACCTAGGAGCCAGAAAGCTTCTCTCCTCTAAAGAGGGTCTAGCATCAGAGGCTTGGCCGGGCCGCCAGCCCAAGCTTGACAGTTCCATTGTTAAATCCCCATGTCACTCTGGGGCCCTAAGGCCCCCATGGTCTGGCCCTTGACACTCTGTGACCCCATCTCACGCCACAACCCTCCTCGCTCATTGAGCTCTAGCCACACCTATCTCTTAGTTTCTCGGACAAACCAGGGTTTTCCACCACCCCACCCCCAAACCCAGGGCCTTTGCAGAGGCCGCTCTTCTGCCTGGAAAGCCCTTCCCCTACACACTTCACACTGGCCTCCATTTCACCTCTGTCTGTCTTGGGCACTGGTATTTCCCCAGGGCCTAGAACAGTGCTTGGCACCAAGAATGTCCTTTAAATAGTTGTTGAATGAACAAACGCGCCAACACAGACAGCTTGGACTGGGAGAAGCCACTCCAGCCCCGCCTGCCTCCATCTCCCATGCTCGTCCAGCTCAGGCAGATGGGGACCCTAAAGTTCTCCCGGGGCGAGATGCCCCAGCCAGCCACGTGCAGCTGAGTCTGCCCAAGGGCCCTACCCGGCCATCTCCACCCCCAGTGCCCGCCCAGGCCAGTGCTGCCAGGGCCATCGGGGCCGCCCTTCTGTGGAGGGCTTGCTTTGAGGGCTGCTCTCCCCAGCGGGGAGCCCTTTGGCTTTCTCCTTTTATGGGGATATTTTGCTGCTGGATTGACTGTAATTGTCAAATTTGCATTTGGTACACCTGCAGCAAGAGGCCCTGGGGGCACCTAGGCCTTTGGAAATCAATAGGAATAAACAAACAGATATATTCATAGGATCGGGACCTGGAGAGGAGGGGCGGCTGGAAAGGAAGAGAGAAAACAAATCAAAGGGCCTGGTTTACCATCAGCAGCAGGAGACCCACTCCTCACCCCCACCGTCCCACAGACCCGGCGCCAAGCTCCTTGCTCAAGTACCCGCCTTCTGTCACCACAGTGAAGCCGAGACTGTAATTTCAGCGCTAACCTGAATGGGCTCGTTTCTTTTTATTAACTCCAGCGTTGGGGTTTTAGGCAAGTTGGCTATTGTTCGAGCCACGCTCCTCTCCCCTTTACTCCCTGCGCGTGGAAGCGGCAGGAACAGCCAGAAGGAGATGGCACTGAGCTGCGGACGTGGCTGGTGTGAGACAAGGTCACCCTGCAGTCAAATGGAAACCAGTGACGGGGCAGTGGAGGGAGGGCCGGGGAGGGCCAGTGCTCTCTGCTTGGAACCCAGCGCTGTTCAGGGTCTGGCCTAGGCACCGTCCTGGGCACACCTGCTGGGGTCCTGCAATCAGAAGGGGACCTGGCTGGCCTCATAGGGACCCACTGGACTCCAGCCTTTACACATCCGTGTGCATGAGCCAGTTCCTGCGGGGTGGGGGCCTGGGGAGGGGTGGTGTGTGTGTGTGTGCTCTGGCATGAAATAGTCCCGTGGGATTTGTAGACTGCAAAGCACCCTGCGAGAGGTGTGAGGCATGAGATCACTACCTGGGGAAGATATCGTGAGGCCTTAGCCAACCTTTCCTCATCTGGATCGTAAGCTCCCGTGAGGACAGCTGTCTTATCATCACTGTACTCCTGCTGCCATCCCTGGCATGTCGTAGACATTTTAAAGGAATGAGTAAATGAAAAGTGAAAGAAAGAAAAATAGGGATAATAATATCCACCTCCTAAGATTGTTGTAGGAATAAATGAGATAATGCGTATAAAACTCTTTGCACAGAATAAATGCTAATGGTGTTTGGTGGTTATCTTGTTCCCAGAGTGGTTAAGTTACTTGCTCCAATGTCAGACACCTAGTGAACAGTAGATTTTCTGGTGCCGGATCCCATATCCCTTCTTCTCCAGTAAGGCAATTATAAAAATAAATGTGACTTTAATGTGTTTGGATACAGGGTCACTCCTGGGCAGGAACAAGTGCTGGAAAAAGCTTTGAAAAAAAATGGGTGGGAATCAGCATCTCCTCCTGCAAGTATGAGGGACAGTAGTTAAGGCAGAAAAGGGTGTCAGGCCTGGGGGTCCCTAGGGCACTGGGCAACCCACAGCAACTGTTGATAGACGTGGCCCTGACAGTGCCCAGCAGACTTGCAGCCAGGTAGGGACGTGGTAGCTGCTGGCTCAGCTACAGTAAAGCCAGGGTGCACGGGGATGTGAAACTCCGCTGTCGTGGGTCCGTGGGCTTATTGTTTCAAAGAGAGGTGGAGGCCTTCGAGAATGTCAGGTCTCCCTCACTGCACTGTGTATTCTCATTAGCATGTACACAAGGCCATTGGGAAACGTTTCTGCAGAACCTGTGAGTATTCACAACGCTTGCCAGCCAAAAAGCCACTGGACTATCTTTCTGGAATATCCGTTGGGTGCTAGGTACTCTGTTTTGTTAATTGAGGTAAAATTCACCTAAAGTGCTGGGTACTTTTTAGACATGAACTTAAGGCTTCCAAACAGCAATGCAAGGTGGGTATGGGTGTCCCTATTTCTGCAGAAAGGGAAACTGAACCTCAGAGAGAGTATGTGACTTGCCCAAAGTCACACAGCAGGGAGGTATCAAAAGGGGCACTGGAACACAGATTTGTCTGAATCCAGAATCCACAGCCTTTCCATCACACCATGACGTATAAATGTATGTATTTATATAAATTGAAAGATAAAATTAAAGTATCTGCTCATAAAGGCCTCTCACCAGCCAGTGCTTCCTCAAGCATCATTGTTGATTTGGCTAGTGGCTAGCCACAGACCATCGTGGGTCCAGGTCTCTGATTCTCTGCAAGCCCGGCTTCCTGTAGGCCCCTTAGCTGTTTGCCTGGAGAACCCACCATCTTGCCCTCTCTCTTCCCAGGCCCTGCCCCGTGCTTCTGGTCTTCTCCCGGCTGCTGTGAGCCACAGCACTTTCCGGGGTGCGCTGTTGTGTATCAGATGCTCAGTGTTCGCTGAGTGCAGCCTCGCTGTACTTGTTACTGCTCAGTGGAAACACCGGTGCTCTTTGGAAGAGCAGAGGAGGAATAAATGTTTCAGTCATGCTATAAATAATATAGTGAGGAAAGATGTTGCGAAAGTGGTGCTCTGGGTTTTGCCAGGAGGTATGTTTTCCTTCTTTCTTTTTTTTTCCTTTTACCTTCCTCCCCTTGTCCCCCCACCCCCATTTATTCAGTCCTATACAGAACACCTCCCACCAGGGATCAGAGGAAAACAGCCCTGCTCCAAGGGAAGGAGAAGCTTAAACTGTTGAAACTAAACAAATCAATCCCTGTAGAGAAAGGGCAGATGGGAGGGGAGACTCTGGCCTGGCCAGGCCCTTGGCAGTGATTTGGGGACTGAGAGAGAGAACCTCCTGGAAGAGGTTGGGTGTCATTCATGCTGGCACGGGGGTGGGAGAGGACAGGAAGAGCCACGGGCGGAGAGAGTGCTGCCTGGGGAAGGAGGGTTGGGATGAGATTCTAGACCTTTCATCTTTCTTTCTCAGCCCAGCAAGTGGGAGAGCTCCCAGGGGGAGGCTGGCTGGGTTCTGCTTGCAGGACTGGAGCAAAAAAGACAAAGGAGGTGATGAGGGGCAGCTCCAAGGTGTAGGGGCCTGGCAGCCAGACTGGGTAGCCAAAGGCAGTGGAACCAGAAGCAGAGCCTAGATCGTGGGAAAGGTGGGAGCCAAAGACTGAACCCAGGTAGGAGAGCCAGGTAGAGCCTTGGCTGGGAACGTAAGCTGCAAGACCAGAAATACCCAGGAGATGGGTGAGCTCTCAGGACCAAGTCTGTGACGTGGCAAGGGTATTTGGAGGCCAGCCTTTCGGTGGTATCAGATGTATTATTTGGGGGTGGGTCTTATGCTGAAAGATGCCTTCATATTCTCTAGCTGCTCCAGGCCTCAGAGTTTCCTGGGGTTCAGTCAGATGAAATGGAGGCCTCTTCCATCTCCAGGGGCAATTGGGTGTGGGGAAGTCAAAGGCAATGGCAGCTCTGATGGTGCTGATATCAGGGAACCAGAAGAACCCAGGGCTTTTTATTGCAGGTCTGCATTTCTTCAAGTGTGGGCTGGCAGTCCCAGGCATAGGAATCAACTGGAGCTTACTTTAAAATACAGGCTTCTTTTTCCCATTCGAGATCTACTGAATCCAAATTTGGGGTGGGGCCCAAGAACCTATAGTTTACATAAGCATGTACAAGACTCCTAATTACATGAATCTGATAACCCCTGTTAGGAGCTACATTCATTCCCTTTGATTGGTAAGAGGTTTGCTGGAGAAGGTCTCTACCGTCTGCTTGAAAGCTGATTCCCCCATGTCAGTTAATATTATCCATCTGACAGTCTGGAAACATTGATTGAGTACTTATTGTGTACAAGGTGCTATGCCAGGGCTATTGCCTGGGTTCAAAGACAGCATCTTAGGGTAGAAGGGACCCCAAAGACCATCTGCCACCCAGAGAGAGAGCATCTTCGATGGTCTTCCTGAGGAATGGCCGTCCATGAGCTCACTATTCTGTGAGGTGGCCAAGTCCATGGTTGGCCAGCTTGCAGGTCTCGATTCTGCCTCCAGATATACAGGCCAAGTCTGCTCCCTCTTATACGGGACAGCCGGCTGTCATGGTCCCCTGAAGTCTCTTTTTCGGACTAGAAACTACCAGTTCCCTTAAAGGACCCCTCACCTTCTGGCTGCCCTTCTCTGGGTCCTTGGGTTCATGGCTGTCCTTCTGAAAGGGAGGCACCTTGTTCCTGGAAGTAGGTTGACCAGCAGAAAGGAAGGACCGAGACAAACCCTCTCTCCTTTTTTGGATAGAGACCAGCCTTTCCCTGGAAAGTTGCCCTTAGAGGAGGGAGGCTGATTCCTCATAGGATGACTTTAGTGGGGTTAGAAGGACTTAGGAGGAAGACGAGAAGCAAGTGGATCCAGGCCACGCCAAGCCTTCTCTCCCAGAAACTCGCTGGCCCAGAGTTTCTGTCACGGCATCCAGCCTTTGGGGAGCCATTTGCCCAGCTTCAGCCAGCAGGTGGGCTGCAACCCTAGGCCATGCTGGAAGGTGCTGACTCCCTGGTTCACATCCTGCCCCTCTTCTTCATAGACCCAGTCGCCAGGACTCTGTTCGTCGCCATCTGACACCCTCAGCTCTTCCCCCCCACCAAGGCTACACCAGGAGAAAGCAGCTTATTAGCAGGGAAAGAAAAAGGGAGAAAAGTACCTTTTGATGGAGACAGGCCACAGAAAGGACTGTGCCCTGGATCGTGCACTGTCTCCTTGGCCTTCAAAAGGGATGCAGGAGAGGAGACCTAGGAGGACCAGGTGGCAGGCGAGGAAAATGATTTGAGCAGTGGCATTTGGGACTCATGGGAGGGGAGAGAGTCTGGGGCTGGGGAAGGTTCATTACAACAATTGCATCCTTCCCCTGTAGTTATGACCTGGCAAAGTGTAACTTGATGTTTGTAATGAGCCATAATTAGACAGTCACCAAAAGTTGCAGTGAGTAGAATGAATGGAAAACTCAGCCAGTAATGGGATTCACTGTTCTCATGTACCTGTTGTGTTCTCATTTTCCTCCCCCAGGGGAAGGCCTTCCATTGCCATGGCGACCTCCTCCACTGGTCTGTTTTTACTTGGCCGGGGTCTGCGGTCCTTGTGAGGCACCTCCCTTACAAGGGTTTCCAGCCCTTGGATTTCCTCCTGCCATTTGGGTCAAGTCCCAGGATCATCAACCCTGAGAAGGTTGAGCACAAGTCTAGGATTCTAGGTCCCAAGAAAGAGAGTCCAGGGGCCTGGCCACTGTAGCCCCCCCTCACCCCCAGAGAAGAAGCCTAGGAATTTTCATCACTCTTTCAAAGAAAGAACAGGACCGGTGCCCAAGACTGCACAGCTAGGAGGTGGCCAGTAACAAAACATATTACGTCTTCCACGCTATTTGCCTAACTAATAGTAACACCATCCCTAACTCACCCCTAGTCATAGGATTTTATATAAAATGTATATATAAAGTATGTATATATAAGTGTGTACATGATGGGATGGAAAGATATTTGGGGACAAGGGCTGTTTCTCAAAATCAAGACACAAAATCGCCTCTAGATACAGCTTGCTGGAGGACACCCAGTCTCTCCTCGCATGGCTGTTCCATGTGCTTGAGATCCCTAATAGAATTTTGCATTGGCAACTATACAGGGCACCTGTTAACACTAATAGTGGCGAATCATGCCCTGACCCCTCTCAGCAGCTGGGCCCCAGCCCCCAGGGTGGAGCGAGTCTGAATGTTTACAACATTTACATTTTAATTAAAACCCTTTTTGGTCTCTCTAGAGTGTCCATGAATCTATTAGTCCCTGCTCCAGCCTCCCCTTTATGGCAAAGTCATTTCAGAGGGTGGAATTTATACGAAGGCTCTCCTCTCGCTGCTTATCAGAGAGTCCTCATAGAGACTCGGAACAGGAAGAAATTTAGAGATTATAGGATCCGACCTGTCATTTTTCAGATAAGAAAACTGAGGCCTGGATGGGGAAAGCCATCTGCCCGAGGACACATGAACTGTGGCTGACCTGGGCCTTGCGTTCAGACCTGGCTCCTCGCTGGCATTTTGACATTCGACCATGACACCAGCTCCTTGCCAAAGTGGAAGGACTGAGAAGGGGCAGGCCCTTGGTGGCTTCAGTCTCCCCTTCCTGGAGCTTTGAATTCTGAGCTCCTTCTGTGGGGCTGGAGCCCTGGGAGGGGACTTGGACTCTAAAGCTGGAGACTCTGCTTAGGTATTGGCCATTGGTAATGGTATGGGCCATTTCCTACAGCCCGTGTCAGGGAGCAGAAAAAGAGAGAGAGAGAAGCAGGAAAGGAAGATAGGAAAAGAGAGAAATGGTTCTGGGTGAATAAGGACAAGGGTGTGGGGCAGAAGATGGAATGCTGGGCGAGTGGGGAAGCTGAGGTGCTCTGGCCCAGGGCAAAGCCAAGCCTTCACCTCCCCTGGGGGATGCTTAAGAAAGCTAACTTTTTCCACCAACTGGGGCCTTTGGGCCTCAGAAGGGCCAGTGCTTAAACAATAAAAAGCTCTTGGCAGGGCTTCCCTGGTGGCGCAGTGCTTGAGAGTCCGCCTGCCGATGCAGGAGACGCGGGTTCGTGCCCCGTTTCAGGAGGATCCCGCATGCCGCGGAGCGGCTGGGCCCGTGGGCCGTGGCCGCTGGGCCTGCACGTCCGGAGCCTGTGCTCCGCAAATGGGAGAGGCCGCAGCAGTGAGAGGCCCGCATAACGCAAGAAAAAAAAAAAAAAAAAAAAAAAAGCTCTTTGGCAAAGGCTAGGTCGACCAAGCTGCTCTGGGAAACAGTCTTATTTTACTCAAGAGGCAGGAAATCACATTTTTAGTCCCGACTTTTCCATTCACTAGGTGGCCTTGATCTAGGTCATTAACCTCTTGTGGCCTTGGTTTCCTACGACTAAATGAGAATAGTATTAGTGGCTTCATATTCTGTGGTCAGACTTATATTAGATACATGTGAGAATGCTCCATAAACTAAAAAGCACCATAATAACATCCAAGGGCTGGCTGTGATTATTTTATCTCTGCCAGGGAGGCTCTCCTGTGACATTTACCCACAGGTGCCAGGGAACGTAAACTAGGCACAAGAAGAAATAGTCTTTCAAATACTGGTCCCTTGTAACCGCAGGACTGTGCTGAGCTAAGCTCTCCTTGACTCCCAACCACGTACCCCTCCAGGAACTCTGAAATAGCATCAGTGCTTACCCCAGACTAGGAGGCGTGTGTGGTGCCCATCACCTGAACAGGCTGCCTAGGAGTCAGAAAGGAAGTGTGGGTTGGTGGAAAGCTCTGGAAGCCAGAGCTACACCCAGCCTGGTCCTGGGGACAGATAGGCTGGCCAGAGAATTCAGAGGCCCCATCTTTTCCCAGTGACCCAGTTAACTGGTTTTTGCCTGAACAACACCAGTAAGAAGTATCTGGACATTGGGATGCTAGGGAAAAGGTGCACATTGTTTCATTGACACTTTGGTTTATGGGCTTAGTTCATGGCTAAGCAGCCCAGTTGACCTAAGGAGAATCTGTGCCATTTGAAATTGTGTTTATCCTAATCCTGAACTGTTAATTGCCTCTTCCTCTGGCTGGAATGAATTGTCTGAGCTTCTGTCACTCTCTCCTGAGATGTTAACCCTCTGCCGGTCCAGGTCATAGCTGTTGACCTGGGCCCTGGCGTGGGGTCTAGCCTTTCACGAGCCTGGCCTCGAACTATACCTTCTTCATAGAGGTGCCACCCTGACAGTGCCAAGAGTAATCTTAGCTCTCACTCTGAAGATATGGGTTTTAGTTCTTGCTCTGGCAGTAAGCCGACCATGTGACCTTGGGCAAGTCATAACTTTTCTGGGCTTCAGCTTGCCAATCTGTACAAGGAGGGAATTGAACTCCATCGCCCTGAGAAGTGGATCAGGAAGGCCTCTTTGACACCAGAAGGCGAGAGAGAGGTGGCACCCCATCACATGGGCCTGGTATCGGCAAACCTCTCAAGCTAAGACCATCTGATACTGAGCCTCAGATGAACACGGAGCATAAGCTCCGAAGACTCCAGGGCTACCAAAGGACACCATGGTGTCTCCCATTTATGTTTAAACATGGATCCTAACCGAGTCTCACTTCCTGTTCTGTGCTCGTTGGAAAGATAGCCCGGTGACTCCACGGTCCCCACCAAGCCTGTGTTGCCAAATAGCAGGCAGTTGCTTTGTGGAAAGACCATTGTTCTCAAGTAGTCAGCTCATTGTGCCTCGTGCCAGCTGGCATCCCGTGACCAAGCCCAGCTCCAGGGCTGTAAGGGGACGCCAGCAAGAGCAGGTGTGCGTTCACTGTGCTGCGCCAACCACACACCAGAGTCAGTCACTCGTAACATTCCAGAAGCACAACCCCCTTTTCCAGGAGGCAAAGAAGAGGCTCGGCTTCTTTTTGTGGAAGAAGGGTGTGGCAGACTGTTGAGCACAGTCCCAGAATCTCAGAGTGAAAAGGGGGCCTTAAAACGTCACCCATCCAGCTTCCTCTTGATGCTGAAGCCTCCCTCTGTAATCCCGCGGCCATCTACGATGTGTGTCCTACCAGCTTCCAGAAAGGAGAAGTGAGACCATTGACAGTTACATATAAAGTCAGAAGAGGAGATCCCATATCAATAAAAGGATGGGGTGAAGAGGAGCTCGTGCTGCCAGGGACCTAGGATTAGATGGTTACCGACAGTGAACGTTAAATTCAAATCTGAGCTCTTTTGGCAGCAAAGGCGAAAATGGAAATATGATTGTTACACGGGTGTGGGAAGATGACCCTGGAGGTTGCGATTTAGAGTTTCTTTTTCCCTTTTCTTACTCCGATGCCATACGTTCCAAGAGTCTATATGACTTCTCAAGGCTTGCTCTGATTGGTTTGTTTTTCTCCATTTCTTCTTTCAAGAGCCCGTTGAGTTAAGTGTGAGCCTGAAGACCTAAGGAGCCAGGTCCCCTTTGGAAACTATTCTAAGGGCTTTTGAGAATCTGGGAGGAAGCCACTTGACTTGGGATGTGGATGTTGGTAGACAGGGCAGGGGCAGGGGCATCGCCTGCAAGGACCAACTGCCCTGAAGCCTGGGAGCCCTGGGAAGCATGGGTGACATGCAGTGTTTCTGGCAGTGCAGCCCACAGACCCACCCTGCTGGGGGTTCTGCCAGCCTCCAGTAGCTGGTATAGTGACTCCTTGTATGAGTCAACAGTTAAGCTGTTTTTTTTTTTTTTTTTTTCCTCTTAGAGTAATAAGTACATTTCTAATTCTTCATTTAATTAGTCAATGGCTACATCCAGGTGGCATAACACTGGCACCTCCTAGTAAGCCTCCAGTTCCTTGGCGCAGCCTGGGGTGTTTGAGGACCATGTACTGTCCCCACCACAGTGTGGCACTGTACTGGGCACGGTCTGGGCACCATTGCTAGACCCTTCACGTGTGTTCTTCGGAGGCCGTATAATGTGGTGATTAAGACCACAGACTCTAGATTCAGGCTACATAGTGTTCAGATCCCAGCAGCCCCACTAACTTGGCTCTGTGTCCTGGGTTAACCCTTTTGAGCCTCAACTTGTTCATCTATAAAAGGGGAAGAATAATAATACCTTACTGAGTAATTGAAAAGTTAAATTGATAGGTAGACAGGCAGGCAGAGAGACAGATAGATACACTTAGAGATATTTCGGTAAAGATTTAGAACAGTTGTCCTTGGCACAGAGTAAATGATACATAAGCCTGCAACCGTCCTCATCCTCTTCCTCAGACTGTCCAGAGGTGTAGGCATTATTATCCCCATTTTACAGCTGAGGCTCAGAAGAGCTAAGTGCCTTGCTGGAGGCCAAGACCACTAAGCGTGGTGCCAGGATTGGGATCTGGTTCTGCCTTACTCTGGACCCTGACCCCTGTTCTGAAGCATGTGAGCAATCACCCTCTTTGTCTCACCTTCTGAGATGGCGGGCAGACCCTGCTCTGTCCTGCAGTCCTGTAGCAAGCTGCCTGCTCTGTTCCAGTGCCCTGACCAGGAGCTGCTTTTCACAGGATGCGGAGCGACCAAAGCGGTCTCAGCAGCTGTGACACAGGGAACTGAGGGGCAGTGCTGGGGCCAGGATCCTGCAGAATCTACGTTTGCCTTCCAGGCTCAGCCCTGCAAAGTATACCTCCTCTCCCTGGTGTCTCCATCCTGAGATTAAACAAAATCCCCTCTTGGCACTTGACAAATGTGGTTTGAGACTGGACCCAACTCCCACAGGGGCTGGGGCAGAGTTGAGATGGCTCTCTGTAGAGCAATGGCTATCAGGATCCCTGAGCTTTCTGTCACTGGGGCTCCTGGTGGAAAGCCTGAAGGGGCTAGGGTATGGATTAGACTTTCCCGCCGATTTTGCGTCAGACAGACCTAGTTTTAAATCCTATGTTTACTGTTTACTAGCTGCATGACTTTGGGCAAGATGCTTAACCTCCCTGAGCCTCACTTTCCTCATCTATAAATGAAGATGATAATATGTCCCTCATAGGTTTGTTTTAAGTACTGAATCATAATACCTGAAAGTCTATGCCTATAATAAAGTAGAAGCTATTTATTATGATTATTATTGTTTCTGTTATTAGTATGATCATTATCCTTATTATATCCTACTGCCCCAGAATTCAAAACCCTGAAGGAGCCAGCCCTCTTCTGCCTCCACATTAAACCTATCCCTGTCCTGAACTTGGGTACACTCAGATCCCCATGAGACACAGGCCCCAGCAGGTGTGGATCCCCCTGCTGCAGATGGACCCCAATATCAGGGTATCAAGATGGCAGCTGGGACTTCAGGACTGGAGCTGGGTCCAGGGACGGTAGGAAGGCTCGCAGCCATAGCTCAGCCCTGGGCTGTACACTTAGGGTTTGAAAAGAGGGAGTGTGCTGGCAGCTGTCACAACACCTGGACACCTGGCATTGGGGCTGGGAGGCAAGCGTGGCGGGAGGGTTTTCTGTTTCAGGGAGGTGGTTGCGTTTAATTCTATATTTTACACCTGGGGTAGAAATGAGGAGAAATGCTGTTCCAGGTGGCCCCACCAGGGTACCCTAAAAAAAGCACTGCTGTTCCTTCCTGCCACTTCTCCATCAGTTCAGTGCCCTCCATGCCTCAGATAAATGTTTGTGGATGGTGGGGGGCGGGGATGTGTACCTGGGCAAGAACAGGACTGTTCTAGCTGTGTTCTTGATTGGTCTCTGAGGCCCCCTGCAACTTAACATTCTGCGGGAGTCAGAGCCTGTAACTCAGGGACGCCGCAGCTTCCCAGGGCAGTGACATCTCGACAGTAAATCTTGTCCATTTAAATAATGCCTCTGTTCCTATTCTACTTGCAACATACCTTCCATCCCCTGATTCCTCCTGATGCTCCTCAGTGGCAGGCATTAGTCTCTCCTGCCTCGTGGATGGGCCAGCGGAGCTCAGAGAAGTAAATGGCTTTTCCAGTGTCACAGAGCAAACGGAGTGTCCAGAACGTCAGCCCACACTTCCCAGTTCCAGTTGGATGTTCTGTTTTTTTCATTTTTTAAACCAGCTTTATTGAGATATGATTCACATACTGCACAGTTCACGCATTGAAAATACATAATTCAGTGGGTTTTAGTACATTCACAGATACATATAGCCATGACTACAATTTTTGAACATTTTCATCACCTCAAAAAGAAACCCCCTACCCTTTAGGTAGCACCCTTCACCACCACCACCACCCCCCAAAGCCCTAAGCAATAAACAATCTACTTTCTATCTCTATGGGTCTGCTATTTTGCACATTTTATGTAAATGGAATCCTGTAATATGTGGTCTTTTGTGACTGGCTTCTTTCACTTAGTATAATGCTTTCAAGATTCATCCACATTGTAGTATGTATCACTACTACATTCCTTTTTATTGCTGAATAATATTCCCTTGTATGGATATACCACATTATTTATCCATTCATCAGTTATTGGACACCTGGGCTGTTTCCATGTTTTGGCTATTAAGAATAATGTGGCTATAAACATTCCTGTGCAAGTTTTTGTGTGGACATATGTTTTCATTTCTCTTCGGTATCTGCCCAGGAGCGGAACTGCCGGATCAACGGCAGCTCGATGTTTAACCATTTGAGGAACTGCCAGGCTGTTTCCCAACTGGCTGCCATTTATATCCCGCCAGCAGTGTATGAAGGTTGCAATTGCTCCGCATCCTTGCCAACACTGATGTTCTCTTAAATCTTCACCTGGCTTACAAGCAAGCTAGAGGATCCATGGGGGAGGCGAGGATGAAATGAGACAAAGCTGATTTAGGCCAAGTGGTAGACAAGTGGGTTGGGGGAGGGGGAGAAGGAATCTCTTCTAGAGAGCACTGGGTCCAGCCATCCAGCAGGCATCCTCATATCAGGCTTTGACCAAAGACCAGAACTGGTCTCCACGGAGATCATCCGAAGTGTTGAGGCCAGAATATTGGATTCACTTAGTGTCTGGGGAAAAATCACAAGAAAGGTGACTACAGTTTCCTGTGTAGCTGGTGGTGCTTCCTACCACCTCCCCAGCACACACGATTATAAACATGACAATATTTTTTCACTAGTCCCAGTCCTTCGTCTGCTAATCCAGATGTTTCTGGAGGGAAAAGCAAGGGTCTCATGACATTTTGAAGCTGAGCGTATAGGTTCAGGCTTCCACTGGTCCCCATCTCTCCACCACCCTATCTGCCGACCCTGGATGGGACCAGAGCTGTGGCTGCCTTGAGTGTGAGCATCTCACCTTTAAATGGGAGCGTGCAGCTGGAGGGCCCTCAGGGGCCTCCTCACCCACCCCCTCCGTCGCAGATGGGGAGGGGAGGGCTGGGAGGGCACAGAAGTGGTGGGACAGGAGCTCTGGAGGAGTGGGGACGTGTCAGCCACTCCATCTCCTAGTCCTAAGGCGTGTAAGGCGATCACACACAGCTGCCTTTCCTGGTGCAGGAGTAACCTCATGGCAGCCTCTAGTCACATTTCTACAGCCCAGGTGACCTCTGATAATTTAGAGGGAGACCTGGGGACTAGAATAGGCAACACACCTGAGATTAATCCCACTGATGCTAATGTCTCCAAAAAGGAGAAGACACTGCCGAGTATCTGTTTCAAAGTCGGGGGCTTCCCTGCTGGAGTCCAGCCTGGTCCA
Organism: Lipotes vexillifer; assembly: GCF_000442215.2. Classification (NCBI taxonomy): domain Eukaryota; kingdom Metazoa; phylum Chordata; class Mammalia; order Artiodactyla; family Lipotidae; genus Lipotes; species Lipotes vexillifer. The sequence goes on from NW_006783618.1 coordinate 1,823,528, forward strand.
AGGGTTCGCTTTCAGCCTTGTAATCTGAGAACTCTGATGAGGAAGGCGGTGCAAAGGAGGAGTGAGAGCCGAAAGCCCAGGTCTTGCTGGTTTAGAGGAACCACGCTGAAGACAGACAGAGGCGAGCTGGGGCTGCCCTGGGTGATAAGAGATTGTGGTAGCCACAACTAGCTCGTGATGTAGGCACTGGCGTCCCTGATGTCTCTCTGGGCTACAGGAGGGAATGAGAACATCTGCCTTGAAAGGATGCTGTGACTCTAAAACTAGATAATGTTAAGAAAGTACTTTGAGGGCTTTCCTGGTGGCGCAGTGGTTGAGGGTCCGCCTGCCCATGCAGGGGACACGGGTTGGTGCCCCGGTCCGGGAAGATCCCACATGCCGCGGAGCGGCTGGGCCCGTGAGCCATGGCCGCTGAGCCTCTGTGTCCGGAGCCTGTGCTCCGCAACGGGAGAGGCCACAGCGGTGAGAGGCCCGCGTATCACAAAAAAAAAAGAAAAAAGAAAAAAGAAAGTACTTTGAAATTCTGAGGGACAACAACATTTTAAGTGTCTAATTATTCTTACTTTGCTCACATGCAACGCAGGGCTCAGACAGATGAGCGGAGCATCCGTGAGGGTTGGAGCTAGGAAAACGGGGGCCACGGGACAGAAGTGCTGACGCTGCAGCCCCTGCCAGGATCTTATCATCCATTTCTCTTCGTTGTCCCCTCCCCGGGCGAAGACCAGGGCCATGGGATGCTGGTCCAGCAGCTGTGGACAGAGACAGCTCTGATAGGCTGAAAGAGCAAAGCACTCTGGGCTGAGGCTTCAGTCAAAATGTGGCCTTAGTCTGCACCCTGGGCTTCTGGGAAATGGCCCACAAACCAGGCCATTTCTATTTGCACACAGTCACGGGGCTGGCCTCCAGGGTCCCTCACCCTCACCCACCCACTGGAGACACTCCTGTTCTCTCCCTGGAGGTCCCTGGGGAATCCTCACTGCCTGTACTTTCCTGGGGCCGGTCTGGGCTGTTGTGGAGAAGCCACTGTGACCCCGCACTGCAGGTTCCCTTTGGGCTCGAACCCGTGACCACAGCCATGGTGGGAAGCTGGGCGATTAGCTGCCTCATCCTGAGCAGCCCTGGGCCAGTCCCAGTAATCTTGATAATCCTAGCAGACCGCCCACCTGGAACCCCAAGTCTCACCCATCACCACACACACACACACACACACACACACACAGAGAGAGACACACACACACACACACACACACACACACACACACACACCCCTTAAACAGGATGATTGAGACCAGCTCCTAGGACAGCCTCCGATCCACTGCTCAGTGCCATGACCTTCCTTTAGGTGTGTGTTCAGACCATCACAGGCTGCAGCAGCCCCTTTGCATGAAGCTTCGTGTGATCTTTTTTTTTTTTTTGCGGTACGCGGGCCTCTCACTGTTGTGACCTCTCCTGCTGAGGAGCACAGGCCCCAGACGCGCAGGCTCAGCGGCCACGGCTCACAGGCCCAGCCCGCCACTCCGCGGCACGTGGGATCCTCCCGGACCGGGGCACGACCCCGTGTACCCTGCATCGGCAGGCGGACTCTCAACCACTGCGCCACCAGGG
>NW_006783618.1:1825145-1828795 GCF_000442215.2 Lipotes vexillifer
TCCCCTGCATCGGCAGGTGGACTCTCACCCACTGCGCCACCAGGGAAGCCCTGCGTGTGATCTTTTCTGGCTTTCTACCTAATTGTCTTGAAAAAGCTGGAGGGGAGGGTTTCTAAAGAGCTACAGCTGCTTCTCTTCAGGGCATTCATTCATTCATTCATTCAAGTAACATTTATTGAACATCCTCTGAATTCCACAACTAGACCTTGCGAGCATGCAATAAGACACGGGTCCCGTCCTCTTGACATCTGTAAATGCAAAAGCCATCTACACTAGGCCAATCCACACATATAGGTTCTCTAGTCCAGGGACTCCCCAAACTGGCTGTGGCTCAGAATCACCTGGGAAGTGTTCTCAGACAGATTCCTGGGTCCCACCCTGCAGATCCAGACTCAGAAGGCCCGGGGTGGGACCTGGAAATCTGGGCTTTCTGAAAGTTCCCAGATGATGCCACGGGGAGCCATGTCCAGGGACCCCTGATGGAGTCCATTCTCTGATTTCACAAATGAGGAATCTGAGACCCAGAGAGGATTGATTAACTCGCCCAGTCAGTGGCATGAACCCCTATTCAGTGCCCTTTCCAGGATGTCTTGCCAGCCAAAGGAAGGAAGGGATGAGCCAGGCAAGTGGCTCTGGCGAGGGACCATCTAAAAGGCTTCCCAAGAGGCAGAGCTTGGGAAGGCTGTGTTTCAGAGGGAGGGAGGAAGGACTTTGTAGGCTCAGGGGGGCATGGAGGGGGCAAAACTCTCAAAGTGAGAATTCCCTGGGGCTTCGGGGTGGGATGGGGCCGTAAGAACTAAGAGATACGTCCAGAAAAGTAGACTGGGGGCAAATTTGGGACCAAGGAAGTCATACATTATTCAGGAGGCATTGGGAAGGTCTTTTGGCCTGTGGTATTTTTAAGACAATTACTGTCACAATAAAGAGAACAATTGGTTCAAGGCTGGCCAGCCCAGAGCAGGGAGATCAGTGAGGAGGGAGCCCCAGCGTGCCCCGTGTGCACATGGCAGCTGCAGTGGGCCCAGGAGCCAGGCCCAGAGACCGCAAGTGATGGTGGGTCAAAGATGTGATGGTTTGGGAATTCCCTGGCGGTCCAGTGGTTAGGACTCCATGTGCTCATTGCTGAGGGCCCAGGTTCGCTCCCTGCTCGGGGAACTAAGACCAAGATCCCACATGGCACGGCCAAAAAATATATACATGTGATGGTTTGAACCTTTGTGTCTGGAAGTATGACTGGTGTAGATGGGAGACCTATCCGGCGGGGGAGATGGATTTTAAGGGAAAGACATCTCCTTTGGGTGTTCAGCTGAGATGATGTATGTAAACCATGAGCCACCATTCCTGGCCAGAGCAAGCGCTAAAGAATTTGTTGTTGTCTGTTGTTCTACCACCAGCTCAAGTCTGAGCCTGTGGGAATCTCACATCCCCCACTTTGGTTGATTTTTCTCCCAGTGCCCATGCACCTTCCCAGAAACCATCAAGCCTTTGACTTTGCAAAGATTTTACTCCCTGTCACTGGAGGCGGCTGCCTCGGCCTCTGGGCCCCCCAGGGTTGCCGGAGGCTGGAAGGGGCAGGAGAACAGGGGGCGAGACACTTATTGAGTGGCTACCAGGAGTGAGTCTGCACCAGGCCTCTGCTGTGGTTATTTCTCTCTCACTTCACACAACCACCAGCTACGGGTCACCACTGTCCCCATCCTGCAGAGAAGGTGAGTCACATATGGGTCACTCCATGACCTGGGATTAAGGGGCAGAGCAAGCTACAAACCGCATGTCTGCTGACCCAAAAGCCCGTGCCACTTCCGTCACTAGGGCCCCGGCTCCCCGCAGAGTCCTTTCCTTTCTTCCTTGCTCACGTTTGATCTCTCCTGATGCATGAGGAATTGAACTCAGCTTCTGGGTGACTGAAGGCCGGCCGAGGTGAACTGCACGGAAGCCTGTCCCACTCTGCTCTCAGCCCTTTTCAGAAAGGGCTCTGGTGCTCAGGCAGTGGCTGCCAGCTCAGCCTTGAGCCTGCGCCTCTGGGGAAGCCCAGAAGCACCCCTCACACCGCCACCCCTAACCTTCCCCTTGGTTTCCAGAGTGGAACTAATTTACCCCAGGGATACACAGCTGGGCAGAAAAAACCAGTCCTCCTACTTTCCAGGTCACTGCGGCTCCCGATGCAGAGGGTAAGAGCGTGAAACTGGGCACAGATGGTGCTGGCAGGGAGACGGGGTGCAGGGGATTGGGGAGCGGGTATGGGCTGGGCAGTGCCTCCATGCAGGGCTGGGTGGCACGACCACCCAGTGGGCTGCTTCTGGGCCCCAGCATCTGTCAGGGCACCTCTCTGAGCCTCTGCGTGGACCGCTGGACTGGAAGCCCCAACAGGGAGGCCACTCAGGCACAATGTCACCTGAGCTGCCGTGGGGGAGGGGAGGACATCTGAGCCAGGTCAAGAAAGGCTCCTTGGGGACAAGTCTCCCTTGCTCCCCTCTTTCTCTCCTGGGACTCCCTCAGCCTCTCCGGCTCCATCCTCCTGCACTTTCTCTGCTCTGCTTTGCTCTCTCAGGCTCCTACCTTGTCTTTGCTTCCCACTAGCCAGAAGGCTCTTCTCTCCCCATCTCCCTTCCCTTTTTCCAACTGTCCTTTCTCTCCCTCCTCCTCTCCCCATTCCCTTTCTTTCTCCCCTTCTCTCTTTGTTTTTACCTAAGCATCTGCCTCTTTCCCAGGCATGGGCACCATGCTTGTGCCCTAATGACATAAAAACCTGAGGTGGCACCAGTTTGCTTGCTCCCATCTTCTTTATGTCCCTCAACCTCCTGGCTCACTCACACCTTGGTCTGGGCAGCAGACCCCTGCTCAGACCGTCTCGACACTGCTCACCCGCCTCGTTAGCCTGAGTCTGTTCAAGCTTTTGCTAAGCCCCTGCTGGCCCTTTCCTGGGAAAGCAGGGTGAGGGCAAAGGGACAGGAAGTGCTCAGTGCCCTGTCATTCCCATCGCAGTGCCTTTGCCGACGCCACTTGGGCTCTGCCTCAGGTAACCTCCTCTCCATCTCCAGCTGGGCAGGCTCAGGATGAGGCATAGAATACGGTGTAAAAAGTACTAGGAAAGGAAGCTGTGAATCGTAAGCCCACCTGTGACATTGGTGAGCTTTGTGACCTTGGGCAAGTCACATTGCCTCTCTGGACTTTGTTTTGCTTTCTAACGTGAGGGGATTGGACAAGATAACTCCTAGGGACCTGCCTAGCCACAAAATGCTAGGCAGTGGCTGCTTTGCTGAGGTGAAATGCCTCTCACTCTGTCTCGTATCTGAAATCTGACCATGTGGGATTCATTCCTTTGGCTATTGAGTGTTTTGCTTGTCTAGGGGAGACCCTTAAAGGCGAGTATCCTTTGACCAGTGGTGTGCTGGCAAATGGTGACTAACCAGCTCTCAGGGAGAGGGGAAGCCCCAATGTGTAGTGTTTGCAGATTGATTTTCATGACTTAGATACCCCTTTGGAGGCCAACTGCAAGCTACCGGTATGATATCACTGAACGAGGAGTTGGAAAGAGAGGCACAATGGGCTCTTGTCATGAGCGGCTCCAGCACACTCAGTCAGTGACTTGTGGCCACTAGCGGGGAGCACAGCCTGCAAGAAGGGGGCAGAGGCATGGAGTGGGGGGG
>NW_006783618.1:1829153-1844961 GCF_000442215.2 Lipotes vexillifer
AGAGGCATGGAGTGGGGGGGGGTGGTGGGAGGGCTGGGGGGCTGGGCTGAGGGAAGGGAAGGGAGTCTAAGCAGGACAGGAGGCCCGGCAGAACTCACCCAAGGTTGAACTTCCTACCCTTGTCTCCTTCCTCGCAAGCTCCTCCTTCCTCAGCAAACATGCTGGGGGCGGGGCCGGGGGAGTCCATCTTGAAAGAAAGCTTTTCCCTCAGATTCTGCCTCTCCGGAGTCTGGGGAATCTGTAGCAACTTCCCTTCCCTCCAATCGTGCCAGACCGCAGCCCCAGAGACTGTCTCTCCAACAAAAAAATCAGGACCCCCTGCTCTGACAGAGGGCTTTCCCCACCCCTGGTTTTGAACGTATTTAAATGACGTCTTCCAGGGTCTAAAAATTAAATCCTGGTTATACATTTAATGAAATGCCTTTATTAAAAAGAATAAAAATTATTTTACATTTGAATAGAGCTGTAAAAATTCAGCTAACCGTATAGCAGCTAATACCATATTTGAAAATAGAAATCGCTCAAGTTATTAGGATTTGTTAATACTGGATAGTGGCTACATAGATATTAGCTACATAATTCTTGATGCTCTTCTGTACATTCGAGATATTTCATAATAAAAAAGAAAAGGAAATGACTCGAGAAATCAAGAAGCTTGGCTCTCCTAATTTCAGTCCCAATCCTCCCAGGAATTTCTCTCCCCACCCCTTTAAATCACATGGGTGGGGAAAAAAGTAGCCTCAGTTGTCCTGGATCCTCAGATAAAGGGGCGCGGAGGGCACACTGGGTCCCCGTAGGTGGGTAGGGTGGGTCCTACTGGGTAGGTAGGTGGGGAACCCCAAGCGAACCCCTTCTCTCTCTGGGATTCATTGTCCTCATCATCAAGTGGGGAAGGAGTTTCCAGGGCATCTGAGGTCCCTTTAGGTCCTTTGGGGCTGCAGCCACTGTCTCCAAACCTCCTTGCCTGGGCCAGATGAGCCCTGCAGGCTTCTGTGGAAAGTGCTTCCACACTCCAATGTGAACCACCAGCCAGAGGGATCTCTCAAGCCACATCCCTGCCTGTCCGAGCTGGGACAGCCCACATTGGGGGGATGATGATGTCCACACCTAAGGCTCCCAGGTCCCGTCTGTGACTCTGAGGTGGCCCTGTGGGGTCTGGGACAGAGCGGGAGTATATTTGCTCTTCACTGCGCCGTTTGAGGTGGAGTCCAGTGCATGGGAGGTGGGTGTTTTGCTGTGTGGGCTCCACCCTTGACCGGCCACCCCCAGCTGAGTTTCCTTGACCACCCCACTGTGGTCCCCGGTGTCAAGTGCATGAGAACTTGCGGTGCCCCTTCAGCTCTGTCCGCTACAGAGAAACACTTGTAAAGGGGGTCCCCGACCCAGAGGTTGAGATGCAGGCTGCACGGCTGAGAGAGCTCCCAGCCTCCCCCTCGGCTTCTCCATGACAGCTACAAATAGGCTCTTGAACGTATTTAATAAACCCGAGGAAGGAGTTGTGGCCGCCTCGTCTCTGCTGGGGAGAGTGATGGATGGCTTCAGTGGGGAGAGGAAAGAAAACTTTCTAAATGGGCTCAATTTAGGGAAGGAAAGCGGTCTGGAGGGAGTTTCTTGGATGCCAGCACGTATGCGGCAATGTGCAGGAGAAGAGAAGCATCTTTGCGGGCCCGGCAGGAGCTGGAAATTCCCAGGAGCCTCAGGCTACACTGCCCACGCTCACCTCAGTGCCCAGGACAAGTGAGGAGTGCCCGGAGAAGCAGGCAGGCCCTGGAAGACTCCACGCAGACCTGTAAAGTGAGGGTCGGAGTGGATGGTCGGTGACTGGAACTTTGGGATTCTAAAATCACCCTTTTATTTCCCAAGAGGAGGCTTTGCATCTTGTACCGGGAACCCTGCAAGACGTGGGAGATGTGGCTGCCAAGTGTGTTTCTCTTGGGAGAGAAGAAACATGCAAGGCGAGGGGTCAGATAGAACTGGGTGGCCATGAGCATAGCACATGACCATGGGTCCTCAACAGGGCCCAGCTTTGCAGGCTTCCTTGAAGAGCTGTGACCCACAGAGAAGGAGAGCTCTTTGGGTAGGAACTGGGGGAACCAGACAGGTGTCTGACCAGCCTCTACCCCGATGTTACTTTCATAGCCCAAGGGAGCCTCTCCACGCCCCCTACCTAGACAGGCTTGTACATTACATTTCACTCTGCCCGCCTCCCCACCTTCTGCCTGTGGGTGGGTCTTGCTACTTTTTGGTTTTGGTTTTGTTTTTAATTGAAGTGTCCTTGATTTACAATGTTGTACTGATCTCTGCAGTACAGCAAAGTGACTCAGTTATATACACATATAGACGTTCTTTGGGTCTTACTACTTTTCAAGCTGCTTTCCTCACCTGTGGAACGCAAATAACGCCCGTCCAGCTTACCCTGTGGGGCGAGGGGGAAGATCACAGGAGCCGAGGTACATGAGGGCTCTGAGCCTGCTGCAGGGTGGTCAGTGGAAGTGTTGGCAGGCCCTACGGGATGACTACCCAAGCATCGTTTCTATGGAGTGGTGCCCTCCCCTGCAGAAAGCAGCATCTGAGTCAGTACTGAGGCTTAGGCTGGGCCACCCAACTCACCTGTAACTGGACAGGCCTGGACTGGGTAGGATCAGTATTTTACAAATGATTCAGCAGCTCTTCTTGGGTGAATGAAAGGCTGCAGAGAAGAACCCTCCACCCTCTGGAAAACTAAAATAAAAGGAAAACTTGCAGAATTCTTTAAGGGATCAGCCTTGAATTTTCCTCCCCAACACCAGCCTCAAAGAGTAGGGGTGTGGACCAAAAGACATGGGAATATTTACTGGGGGGGATGGGATGTACTCCTGCATCACATACACGCAGGGGCTCACAATCAGATGTACAGGCAGTCACTTTGGTTTTCTTCAGTTATCCATCATGGTCTGACATCCATGAAATGAGCTCAACCCTTTCAGAAACTGTATTTTCAGCTTGTCCCACCTCTTGGGGTCAGATGTTCCCAAAGTTTACAAGCTTCCGTATGAAGTCACACTTTCTCTCTCAATCTTAAACTAGCCCCGTAAAAGCTTCAAAGGGAACTATACGGAAAGAAGCAGATGTAAAGAGAACACAAGGTGGATAAATTCAGACTCAGAACTAGGTAACGAGTACACCAGAGGCGAAGTGTGAAATCCCTGCAGGTTGAGGGTTAAAGGTTTTAGTGGAGAGCTTAGTACGGGCGAACCAAAGGAGTTTTGCGTTTCCGGAGAGGAAGTTTGGGGAAACCGTCCTGCTTTCTCCTCCTCTCGCTCCTCGAGGGCACCCCAGAGGAGGCAACGTTTCCCAAGCTGCTTGAACACGGGACGGCTTTGGCAACCTCGGCCAGGAAGGGTGTTCCAGACAGAGGGTCGGAGATGGAAGGAAGAGGATGGAATCCAAGAGCAGAATGGGCATCGTCAGGGGGTGTTTCTCAGCCCCTCCACTCTGATGTCCTCATCTTAGCAGCAGCAAGACCTGGGATCATGGCAATCCACTGGCCCATCAAGGAAACGGGACCCGCAGAACCCACTCTGGGCCGCCACAGCCATGGCCCCCAGGTGCTCATTCCCATCCACAGGGACAACAACCCTCCGATGTCTCAGAGTTGCTCCTTTCCAAACCACCACCTGGCGCCGTGGTGCTCCTGCTGTCCCAGGAGCTGTCTATGTGGGCTTTGCCAACCTGGGGTCCCACCGAGGATCTTGGCAGTGGGGCCAGATTGTTCCCATTCTTGTTCCCTAGACTGTGTCCAGGTGGCCTATGGGGGCAAGGCTGTGCACAGACCTGGACGGAAGCGCAGATTCTTGCAGGTAGGACCAGAGCTCAGGGAAGACAAAAGGAGGAAGGGAGCTCAGAGCTGGACAGATGGAGATAATAATACTATTCCCCTGCTAGGGGTGCTTTGGGGATTAAAGAGAGAATGCACTTACAGGACTTAGCACAGTGGCTAGCTTGTAGTAAGTGCTTAGTAAATGGCTGCCAGTAGGGTCGAGCCCTAGAGGTGTCACCCGGCCTCGGTCATGTGAGCTCAGTTACTTCCTATTTGTTTTCTGCTACTCAGGGCTGTAAGCTGTGGGCTTCCTCCAAAGGGGAAGGAAATTCAGTCTCTGGGGAGCGTGGAAAAGGTGAAATACAAAACTGAAAATGATACGGTGAGCGCCTCATATGTGCCGGGCAAAATCCGAGATGCTTTTAGTATATCCTTTTCTCTCCCATGTATTATTTTTACCTTTATGGTATTATAATTATGAAAAAAATTTCAAATATACATAGAAGTTGAGAGGCCGCCCATCGAACGCCCTTATGCCCGTCACCCAGTTTTAACAGTTACCAAGATTTTGCCACACTAACTTCATCTTCTACGTTATAGCTCACTTTATTTTTACTTTCGGCTGAGTTATTTTAAAGCAAACCCCAGACGTTTTATCATTTCCCCCCTAAATATGTCAGCAGTCATTTATACAAAATAGGGACATTTTCTTACCTGACCCTAAGGCCCCTGTCACACCTAACAACAATGACCTGGTGTCATCTGATACCCAATCCAGAGTTGAATTCCCCCAACTTTAAATACATTGCTTTCGGGAATTCCCTGGGGTCCAGTGGTTAGGACTCGACGCTTTCACTGCCAAGGGCGCAGGTTCGATCCCCGGCTTGGGAACTCAGATCCCGCAAGCCACGCTGCACGCTGCACGGCCAAAGGCTAAAACAAATAACTAAACACATTGCTGTTTATCCTTATCACCTCTTTGTTAAGTCAGGTGCTAAGTCCCATTGAACCATACAAGTAGGAGAGGTTAAGTAAGGGGCCAGGGCCCCAGCCACCAGCAATTGGCCAAGCCCTGCTAGGGGGGCCGTGCCCACGTACTGGACCTGGGTTGCTCTGGCTGGCACCACGGACTCTATCTGATAGCTGTTTTAAGGCCCAGGGTCTGCTTAGCGAACAGCACTGTGGTGTCCAGAGCACCCTAAGACTCAGATGCAACAGGATCCCAAGTCATGGTTTCTGCCCTTTAGGAGCTTATGATCCAGTGGGCTTGGGTGTGGGGGGAGGTTTGCAAACCAGAAGCAGCTCAAGCGCAGTGACAAGGGCTAAGTGGGAGGTGGAAAGGAACACAGTAGGAGTTCAGAGTAGGGACTGGTGGAGTGGGGAAAGCTGCTGGGGAGAGAGCGGCAGGCCGGTGTGGCAGGGGAGCACGGGCTTGGTGGCCAAAGACATGGGTTGGAATCCTAGCTCTACCACTTTACCAGCTCTGCGACGTTAGGCTCCCAAGCCTCAGTCTACCTCGTTGGTAAAATGGACTCAATAATACCTCTCCACGGCACGAATTGCTCCTTTCCTTCTCCTGTAGTTCCATGGGAGTGGCAGGCCCTGCAGTGAGGCATAGGGCAGGAATTAGTACTTGGTGACATTGCCCCCAGCCTCAGCCTCTTCCCTCTCTCCAAGTTTCCGCCTTCTGAGCACCCTCCCATCTGGGAGTTTAAGGAGGTTCTGCTCTGTCACTCTGGAGCTAATGCTGACCGGATACCCTCCATCCCTTCCTAGACAATTAAAAAGCCTCCACATCAGTCCCCATTGGCCGGGTCACATGGGATGGCTGCTACAGTCACAGGCAGCTGTGTGCGGATGCAGAGTGGGTGTCTGCGGGGGGGGGGCTGGGTGTATGCGTGTGTGAGACACCGGGGAGGTCATTATATCCTCCTCTTGGATGTAGACAACTAACCATAAGAGGCATTCTCGCACTAATGTGCTCGCAGAGAATGCTGAAATTAGTCTTGAAAGATAAAGGGCTAACGCTGAGGTTGCCTGCTCCCCAGCAGCCCTGCAGCCTTCGGAGTGATCAGCCTCCATTGTTAGGGGTGGGGAGAAGGTGACATTTAGCCATCTGTGTCACACATGATCTCTATCTGGGACCCTTGGGTCAACTAGCTCCCAGTCCTGGCATCCGATCAAACCCAAATTACTTGGCAGGATGGCAGGGGAACTGAGATGTGGCCTCTCCCCGACTGGAAACACGCAATCTCGTCTTGCCAGTTGGAGTGGTTCTAACCTGATTAGCTGCAGAACGTAATGTGTGTATTCCCCTCTCTCTGTGAAAAAAAGTAGGGGTAGAGTAAATAAGCTTTTGATAAGAGTATGGCTATGTGCCTGGGTTTTGTATCCTTTTGGTTGAAGCCAGAGCACATCTGTGTTCATGCACACACATTTGCACACACACAGGCACAGCAGGAAACAAATCTCATCTCAGTTTTGTTACGTGACACATCTCAGTGAGTGCAGCTCTGGCCCCGCACTGTGCTGGGGGAAATTGAGGATGGAGAAGAAACTGAAACAGACACAAAGGAGGAAGCAGGAGCGTGCCTGGCCTGTTTTCAGAGGCCAGAGGTGGGTTGCAGGTAGACGTGGGCAAGAGGTGCGTGTGAGAGAAAATGGGGGTTTGGGGGTTGGGGCCGTGGTGCGGGGATGAGAAGTGATCAGATTCCAGACATATTTTGGTTTTTTTCATTAGGGTATAGTTGCTTTATCAAGATGTATTTTGAGGAGAGAACGAGGAAGATTTTCTGATGGGTTAGATGGGCCAAGGATGATGCCCAAGTTTTTTTTGGCTTGAGTAGCTGGAAAGCATATGACTGGACCAGAACCCAGAAGCTGGCTTTGAGTCCTGACCAGGGCACTTGCCCTGTAGGATTTAGAGCAAGTCGTTCAAATAAACTCAAGCCCGTCTGTAAAGTGAGAGCAGCAAAGCCTCCCCTACTTCCTTCCCACGATTTTCCTAAGGACTAAACAAGATCTTGGATGTCAGGATTCTCTGCCAGCATGGTGTTAGGATGACAATGCCAGCAAGGTGCTCAGCAGCTGAATGGGCTGCCTGGGCAGGGAAGGAGCTCTTGGTTCTATGGGCTTTACACGTGTGTGGGATGGGGAGTGAGGAAGAAATTAGGAAAGAGAGAGCCACTGCCACAGCCCAAGCACTGGGACCTGAGCCGTGGTTACGCTGCGCGTTTGAGAACAGTGACAGCAGAATGAGATGCGGCTGCCACTTCTGAGGCTTCCCGAGCAGCCCCATGCACTGGAGTACCATCCCCCGCCCCTCCCGCCCAACTTAGAGCACCCGCCTCTTCTGCTCGCCTCTCCGAGAGAGAACATTCCTGGGTAGCTGAAAAGCCCCTTCTGGGGTGACAAGACAGAAACTGGAAAGGCCAGGTGTCAAAGGGAAGATGGGCAGCAGAACCCCCCGAAAAGAGGGCAGGAGGCACGTGGGGCAGCGGAAAGGGCAGGGTGGAGGCTGCGGTTTCTGGGGCTCTGCAGCCGCGGCCAGTCCTCCCACACTGGACAGCAGCTGCACCCAGCCAGCAGCTCCTGAGCCGTCTCTGCTTCCCCTGGCATGCCTGCAGCAGAATCTGGGGGGGCGGGGAGCAAGCGTGCAGGTCTGCACCCCGCTTTCCGCTCCCCTTTGGATTCATTCACCATCCGTTCCCCTTCCAGAGCCTTCCTCCAAACCCCTCAGCCCCAAGAGCAGGGTAAGAAAGACTTTTAGACCTGTTTTCATCCAACCCCCCAGCCAACGTAGGCAGCCCTTCTCCCGGCTCATCCTTTTCTGTGGGGATACTTGTGATGTCAGGGGTCTCACCACTTTGCAAGCAGCCTAGTTAATTGCCTCAGGGCTCTGATTGTTAAAAGATGCCAGCCACACCCGCTGGGACAACTATACTTTAAAGGACAGATAATAACAGGAGTCCAGGACGTGGAGAAATCAGAACCCTCACACACGGCCGGTGGGACTATAAAATGGTGCAGCCACTTTGGAAAACAGTCTGACCTTTCCTCAAATGGCTAAACATGGAAATACCATACGCCCAGCGATTCTGCTCCTGGGTATCTACCAAGAGAAATGAAAACAAACATCCAGACAAAAAGTTGTACACAAATGTTCATAGCAGCATTGTTCATAATAGCCGAAAGACGGGAACAACCCAAATGTCCATTAGCAAATCAAAGGAATGTTAAATAAGGTGGAATATCCATGCAAATGGGATATTATTTGGCTGTAAAAAGGAGTGAGCTATGGGTTCATGCTATAACATAGACGAACCTTACAAACATTATGCTAAGCCAGTGAAAACAGACCACATATTATATGATTTCATTTATATAAAATACCCAGAACAGGCAAATCTATAGAAATAGAAAGTAGATTAGTGCTGGGGGACAGAGAGTTTTGCCCAGGACTAAGGGGTTTCCCCAGGATGTGGGACTTTCAGTGCTAAAGCTGGGATATTCCTGGGCAAACTGGATGGTAAGTCATTCCACGCAGAACCAAATCTGCCTTCCCCAAGTGTGCACTGATCGAGTTGGGGTCTCCCCCTGGAGTCACCCAGAATACATCCAGTCCCTACCTTGCCCTATGACAGCTCGGCTTGAAGAGAGCCCTAGGAAGAGGCCCAGACCACCTCTGCTGAGCTAATATCCTCTGCCCCTTGGCCATGTCTCAGTTGGGGTCCCCTCACCATTTGGGGTGGTCTCTGCAGAATGGGCTCTGCCATGTAGGTGGCTGTTTAACAGAGGGGGCTGGAGCAGTACCCACCACCCCAGCTGGTTTACCCGTGTGCAGGGGAGCAGAGCCAACATCCTTTCTGCCTGGAGACTATTTCTCTATTAATGCAACCACCTTGCATTGCCTTTTGGGTGGGGGGAGCCATATATTAATGTGTGGTCCTGGTAGGATCCCTAAGTGGTTTACGTGTGAAATTGTCACTTCCGTTGCCACTTTTCCCTACTCATTTTTATCTGCTTGTATCTCATTTTCTCCCATTTCTCTCATGTATCTATTTTTTTGAGCATCTATTATGTACAGTGACGTGGGGGACATCACAGTACCCAAGGCCTGGTCCCTGCTCTTATGGAGCTCACAGCCTCAAAGGAGATTTCCAGACCCTTACACAGACATTTCAGATGCTCTGAGAGAAACTCTGGAACTGCAGTGACCCAGAAACCTAGGTGCACAGGCGGCAGGCCTCCACCCGAGACAGGGAGGGCTCCTCCGAGGAAGCGACTTCCAAATCCAGAGTTGATGGATGAGCAGGGGTTACCCAGGCAAAGTGCTAGGGATATGGGAGTGGAAAGTGGGTTCCCAGCCGGGGAACATCACGTGCAAAGGCCAGGAAGCAAGAGAAGGTGTGACCTGCCCGCTGTGACAGTTAATTGGAGAGACCAGCGTGGACTGATGTGCACATGAAGCAGGGTGTGTTTTATCAGGATCTCCTGGAAGTGGTTCCTCTATATTGTCTACAAATAAAATAATAATAGGTAATGATAATAGCTCCGATTTATTTACTAACCACTACTTAAGCACTGTATCAATTTCTTTCCACATATAAGTTCTAATCCTTTCAACAACCCTACAACGTAGATGTAAAATTCACATTTTACAAATTAGGAAACTGAAGTTCAGAAAAAAATCAAGGAACTGCAGAACTAGGAAGTGGGGACCGTGGGTTTTAAGCCCAGGACTACCGCATATTCTAAAGCAGGTTTCTTGCCAGCAGTGCTTTGAGTAGGAAGCTTTGGGGGTTTCAACATGTTTTGGGGAGGTATGGCTTCCTACTCTCCCCCTTAGGGAGTGAGGGAAGCGTGGAACTCCCATCGTGGCCCACCCAGGATGGAACCCGCCGGAAGCCATTTCCTTGGCTGGGAGGGGAGGGGCAGGTGTAGAGATAATTTCTGAGGAAAATACATCTGGTTAGTGTGTTCCTACATGCTGAGTTACTGGGTCTCAGGTGCTGGTTTTTGCTAATCCCAATACATTGGGAATTGTTTAACAGGATTTTTCCTTTTAATTAAAATATGGTAATGAAACTTACTGCTTTACTCTTAAAAAGGAATGCCTATTCCCCAGATGTCTGGCCAGGAGAAATATGGGTATAATTTTGTTCACTGTAGCCATAATGCCGATGAAGGGCTCAGCTTTTCCTCAGACACAGTGCCTCAACATCAGCACATTAACCCTTTCTGACCCCGCTCACCTGCCAGGACAAGGTCCCTGGCTTCACGGAGCAGGGCAGGTGGTCTGCGCACCGGTTGTGATTTGGACGTGGTCAGAAGAGAAGTTACCAAAACCCCTGCGTCGGCCACTCTTTGGAAGGGGTAGGGGTGAAAGGAAGGGAGCCCAGAGAACGAGGTCAACCCTTGGACCAGTCGTTTAAATGATCTGGGCCTCCACTACGTTCCCTGTTCCCCAGCAGTAGGTTTCCATGATTTTAACCCAGTTTTGGCTAAAGTGACATTTCCCAGCCAGCATCATGACTTTGCTACATGATCGCCTCCTCTTCTGCGTGCCGTAAAGGCCGGATTCTTCTTTTTCCCATCTCTTCTCTTTCCTCATGTACTCTGCCCTTCCTTTCTCCTCCCCCACCTCGATCCAACTCCTTTGCCCCTCCTCTTCCTCCCCTTCTTCTTGACCCCTCTGTCGTCCCTTTTCCTCCTTTCCTTCCCTTCTCCCCTCTCCCAGACACAAATGATTCCGAGGCTCATCCCCCTTCCTTCCTCTGAGCCCCGGGGGCACCCTGGCAAAGGGAAATTGACAGATGAGTCACAGAATTTTTTTTAAAAGCTGTCGGGAAGTTCTGCATTTAAAGCCATAAAACCCAACCACTGGCACCACTTCCCTCGTACACCCGTGATTCTGGCGCTGTAGAAAACAACCCACAGCTTACTGAATTCCTGACCAGCCAGGGATGAAATGGTGAAACCGAATTTGCCCGGAAAGAATGGGCAGACAGAGCTGGGCTCGCTCTCCGCATCCCCGCACCCTTCCTCCCCGTCTCCTCCTCCCCTTCCTGTGCACCAAACTGAATGTGATTGTTTGCTGCGGCAGAGCATCCAAGGGCAGAAGAAGTGCTTAAGAAGAAAATATTGGGGTTATGCATTTGAGAGCAGCCTGAGCTTCAAGTAACCTCAGAGCCCGCACATCCATCTTTAATCGGCCCCCATAAGGTGATGTGCTCACTGTTGAGCAGCCTGTCGGGGGCTTGGTGGGTGGCAGGCATGGCCGTGCCAGCCAAGGGAGGAGAGAGTTTATGGCTTGGGCGCACTGCTCCCTGTGCCTAGCCACAGCGCAGACAAAATCCCATTTCAAGGCCCATTTACAGCCAGAGGCCTTGGCCCCTTAGAGGCGGCCCACTTCAGCTCCCTCTGGCACCAAGGAAGGAGAGCCCAGCTCCTGTGACTAGCCAGGCTCGGGATCCACCAAACTCTAATCTGTGACAAAGATAAGCCTTGAAGGGCAGGTGCGGCCACCCTGCAGGGGGCCCAGATGTTGGTGGGAGTGGAGGGGATGGGAGGGGCTGGCGAGAGGGAAGAGGCTTTGCAAGTGGATGTGGCCTCCAGGCCCAGCTGATCAGCTCCTGCCACCGGAGCACTAAGGAGAAACCACTAATGCAGATTCCAGGCAGCACAGACCCCAGGCTGCCTCCGAGGCCCCGAGCAACTTAGATGAAACCCGCAGGCCCGCAGCATCTTATACTGTTGTTACCTTTTCCTGACCTTCTAAAGCCTCATATAGGAGCTGCAAGGGGCCTTAAAGATGGCCTGTTCTACCAAGCCAGGCAGAAGGGGAGTGCCGCTGCAGTTTGATGCCACAGTATGGAAGCGCAGGCTGGGAAGGATGTAGTGACACACCAGTGTCACACAGTTAGTGACGGTCTGGCCCGGAACCGGTCTGCCTGATTCCCGCTGGCTCTCTTTCTGCTCAGTATGGGACAGCCTTTGAGACATCCAAGGTTCCAGCCCACACGAAACACAACCCCATCCCTGTTCCCCCACGCCTCCAGGAAGCCTTCTAAGAGAGCAGAATCATCTCTTTTTCTGTCACTTGCTGCTCTACTATAGCCACTATCCCAATCTGCCCCATATCAGGGTATGTAGCTGCCTTCCCTGCTGGACTGTGATTTCCCCAAGGCAAGGGTCAAACTTTATTCATCTTTGCATCCCTCACAGTCCCCAGCACAATGCACGGCACACGGTAGACTATTAATATACATTTGGTGAACTTGAATTTGAACCTGCGCCATTGTTTCCCCGCCTTGATCATGGTACCACTCAGAGCACAGGGTCATGGCCAGTGCCAATCCATGCCAAAGCATCTGCTGTCACAGAGCCCCACTTAGCAAGCGTGACAGTCTGGAGGACAAGAAAGGTCAGTGCCATTAATCAGCCAGGTAGGTGGCTCTGTACCTTCTCCTTGCCCTCCAGGAGGACAGGCTTCCGTTTGCCGTGTTGAATTTTGAAGAGACAAGTGTCTCCCCCCACCCTTCAATCCCGAGGAGGGATTTGCAGTTTGATTATTTTCGAAAACAAGTTTGTGTAAAATCTGATTGGAGAAAACATTCTTCTCCCACACGCTGAAGGATTGAAGGTCTGTAATCCCTCTCAAATCGCCCAGACGAGGTTGGTATTGCAATGTCGGCATCAGAGCTAACAAAGGGGGATTAGCGAGGAAAATTCTATGTGAAAACCTGCCATGCGCTGAAGGCTTTCAGTGTAAAGCAGATAAGATAGGTACAGCCAAGCCATTTTTAACCCAGTTTTTAGAGCACTCGGAGCCCTCCTTCTGGGCTGACAGGCAGCAAGGGCTGGATTTAGTTGCGTCTGTCTCCTCCCTACCCCTCGGGCCTTCTCAGCTGGGAGACGTGTTTTTATGGGGAGGACAAGGCTCTCCTTCTCCGAAGGGTGGCCGGAGCCGGACTGGCCGAGGTGTCTCCTGCCCAACCTCTCAGCCAACGGATGCGTGGGTTCCCACAGGCCACGGGGAGACGCTGACTGTTCCCAGGAGTCCACCCTTCTCGGTACAGTTGTCGGCCCAAACTCCAGATGATAAAGAGAGCTTGCTTTGTGTTGTCTTTCCTGATCAGAAGGCTGAAGGACAAGGTGGTACTGTCCCAGGCGTGGTAAGATACTTAGCACACACCTGGACCAGCCCGCTCCTGAGAGGCTGCAGAGCCTCATGGTAGGAAATCTGGCTTTGAAGTGACCCCTTACTATTTGTGTAAACATAAACAAGTTAATTCCTGTAAGCCTCAGCTTGCTTTTCCTTAGTAGATAGTGTCTACCTCTAGCTTTGTTGGGAGAATTAAATGAGATAATACATGTAGAGCCCTTTCCATGGTGCCTGGCACATAATAAACGCTTAATAAATGGATAGTGATAGTTATTCTGAGTGAATTAGTACAGCTCTTACATATGGAGAAATCAGTGGGTGAGAGACTCACGTGAGCCTGAATTTTCCGAACAGGGAAAATTCCTGGCCTCGTTCCCGTGAACAAAATCCAATTGCAGACCAAATGTTGGGACTGTGTCATAAAACTCAGTGCAAGTCTTGGCCACCCCCTAGAGTGACTTTACAAGCACTTGTCTTTTGACCAAATTGTCTGGTGACATCTCAGCTCCCAGAACCAATCCCTTCGATGGCCTGCTCCCTCCTAGGATGCGGGGGTTCAGGCTGGTAAGGGGATGGAAAGGTTTAGAAGAGAAGGCTTTGAGGAAATACAGTGCCTACCTTCGGCTGCCTAAAGGCCCAGGAGGAAGCAGAACTCGCGCCAAGGGATGGGGTTTGGAGAGACCTGACTGTTTACTGTAACCTGACAGCTCCAGTGGCCTGAGAACGCAGTGGCCGCGCTGGAACGTTGGTGAGCTTCCCAACCCTGGGAGCATCTCAGACAGCATGTGGATAGCCTCTGATAACCGGGCCATAGAAGACATTACTTTATGGGCTGGAGGCTACAGCTAGTTTACTGCGTGTCCCTCCAACAGTCCACGGGGCGCCGAGGCTATCCCCTCTCTGGGCTGCGACGTTCTCATCAGCAAGTGAGAGGCTTTGCTGCCCCTCCAGCCTGGGATAAGCCTGTGGCTCAGCCAGCCTCTCCTGTCTGTACACCTTCTCCCCTCTGCTTAGGGGGCTTCTCCCCAGTGACAGGGACCAGGTCGCTGTCCTCTCCCACCCCAGAGGTTAGCTCAGGGCCTGGCCCAGGGAAAAGGCTCAAAAATGGAGGTAGTTGGATGGTTAGATGGGCGGATGGCTGGCTTAAGGAGTAATGGACACCCGAACACACACACACACACACACATACCTGTACACATACGCGCACGCACATGCGCGCCCATACATGCATGCATGTCCACACAGGTGCACACAGACACACATGCATACACACATAGAAGCTCACTGAAATGGCCGCCTCCCCTGATGTCCAAAATTCTAATGTATTCTTTCCTGATAAGCATTGTCCTCTCCCTTTGGGCTTCTTTCAACATGCAAATGTCCCCAGAGAGACTGCCCTTCAGGCTGAACTGGACGCCTTTCTCTGGTCTCTGAGAGTCCTGGGATCCAGTGCAGGGCAGACCCTGAAATGATTGTTCGGGGGCGTGCTAGTGAACACTGGCCGGGACCACGGCTCCAGGGGTCTCCTCCCAGGCTTCCTAGGGAGCATGGGGTGTAGAAACAGGTGAGGCCCTGCTTCCAGAAGCCCTGGTGGAGCTCCCCACTTCCCAGCCCCCGTCCAGCAGGGCAGGCGTCTGCAGGAGAGGCTCTCTGATGAGCCCCATCTTCTCCGCTGAGCAGAGATAAAATGGGGCAGCAGCAGGGGGCCTGAGAGCCCAGATTTGGGGCTTCTCCTGGGTTGACTTCTGGCCAGAGGGCTCGGAGGTAGGCAGGGTTGTCTTTCCAAAGGCCCCTTGGTCTTTCCTGAGGACCCTTTCTTCCCTTTCACCACCTCCCTTGCCCCACCTCTGACACCAGTGCTCTCCTGCCTATAAAATAGTAACAGCTCTCATTTGCTGAGCACCTGTGCTGTGCCAGCCACCCTTCTGAGCACGTTATGTGCCCTATTTCATTTACTCTTCTCAACCCTTGGACCTCAGTGCTGTTTTCCCAGTTTTATAGATGAAGAAACCAAGGCCCAGAGCGGTCACATGACCTGCCCAAGGTCATACATCTAGGAAGTGGGTCAAAGCTGGAACTTGAACCAGGCACCCTTCGTCCACCTGTGCTCTTGGTCATACCCTAAAATGGTCAAATAGGGACACTGTCTAGGACAAGCTCATTCTCTCTCCTAGGGTATAGAATCTGGAGTCCAGATGCCTGTTTTCAGACACTAACCCCACCCTCTGCCCTCTGTCTAATCTTAGGCAGTGTATTCTGCTCCTCTATGCTTCAGTCTCCGCATCTCTGAAGAGGGGGCAACACCAGTTCTTACTTCTCGGGGCTGCTGTGAGCCTCGGTGCAGCGCGGCCCTCAGCTCCTGCCAGGCCCCTTTGAGCGCACGGCCAGCACGCGTTAGAAGCGGTGGAGACACAGCCCGGACTTCCCTTTGCCCTCAGGGGGAGGCTGCTTGGCAGGGTGGGGTGTGTGCCTCCTGCCCCCCAGGCCCCAGCACCCCTACCCACACCCCAGAGCGTGCCGGGAGCCCAGGAGCTGGCGCCTTTGCCTGGAATGGCAGGAGTCGCTTGGAGTGGAGATCCGCGCGGCTCCAAGGCGTCTGAGCTGAGCAGATGTGTGTTCTGTTTGTTAGGCCAATTAGCAGTGGGCATATTAAGTGCATTCAATGACCCGTCCACAGGCCATGTGGCCGGGCCCCCTTTGGCCTGTCTTGCTTCTCTTTCTCTCCTTCCAGCAAGTTAGGGAACTGTGAGAAGAAGGGGGAAGGGGCTCCGGGGTGGGAGGCATCATCCCTGTGCCCTACAGCAGGGCCGTGCGGGGCAGGGGCGGTCTGGCCGCCGCCCCCC
>NW_006783618.1:1845359-1857990 GCF_000442215.2 Lipotes vexillifer
CCCCCGCCCAGAACCTCCACAGTCTGCAGCCACTGTCCCTCTGCCTCAGTGTGCTGTCTCTCAGGCCCTGTGAGGCCGCATTGGGCTCTCCTCTCTTTTTACGTCTCTTTCTGGCTTCCCTCCCCTCCCCCACGTTTCTGAGCCTTCTTTGAGTCTCACCCATTGTCTGTGTCTGTCACTTGCCATTTCCATTGCTCTCTCCGCCTGACTGTCTTACTAGTAGCTTCTCATCAGCCTTGCCCAGCCCATCCAGGCCCCTCCGGCTGCTTCCTCCTGGGTGGAGAGAGCACTGTCCTCTGTCCCCAGGGCTCCCCGGGGTCTGTCCCAGATCCCAGAGCAAGCCTCCCGCTGTCACGTGACCCTGAGGCCACCTGCACTCCCAACCCGGGGCTCAGCCTGGCAGCCATCAGCTCTGCAGGTCCCTGGCGCGGGGAGGAGCAACCTTGGAGCTTCCTGGCCCGGTCAGCCCAGCAGCCATGCAGGCCTCTTAGAGGGGGTCCAGAGGGATAACTGGGGGCGCTGGGCTCTCGGCACCAGGGAAGCTGCCTGGTCACCGGCACTTGCCTATCAGCACCGCTGAGTCTCCAAACCCCAGGGGTGCCCAGCACAGCCATACCACCCCTCCAGACCGTGACATGTATCAGTGAAAACCCCCAGCCCGCCTCTCTGTGGAGCAGATTTTACACTCGAAGTAGAGCTGACTCTCCTTCATCCTTTCTTTTTTTTTTTTTTAATCCCTAGATCCGTTGGGTTTTGGGGTTTGGGGTTTTTTGTTTTTTAAGCCTCATTAATACTGATCAATCTGCCATTTCTAATTTCCATCTGAGTTTGGGAAATTCATGTTCCATGTGGGTTAGCCATGCTCGGGGCCAGGCTGGGGCCACACGTGGAGGGACTTGGAGTGACGGAACGGGAGCAGGAATTATGCGACAGCCACATGGGCACATCAGACCAAAGGGAAAGCAGCGGCAGAAGCTAGGCTGGTGACCTAGGCGTGGAGAAGACAGGCCTGAACTTGGAAAGTGGGAGAAAATGTAGACGGGTGGACGGGCGAGGCTCTGGGGAGGCCAGGTGTGCAGGCTGGGAGAACCCCTGCAGGGAGGGGGCCAGGGGGGCGCCAGGCTGGGCAGGCAGTCAAGTCCCATCTGGGAGCAGCAGCAGGTCTGGAACCCAGCCTAGGACCAAGACAAGTGGAGTAAATGGTCAAGGGAAGGAAAAAGTGAGTGGGAGAGGGTCCACGCGGGGCACAGGCGGGGTCTCGTGTCAGGAGCCTAGCTGTCCTTCAAGGAATGTGGCCTGGCTGCTGGAGTACCTGCCCACGTGAGGAGCCACTCTGGGCCCGCTGAGGTGGACTTAAATAGAACTTGGCAACAGATCAGCCGTCGAGGGCAAGAGAGAGGAAAAGTCAAAGCAAGCCAGAATAATGAAAGCTGACACGAATTGAGGGCTTACTACGTGAAGGAGGCATTGGTATCATCATTCCCATTTTACAGATGAGGAAAATAAGGCCCGAGATGGTCAGTATCTTGCTCAAGTCTGTGCTTCTGGGAAGTAGGGGCTGGAATGTGAGCCCAGGCAGACTGGCATCAGAGTCCAAGCTCTTAATCAAGACAGCTAAGTTAGTCCAAGGTCTGAAAACCATGAAACACAATAAAAAGTTTATGCTAATGAAATCCAAAGCTCAGTCTACAAGCCTTGCATGATCTGGCTCCCTCTCTCTGTCATCCTGGCTCACTCTGCTCCAGACACACTGGCCTCGGCCTCAGGGCCCTTGCACTTGCTAGTTTTCCATCAGGAACACCTTGCTCCCAGCTATCCACGTGGCTCACTCCATCCTGCCTTCCGGTGTGTGCTCCAGCATCACCGTATGACAGAGGCCTTCCCTGACCCTTGTATGAAATAGCAGCCCCCATATCATTCCCCTTCCCTCTTTACCCCCCTTTATTTCTCTTCATAGCACTTACCAACCACTTGACCTACAGTGCCAACTTCCTTATGTGTTGATTGTCTCTGTTCCCCAATTAGAATGTAAGCTTCATGAGGGCAAGAATTTTTTTCCTCTATTTTCTTTACTGCCATGTCCCCACAACCTAGAACAGTGCCTGACACACAATAGGCACACAATAAAGCTTTTTAAAACTAGTGGTAAAATACACATAACATAAAGTGCGCCTTTTTAACCAAAGTGTACAGTTCAGTGGCATTAAGTACACCCACCTTGTTGTAAAACCATCACGTCACCATCATCCATCTCCAGAACTTTTTCATCATCCCAAACTGAAACTCTGTACCCATTATACAGCAACTCCCCATTCCCCCCTCCCTCCAGCTCCTGGCAACCACCATTCTACTTCCTGTCTGTATGAATTTCACTACTCTAGGGATCTCATATAAGTGGAATCATGTAATAGTCATCCTTTTGTGTCTGGCTTATTTCACTTAGCATAATGTCTTCAAGGTTCATCTTTGTTGTAGCATATGGTCAGAATTTATTTTTCCTTTTTAAGGCTGAATAATATTCCATTGTATTTATATACCATATTCTGTTTATCCAAGTGTCAGTGGACACTTGGGTTGCTTCCATCTTTTGGCCGTTGTGAATAATGCCGCTACGAACATGAGTGTACACGTATCTGATGAGTCAATAAGGACTTTTTTGAGTGAATGAGTGAATGAGTGAAGTCTGGAGGAGGAGCTGTGAGGGTTGGGGGAGAGAGAGCAGGAGAGATGTGTTTGAGGGACAGGCTGAAGCTCAGGGCAGAGGCTGGGGCTGGACCCAGGTTGAGGGGCTGACAGTGCCATGGTGATCATTGAAGCCTTGGGAGGGCAAGATCCAGGAAGGTGAGCGTGCGCTGAGATGGGGAGGCTTGTCCTGCTCTAAAACCAGTGGTTCTAACTGTACCAGGAACCAGTGGTTCTAACTGTAACTGGGCAGGGAAGGCAGGGCCGCCAGGGACTGATGCTTGCTCCTCAACTCAGAGGACACGGGGAACGTCTGCCCTCCCACCCTGGGAAGGGGCCATGAGCAGAGGCTGCCCCTGTGGGTTTTGCAGGGAGTAGTACGTGGAAGGATTCGTGCCATCCTGTACTCAGTTCCATAAGCCGGTGTTGTGGCAGGAATATCCCTGGACAAGGGGAAGAAGATGTGACGCTAGTTCTGTCTGTACGTCCACCCAGCTGTGTCACCCTGGACGCCTCCATCTCTCATCTTTAGAATTGGAATAATGACATAGGGATGTCTCCCTCACACGGATATTGTAAGGTTCAAACGCAGTGTGGGATGGACAGGCTTTATAAAACATAAATCCCTTTAAAATATCAGGAGAATGATTGAGAAATCCCAGGTGCCCAGGCCCATGATGGTCTCTGTGAGGAATCTGGGGCAATGGAGCATGCAGAGGGGCCTGTGGTCCCCTCGGGGAATAAGAGTGGTCTTGCCCGGAGCTGGAGGAGTTTGGAAAATGAAGCACTCGTGAGGTCTGAGAGGGATACAAGGAGCCTAATGCCTGATAAAAGGAGAGGAATGTCAACCATGGGCCCAGGGGAGCAAGAGAAAATGCATGGGCTCCGTGCCAGATGCCTGTCCAACTTGACCACACCCCCAGGTGTGTGATCTTGGACGAGGCACTTAACTTCTTTGAGCCTCAGTTTTCTCAGCTCCGAAATAAGGATGTGGAAACCTCCTTCGAAAATGTAATGAGATAGCGTATGCAACGTGCCTGGTGCAGAAGTTGCCCACGTTCCCTGCTGGGCGTTGCACAGATACGCTCATGCAAAGACTTATATTGAGCTGAAAGCTGAGTTAAGCCATGGTCCTGGACAGGTTTTACATAGAAAGGGGTACCTGGACATCCAGATGGTAGGGAACGTGAGTGCTGCGGCTCAGAGGCGGGAGTGCGTGTGGTGATGGGGGCCTGGCTGGCTGGCTTTACCAGATGCTCCCCCATGAAGGGCATGAGACAGGCCTTCAATCAAAGCTTTGAAGATCGACACCGGCCCATGTGCCCAAGGCCTCAGGGAAACTGGGCTGATCTAAGGAAAATCATCTTCAGATGGTGGCAAGGAAAGAGCTTTTGCATGAGAACAATGTTTAAGGGGGAGAGGAGGGCTGGGGAGCTCCTGGAGCTCCCTCTGGGAGCCTCTTGGTGGAGCAGGGGCTGCGGAGGAAAACTTCCCCTGCCATCTCAGCTTCTGGTGGGGCAGGATGACAGGATAAGCCCTGTCATATCCACCCAGGAACAAAAGGAATAAATTATGTTTCTCTTACAATATGTGGTCACCTAAAAAAAAAAAAAAGAATTAGAAAATTAATTGTCTGCTGTAATTAGTGTAATGGCCTACACCATTAGAGGTTATTTACCACAGAAATAAAACTTCCCACCATAAATGTCAGCTCATCTGCCTACGTGTAAAGTCTCGCAGGAACCACTGCCGACAGGCCTGGCTGATTTCTTTTGCAGGTTTCTTTTCCCCCGTCTCTCTTTCTTCCTAGGGAATCAGGGCGCTGCTTACGGGCAGGTAACAAGCACCACGGAGTATATTATGAGATTTGCCCCACTGTACGTCTGCTGCTTGTTGCCAGGCCCTCTGGGCCCTGCCCCAGGTGGGCAAGGTGGGGCGGACAGTCCTTGGGGACAGCAGGCCGGGGGAGCTGGGTCCTGCCAGGCCTGAGGTGTGCAGGTGTGTGGGCCCTGGAAACAGCGGGGCATTGGGTGCCTGGAAAAATGATGACAAAATAAGTGCCCCCTGCGTAGAGGGGTTTTTTTGTGTAGAGTTAGAGTCTGCCACAGACTTGTACATGCTCTACCTCATTTGGTCCTCACTGCAGTGGGGCGAGCAGCTTGATGACCCGCTTTATGGATGAGGAAAGCTGAGGCTCGAGAGGACACAGGATGGCCCAGTGAATAAATGAAATAGCCTCGGACTCTTTAAGTACCTGATAATGGCCCGTCCATCAATCTAACCTCACCTCACTATCAAATCAAGAAACCTTGATTTAGAGGAGAGGGGTAAGCACCTTGGATTAAGAGGAGAGGGGTACCCCCAGTAGACAACCAGGCAGCAGCGTGGGTGCCCAAATTCACCACTCAGTGTCCTATCTGTTCAAGAAAGGGCAGCCCTCCCTGGCAAGCCCTTTGCTTTGTGTGGCATCCACAGGGGACTGGGGCCACGCGGGCTGGGCAGAGGGCAGATGGTTATTTGGTCTGAGTCGTTGTCTAGGTCTGATGCCAGAAGAGGGGATGGTCCCAGCAGGAGCGGGCTGTGTGGAACGCCACCCACAGGGCATTTTTACCCCCTAACCTGAAGCTGGTATGGAGGTCTCCAGCCTCCCTTGAACCCAGGGCTTAGCTCCAGATAATGGGGCAGAGTGGCAGCTGTGGAAAACCCCGCTGCCCACGTACCGGGCACACAGTGCCCGTGGAGCCTACCTGGGGGTAGTCGCTTCCTGTGCCAGCATCATGGCTGAGCCCGCAACATGGGACCAGCGTTGCTGTAATGGTTTTAGGGGAAGAAGGGCCTCAGAGGCTGCTGCAGCCCAGGGATGAATAGTGTTTCTCAAGGGGACACCGATGCCACTTGGGGCTGGACTATTCTTCCTTGGGCAGCACGGCCCACACATTACAGGATATTTAGTGTCCCTGGACCCCGCTCACTAATGCCAGCAGCACCTATAGGCATTGTTAACAATCAAAAAATGCCCCGACATACTTCCACACGGCGTTTAGGGGGCAGCGTGATGTCTGATACAAAGATCCACCACGGACACCTATAGGATGCGCCTTCAAGGCCAGCCCCACACCAAGCTGTGTTGAGTGTGGAAAGGATCCTCTCTACCCCCAGGCTCTACGGCTGACCTGCTGGACAGATCGCCTTGGCCAGATTGCATCACACCTCTGGGGCCCCATTTTCTCATTTCTAAAATGAGGGGACCCCCTCTAGCTTTCCTGTTTTCACAGGCAGGCAACATGGCTAAGCCTCCCAAGGGCGTTGCTGTTCTAAGCCTTATCTCTCACTGTGGAATAAAGAGCTTTGTCCCAGCTAAGGGAGCTGCAGGTGTCAGGGAGTAGGTGGGAGAGGTGTTTTGAAAGCCAGAGGGCATTTTGCCAGGCCCCCGAAATCCCTTTCTTCAGACACTGCCTTCTCATAAAGCAGTCATGCTGAGCCCAGCAACCTGTAAGGCCCCGCAGAGATGACCTGTGCGCTTGCGGTGGGAGAGGTGGAGTCTGGGTGTGAACAGACCTCCTTCTCCCAGGGAGTCCTAGGGATTCCCAGACTCGACTGGGGGAGGGAGGTTTAAAGCGTCCAAAACCCAGGCCACACGGAGACTAATGACATTACAGTGTGTGGGGTGAGTCCAGGCACTGGTGGGTTTGGAAGCTCTTCGAGTGGTTCCAGTTGCTGACAAGTTTGGGAACCACTGACCTTGACCCAAAAACCAAGTCTGCCTCCCAAACTCCGGTTCTTGCTCATCTGCCAGACCCCGCATTCATCCGTGCCCCTGCCTAGAAGGCTTCTCTGCCCCACAGGCTGGCTCCCAAAGCTGTGATTCCAGCCAAGGTTGCCTTTGGACCCAAGGTTTATGAAGCTTCTCCACGAGGGATGGATGTGGGTGCCTCCAGGACCCGGCTGGGGAGTGAAGGAGTTAAAGGGCCAAGGAGTGACTGCGGGCTGTTTTCTGGGCCACCGGAGTACATGCAAATGCCTATCATGATTACCTCACCCAGACGTGAGCAAACCATAAATAAATAGGCCAAAATATAGAACACAGAGGGCAAAACCCAGGTGCACTTGATGCCTTCTTTTGAACTTGTCATGGACTTACTTTCCACCCTGTCTCTCTTGTAGCCTGTTTACAGATCGGTTTGGAACCTCCAAATCCTGTTCGATTTGCAGGTTAAGATCACCTTACTATTCATCCCTCTGTCTAGGGCTACAAGGTCAAGAATGGCTCCGGTCATTCTTTGGGGGCTGAGGAAGAGGCACCCCGTCTTTCCAGGCCTTGCTGACAGTCCCCCCTCCAGCTCTTCGTCGCTCACTAAGCCTCTGCTCCTGACCCTTCTCAGCCTTCTCTGTGAGCACCTTGTGAGGCTGTCACTCCAATCCAGCTCATTTCGATCAAGTTGAAGCTGGTGGGTGGCTTTGCAAGTTGGCTAGACTCGCTTTAATTTGGAACCAACAAATGGTAAAAAGAAAGTTCGTCGCTTAATTGAGGGTAAGCTGTTCTATCTCCTCACTCTACCTTCTGTACAGAGAGCTCTCTCCACCTGTCCTCCATGGTACCTGAATGCCCACCATCATGCTCTTTGGCAGACACTGTAGCCATATCTGTAGTTTTCATGCATGGGAACAGTAAGCCATCGTCCCTATTACGCCACCACTGGTCTCCATGCCAGAGACCTGGCTTCAAATCCCAGGTGGGTGTCTTGGCAAGTTACTTATACTTGAATTAAGAAAAAAAAAGAAGTTAGTTGATGTGCAATGTTGTGTTAGTTTCAGGTGTACGACAAAGTGATTCAGTTATACATACATATATATATATATATTCCTTTTCAGATTCTTTTCCCTTGTAAGTTATTACAAAATATTGAGTATAGTTCCCTGTGCTGTACAGTAGGTCCCTGTTGTTTATCTGTTCTATATATGGTAGCGTGTATATGTTAATCCCAAGCTCCTAATTTATCCCTCCCCAAGTTATTTAACTTCTTGAGCCTCTGCTTCCTCTTCTGTTAGGAGTTTAGTTAACAATAATAGCTAAGATTTATTGAACATTTACTGTGTACCAGGCACTGGGCTAAGTGTTTTAGGGTCATTTGTCTTATTTAATCTTCACAACAATGGAGTGAGATCGGTATTAATATTATCCCCATTTTAGAGGCAAGGACACTGACTCTCAGGTTATTTAACTTCCCCAAGGTCCCAGAACTGGTGAGTGACGGATCCAAGACAAACTGACCCCAGATCCCACACTAAGGCATCTTCTACTGGAAGAGTTTAGCATTTTAGACCAGCAGATGCCCTTTAACATCACAGGGGTTTCCAATTGATGTTAGTTGACGAAAACCAGGGTCTCATGTCCTTTAAGAGTGAGGAGGGGGTAGGGTTAGAGCTTCAAGATATTAAATGACATACCCGAAGCCACACAACGAGCGAGGGTAGAACCAGGATTTGAGCTCAGACTAGCCTACTGTCAAGTCAGCACTCATGATGTCTACACTGTTCTACCAGCAGAAGAGCTTACGTGTGTGTGTATGCATGCATGTGTGTGTGTGTGTGTGTGTGTGTGTGTGTGTGTGTGTGTACCTTTCAGGGTCTGATACACAGAATGGACTCAGTGAATATTATTATTTCTATATAAACATATATTATTTACTGAATCTGTTACCCATAGGATCCTATAAAAGTGCAGCCTGGGAAACATCGTGCATGCTGAGTGCCTTGGGAGACTGAGGAGTGCCAAAGTGTATGTCGTTAAGATGAACCTGATTTTGCTAAAGGCCCTGGGTCCTGGTATCCCCTCATCCTTCATGGGTTAGGGCTCTGGTCATGCAGAACTGAAAATAGTAGGATGATCCAGACATGAAATAGGAGGCTTCATCCAGGACTGAGCAGTGGAGTGGAGTTCCAGAGCATACACATGAAAATATTCCAGGTGAGGATGGAGGGAACGGGTGCTGGGTTGGTTCAGACAGTGTTCTCCGAGACCTGGGCTGGGTGTGTGTCTGATCCACATGTGAGCTATCAGCTTGACAGGCTCACCCCCATTGCCAGCCAGCTCCCTCCTACCTGCACACCATCCATCACAGCGGAAAATAAAGGAGGGCAACTTTGTATAACCTGTCCCTTCTCCCAGAAGACAAATCAAAATCCACATCTTATAGATGGTGGCTTTTCAGCTTCATTGTTTCACACCAAAGAGGGTATGTATCTCCATGGTGAAGCAAGGGCACAAATCCGCCTCATTTGTTTCTATAGAGCTTCCAGGCTGCTGGCCCTCTGGCATGGACAAAGCTAAATATGGATCTGGTGGGGAAAACCAGTCTGGTAGTAGTCTGGTCAGACCTCCTCTCCTTTTAAGGGAGTCCTCATTTTGGCAAACATCTGAGCCTGGACTAGGCAATGGTCTCTCAATCCACCATTCATTCATTCAGCAAAAATGGAATGAGGGTCGTCTAAATTTCAGGGCTTGTAATATGCTTGCAATAGTAATAACTAAATGTTTAAATAGCATTTCAGTGTATAGAGCACTTTTCACAAAACACATCCTTTCATTTGATCCTCATGGTAACCTCACGATGACCCCACTTTTGAAACTGGAAACCTGAGGCTCAGGGCAGCTATATTTCTTACCTATGGATGCACAGCTAGTAAGTGGCAGGTACTTTCACACATTATCTCCTTTAATCTTTAATCCTTTGAGGTAAGTGTTATCTCTAGCAGATAAATAAGGAAATGAGGCTTAGTGGTGTTGAGTAACTTACCCAAAACCACACAGCCAACAAAGTGGCAGAGCCCAACTTCTAATTCCATATCCCATGTTCTTTTCCCCAAAGAAAGAGATACAGCCCTACTCTTGGGATCCTAGAGTCCAATTGGGCAACAAGATACATTAACATTTGTAAAGAATATTTTCCTGCTGCTATACAAATAGGTCCTTTTCCTGAGCCTAGAGTCCCCTGACTTCTCTCTTGAAGCACTGTTCTCCCTGCTTTCCTCCTTTGACTAAAATATTTGTCTAATAGAGCTTGTCTGTAGCACCAGACTCAACAGATAGGTATCACCACTGAGCCACCTGAAAATTACTTAACCTTAGGTTTTCGGACATCAGCAAATAAATTTGTTCCTAACAATCTGTAAGTTAAGCATCCACCTATTACGCTTACTTCTTCTTCTTCTTCTTCTTATTATTATTATTATTATTATTATTATTATTATTATTATTTTATATTATTTTGTGGTATGCGGGCCTCTCACTGTTGTGGCCTCTCCCGTTGCGGAGCACAGTCTACAGACGCGCAGGCTCAGCGGCCATGGCTCATGGGCCCAGCCGCTCCGCGGCATGTGGGATCCTCCCGGACTGGGGCACGAGCCCGCGTCCCTGAATCGGCAGGCAGACCCCCAACCACTGCGCCACCAGGGAAGCCCTACGCTTACTTATAATAGAGCTTTCTCTATAGTCTCAACTGTGTCTATAGGTGCTGAAGGGCAACCAATAAAAAGAGCAGTAAAACTTGAGTGGTCTGATCAGAGAAGGTTTCCTAACGGAAGGAAATTTCAAGCTGGGCTTTGAAAGGAGCACAGGTATTTCCCATTTTCAACTTAATTATCCCAGATGCTGTGTCCGTAGACTGTAAACTGTTTGGTTGGCATAAAGACATTTTTACAACCTGGGAGACTTCCCTATCTCTGCCTCGAAGCTGAAATCCAGACTTTAACTGGGCTATCATCTATTAAGCACCTACTATGTATCCCAGGTACTACATGAAATATTTTCACATGCATTATTGCCCTTAATTCTCACTATCACGTGCTATAGTAGTTATTATTGTACCCATTTTGCAGTTGAGGACACTGAGAGCCAGAGAAGTTTAGTAACTTCCCCAAGGTCACACAGCTAACAAGCAGTGGAGATGGAATTGGAACTCATCTCTCTGACTCCAAGTCCACTCCATCTAGCTTCCACACTGACTCTAAATTCTGTGTATTTGGTTTCCACTTGTCCCTGTGGGTTGGGTACCACGTCTGGACCTAAGACGGATCTACAAAGGCAAGGGTGTTTCCTCTGTGACATGGGGAAGGAAAGGGAGGAGGTGTGGTAAAGTGGGGGGGCCCTAGTCCGAACTGGCGGCAAGCAGACAAGCCTGTCTGTGCGATGGCTTGGAAATCTTCCCCTCTGGAGTTAATTTCAGTCACAGTGTCTTTCCTATTAAATGGAGCAGTTGGTTGGCTGTAGGTGTCAGAAAGGACTTACAAAACTGGAATCCAGTCTAATCTTAGGGGGAGGGGAGTATGTGTGTGTGAGAGACAGAGAGAAGGGGGGGAAGGAGAAGGGAGGGAGAGGAAGCTGGCAGTGTGTGCACATACTCGTGGGGTAAAGAGAGCAGTTTGTTAGCTCTCCCCTGTTGGTGGCTGATGAAATTCAGAGCTAGTTCTGGTTTGTGCAGGGAAGCTGGATCATGTCCCCACGTCTGCTGGTCTGAGATGCTTCCTCATCTACTTTAAGAGCTGTTGCCAGGCTTTACCTGCTGTTCTGGGGAAGCTAGGACACTGTTTTAAGACCACTGATATTTGGCACCTCGGAGTCACAAGGCTGTAATTGACCAGGCTAGTCTTCATTCAGGCAATGATTTATTGTTTCCAGTGAGTTAAGCGCTGTGCTTGTGTGTGTGACCAAATTGGTTTTAACTAATTTTCTCACCACATTTATGGAATTGGAATTATTATCCCCATCTTACGATTGGGAAACTGAGGCGCAGAGAAGTTGCCAAAGGTCACAAAGATAATAAATACAAGATTGAGAATTTGAACTCAGGGTTTTAAAATTATTTCCCCTGAATCATGCCTTTCAGTTCCCTTCCAAAAGAACTGGCTGAGGAATGGGCAAGAAAATCAGGTGCCCTGTGACCTATGACCTGCTGTGGATGTGTGAAAACATATAAAGATGTATCTATAAACTACGTCACAAGCAAAAAAAGTAAAGATAAAATAAGAGAAACTTTGCGTTTCCCAAAATGTAGCCATGTTTTTCAAATCTTCATTTATACCCTTGTAAGTATACCAACATGAACATTTTGGAATCAAAATATGTTATCCATAATCCACTTTTAAGTTCCTTAGCTAAAAAGGAACTACAGATTTGCAAAGGGCACAAAAAAAGATTAAACATCTTTCCCGTTATCCTCCAAATCTTAATTTTTCCGGAATAGATCTCCACCCTGTGGTCTACAAATTCACAGTGAATGAGACTCTCCAGCCCGGGAGGGTCTTGCTCTTTTGTACTTTTCCAAGGACCTGGGTCCTGACCAGGGGCAGTTTCCGCAGAAGGCTGGCGTGGATGCCCATCAGGTGTCCTGGGCCAATAGCCATGGCCCGGCCACAACACCACCACATCGAGGCCCGGCCCCGACGTAGCAGCCAGGCTGTTTCCTAGCGACCAGGTAGGGCAGAGAAGGCCTCAGACCAGCCGCCCAGGCTGGAGTAGAGTCACTGAGCACTGGGCCTGACTTGGCAGCCCTCGCGGACAACATATGGGACTGAACAGATGGGCTGGCACGGGTACCCCCAAGCTAGAAACATAAAGGCAAGAGTGGAACGGCGGAGGGGACAGGGAGAAAGGCAGAGAAGGATGGGTCAGGAGTTGGCTCCCTGAGCCAGCCTGGGTGAGGCGCTTTGGGGGCAGGCTTGATGCTGGATGATGCAGACAAAGGACACAGCTTCCGCATTATTCAGCAGCCCTGTACGGAGAGTCTCGCTTTCCCGCACACCCTCCCCAATGAATGGTAGTGGCACTCAAGGCCATCCCAAGGAGGGGCTGAGGCACATGCCTGCAGGTATCAGTCTTGGGCTGCCTAAGACAGCCTTAGTAGCAAGAGGTCCCATTTCTCAATCCCATGCTCCGCTCTTCCCTATTGAT
>NW_006783618.1:1858000-1871923 GCF_000442215.2 Lipotes vexillifer
GCCTCTCTCCCCTGCTCTTTGTTTGCCCCAGCCCAAATGCAAGCATCTCTTTGCCTGCAAACACTGATTCTTTTTATTTATTAATTTTTAAGCAAACCAGACCTAAAAAAGAGAGGGTGACAGTCACATGAACATTTTAGACTAGGGATCTATTTTATTTTAGGGCTAGAATTTGTTTATATTGAGATGGATGAGTTTCTGAAGCTGGCTTGGAATGGTAGGAAAGGTCATAAGAACAGGGGATCACCAGCCTGCAGAAGGGAAGACTTGGGTGTTTGGGGGAACATGACTCGTAGGTAATGAACAACTGAAGAGATGTTGTATGAAAGAGGAAATTCGCTTATTCTCCAAAGAGTAGAAGCCGCAGGTGGAAGTTCCAGGGAGATAAATTTAAGTTCCATTATATGGAGTTTGGTTCTCATAATTAAAGCTACCTTAAAACGGAATGATGCCTTTAGAGGGTAGCGAACTCCCCATCGGTGGAGGTGCTCCAGCAAAGACTGAGCAACCACCTGGTAGAATGTTGGAGAAGCCATCCAACCACTGAATGAGATTAAGACTCTTCCAACCCTGCATGTCTATAACTGTGTGAAATGAGCTATATTGAATAGCTCAAAAACTTGATTCAAGTAATGTTGAATTCCACGCTCTTTGGCAGTTGTCCTTTTTGAATGAGACATCATCCTAGAAAAGGTATTGTGGAGATCAAAGGTAGTACGAGAGAGAGAGAAAGAGCCGGGGCGGGGGGGCGGGGGAGAGGCAGGCGGAGGCTATCATACTATTATAGACCTAGTTTATTAAAAGTCTTTGCCAATTGCCAAGGGGACATTGTCCTGCATGGTCACCTGCGCATGGATAGACAGTGTGTCCTTCAACAAGTGCCAGCAGGACCTGGCCCTGGAACCCCTCTTCCTAGCTAGGTGGGGCGGAGGGAGGGAGGGAGGTGCGGGAGTGTACAGAAATGTGACAGGGGCCATTTCTTTTCTAGCATCTCAGAAAAGCCCCACCATCCTGTGGCCTGGAAATGGGGACTTGTTCTGGGTCACAGAACTGCAGGGAGTGTATGAGTGTGCGTGTGCGTGTGCCTGTGTGTTGTCTTGTGACAGTGTGTTTGGGTTGTGGGTTTTTTCCCAAATGGCTTAATATGCCAATGTTTGTGGAGCATCCTTGGAATCTTTGGCGTAATTATTGTTAATTGCTTAGACTATTCTATAAACTCATCCAATTAAGAGAAAGTTATTAACTTTATAAAATATCGCAGGCATCCCACAGTGCCATGTGTAGACAGAGTAACAGTTTGAGAGGCAAAGTCAGCGTGAAATATCATGCAAATGAGGAGGCTTATTTACTTCTTTTTAAAAATACAACAACATCCACACTGTAGGGGTGGGTTTCCTCTCAGTTGGCCAGAAACACTTGGGCCAGTGGCTGAGCCCGGAGGGCTTCCCAACCTGGTCCAGCCTCCCTAGAATTTGCCTGGGGTACTTTTAGTTGAGACATCCAGGAGCTCAGATGATGTACCCAGCAGACTCCAGAACCCCAGCTCCACCACTTATCAGCTGGGTGACCTTTCAGTGCCTACCTAACCTCTCTGAGCCTCCATTTCCTTCTCTGCAAGATGGGAATACCGATCTCCTAGTGTTGTCTAGAGGATCCAATGAGTTAATACACAGAAAACATTTCGAGTTAATACCTGACATGTAATAGTCAACAAATGTTGGTGAATAAGGATATCTTTATAATTGCTAGACTTTTCATTATAACTCTGTGAAAGGGTCAGTATTTCCCATAAAGTTCCTCTCATCTGTTATACCACAGTAAGATATTATAAAGTCCCATTATACTGGTCATTATAGTATTATTATTGTAAGATCAGTCATGGTTGGGCTGAAATTTTTAATCTTTTTTTCCAGCTTTATTGAGATATAATTAACATATAACATTAAGTTTAAGATGTACAATGTGATGATTTTAGATATGCAAAATGATTACCACAGTCAAGTTAGTTAACACATCCTTCACCTCACAAAATTACCATTTGTTGTTGTTGTTGTTATGGTGAGAACATTTAAGATCTACTGTGTACAGCACAATATTATTAACTATAGTCTCCAGTCTGTCTGTTATATCCCCAGACTTTGTAATCTTTTAACTGGAAGTTTGTAACCTTTGACCAGTATCTCCTCATTTCCCTCACCCTCCAGCCCCCAGAAACCACAAATGTACTGTTTCTATGATTGTGACTTTTTTAGATACCACATATAAGTGAGATCATGCAATATTTTTCTTTCTCTTTCTGACTTATTTCAGTTAGCATAATGCTGTCAAGGTCACCTATGTTGTCACAAAAAGCAGGATTTCCTTCTTTTTTATGGCTGAATACTATTACATTCATCTTTTATCCATTCATCCACGGATGGACATTTAGGTTGTTTCCGTGTTTTGGCTATTGTTAATAATGCTGCAGTGAACACAGAGGTGCAGATATCACTGTGAGATAGTGATTTCAGTTCCTTCAGATAAATACCAGAAGTGATATTGCTTGATCATACTGTTATTCTATTATTAATAGTTTGAGGTAGGATGAATGGGGAGATTGGGATGGACATATATACACTAATATGTATAAAATAGATAACTAATAAGAACCTGCTGTATAAAAAAAATTTAATTAAATTAAAAAAGAGATTCAGATCTATCTGTGGAGTCAGAACAAACATCTCTCGTGTAATAATTCCTCAACGAATAGGAAACATTTAAATTTATGTTCCCATTCAGATTGGGGAAAACAAAAAAACATTCTGCCAGTTAAACTATGGCAGATAGTCATAAAGAGGGAACAATCTGTTGTCAGGAGAGACTGTGGGAGATGAAAAAGGAAAATTGAAAAAAAAGGAAAAAACATAGTTTGAGGCACTTCCATACTGTTTTCCAAAGTGCCTCTACCAATTTACATTCCCACCAACAGTGCATAGGTTTCCCTGTTTTTCCACATCCTCCAGAGCAATTATCTCTTGTCTTTTTCATGATAGCCATTCTAGCAGGTGTGAGGTGATCTCTCAGTGTGGTTTTAATTGTGTTTGACTGATGATTAGTAATGTTGAGGATCTTTTCATATGCCTGTTGACCATTTCTCTGTCATCTTTGAAAAAAATGGCTGTGCCGTTCCTTTGCCCATTATATAATTAGTTTATCTGTGGTTTTGCTGTTGAGTCTTATGAGTTCCTTATATTTTTGGATATTAATCCCTTATCAGTATATGGTTTGCAAATAGTTTCTTCCATTTGTAGGTTTCCTTTTCATTTTCTCGACTCTTTTTTTTTTTGCGGTACACGGGCCTCTCACTGCTGTGGCCTCTCCCGTCGCGGAGCATAGGCTCCGGACGCGCAGGCCCAGCGGCCATGGCCCACGGGCCCAGCCGCTCCGCGGCACGCGGGATCTTCCTGGACCGGGGCACGAACCCGCGCCCCCTGCATCGGCAGGCAGACTCCCAACCACTGTGCCACCAGGGAAGCCCATGTTGACTCTTTCTTTTGCTGTGCAGAAGCTTTTTAGTTTGATGTACTCGTACTAGTATAACATACGTGTGTCAAAGGACATAGATTACAGGTGTAGGGCTTGCTGATTTTCCACAAAGTAAACATATCTCTGTAATCATTGTTACTCAAGAAATAGAACGTCACCAGCACCCCAGAACCCCCTT
This sequence comes from Lipotes vexillifer, assembly GCF_000442215.2. NCBI lineage: Eukaryota > Metazoa > Chordata > Mammalia > Artiodactyla > Lipotidae > Lipotes > Lipotes vexillifer. Next base: position 1,861,704 of record NW_006783618.1, read on the forward strand.
GTGTTCTCCTTCCAGTCACTAACTTCTCCCTCCCTGAAAAAAAGCACAACATCAAATTATGCAAAGTATATTCTTTTGGGGGTCTGACTTCTTTTGCTCTACCTTATATTTGTGATTTGCCTTCATGTGAGATTCATTCATTCAAGATTGGAACAAACTCCAATGTCCATCAGCAATAGAATAGATAAACTGTTCTATATTTATACAATGAAATACTGTACAACAGTGGGAAGGAACAAACTTATATACACCAGTGGCAGTATGGCCTTCCCATTAAGGACATGAGGAGTATTTGTCAGCACTGAGACTGACCAGAGATCACTGAAATTCTGGGACTACCAACTGTGGCCACCTTCTTGAGCCCCTGTGTCAGCTCCAGCAGCAGGGTCAGTTTCTCAAGCTCTGTCTCTCCCGCAGGCCATGGTCCCGGTGACTTTTCAAACTGCTGAGAGTGCCAAGCAATGCCCCAGTCCAGTCAGACAGTGGATGTAAATTGAAGTGGCAAAAGCTTGGTAGGTCGTGAGCACTTCTCCACTAGAGGCATGTAAGTAGACATTAGAAGGCTGCTTACCAACGACATTCAAGCATCAAATGGCCAAACAAAGGGCTGCAGCCACAAAGCCTGGCAGTGGGACAATCTCAGGGCTACGCGGATTAGATAAAAATGGTGATTGTGAGCTGGCTGCTGACCCCAGCTCCATCCAAGTGAGCAAAGCTTTCTATCAAGAATCTGCGGGCTTCCCTGGTGGCGCAGTGGTTGAGAGTCCGCCTGCCGATGCAGGGGACACGGGTTCGTGCCCCGGTCCGGGAAGATCCCACGTGCCGCGGAGCGGCTGGGCCCGTGAGCCATGGCCACTGAGCCTGCATGTCCGGAGCATGTGCTCCGCGACGGGAGCGGCCTCCACAGTGAGAGGCCCGCGTACCGCAAAAAAAAAAAAAAGAATCTGCATGCCCCTGCTCTGCTGGGATTCCGCATGCTGCTCCCAGCCCTGGTGGGAGTAACACTCAGTAAAAGAACACTCACCAATGACCCAAGGGTCATGGATGAGGACACTTTAGCCAATAGCTACTTGGTCACCTGGACTAGTCAGGTGGGGGAAATTGCATTTGTGAGGCTTTCCTTCCCAGGGATGGGATGCTGCCTTTCCACCCACCAAAAGTGCCTGGTTGGGGCTTAATGAGGTCCATGCCCAGGTGTACTTCCTTCTCTGTAACCCGGCCAACATGGCCTCAGTGAGCAGGGAGGGCATCCGGGGAGCTGCCACCCCGACGGTGAGAGACCTGCTCCCACCTCTCCCTAAAACTGACCTTGAAGACCAACAGGTTCAAGTCATTGGACTTTCCCCCACCCACTCCCCTGTATACACGCCTGCTTCCATGAAATCTTCCCCAACTTCAAGAAAGCAAACTCGGGCTTCCCTGGTGGCGCAGTGCTTGAGAGTCCGCCTGCCGTTGCAGGAGACGGGGGTTCGTGCCCCGTTTCGGGAGGATCCCGCGTGCCGCGGAGCGGCTGGGCCCGTGAGCCATGGCCGCTGAGCCTGCGCGTCCGGAGCCTGATAGAAGACAAATACCTCAGGTTATCCTTTATATGTGGAATCTTTAAAAAAAAAAAAAAAAAAGCAAACTCATTCTGGTCCGAAGTTCACGCAATGAGTGTTGCAAATAGGATTAGCATTTGCTAGCTCCCCAGCAGGCGTGGCGTCCCAGACTTCAGGGTGTGATGGGGGTGCAGGAAAAGGAGACAGAGGCCAGCAGCTCTTCCCCAGGGGGAAGGGCACGGAGCAGCATCTTCTTTCCATTTCAGCATCATTGTCGCCTTCGTTTTCTCATTTCACCATCTCAGCAGCCCATCGGGAGGGCATTCTTGCCCCCATTCCCCAGAGGGGGAAACAGCACTGCCGGGGACCCAAGTCACTCCCCCCAGATTGACAGATCTTTGGGCCACGCGGACCAGAGGCAGCCTGGGAGGCACTGTTCCACTGTAGGCTCTTGGCCGGCTTTCTCCTGGGCACAGTGATCTGACCACGAGCTGCGCCCTCTGTCTGTCTGTGTCCTCGGAGCCGCCCCCTCGCCCCAGCCTAGCCTCCAGCCTGACGCTGCCCCAGGCCGAGCTCCCTGCAGAGCCAGTGCCCGCCAGGCTATGAAGGGGCAGATGCCGGCTCTTGTGTGGTGATCCATGGCTTCTCCTTGGCCACCTTGTCTTCTCCCCCAACTCCAAGAAACGAGCCGCAGTCCGTTTCAGGTCAACTCCCTGAATGTCCAGACCCTTCCCATGGCTTCCGCTGCAGCCAGGGAGAGCAACCTGGGCTGGGCACCCCCAGGCCACGGGCCTCTGTCCCAGCATCACTGTCCATCAGCTGTGGGACCTTGAGCAAGTCACTCAGCTATTTTGAGCCTAGGTTCTTCTTAAGTCCCACGGGAATAATGATTCCTGCCCTGCCTACCTCAGGAAATTGTTTTAAGGCTCAACAATAGGGTATTAAAGTGGGGGAGGAAGAGAAGGAACCCAGAATCAGCTGAGAGAATGAAAGCTTTTTCATTAGATAATGTGGCTTTGCTTTAGAATCACCTGGGGAGCTTGTAAAACTCCAGATGCCCAGGCCGCACCCCAGACCAGTCAGAATCCAGGCATCCGGGTGGTTCCACTGAGCACCAGTGAGTTGAGAACCAGTGGTGTAAAGTCCTCTACCCACATGAGGGGTACAGGCAAGACTGTCACTTCATCTGGTAACCCACTCACCAAGGCGCTATCCACACTGGGCACTGGGCTAGATGCTGGAGCTGGAAAAGGGAGCAGGCACAGGGCCCTTGCTCTCAAAGAGCTACAGTGTCTGGAGAAAACAGACATTAGATGAATAACCATCCACATGGGTGCGGAACTGCCCACGGGGAGCATGCTCTGTGGGAAAAACATGCAGAGACATACAAATCTCAGGGGTCTCTTCTTCCCTGTGGCCCCTTCCCTCTGCTCTTTCCAGGGAAGCATGCAGGAAAAGTAATCCTAAATATCCAGAGAGCCCCTAAACTTCCCCAAAGCCCCGCCCACCCCAGCATCCGGATCAGGATGTAGCCCATAGAACTCAGTGGCCCTCCCTCCAGACTTCCCGCATTTGGATAAGGAAAAGGGTGGCCTGGGGGCTGCCTGCAGCCCAAACCTCAGTGCTCTGCAGGGCCTACTCCCAGCCTCCCCTTGTACCCTCCCCTTGTTCTGGCAGGAGGCAGCTGGGAAGAGCAGCCTTAGTCCCAGACCCCCTGGGGCGGGTTATATTTGGATGTTAAAAGTAATGACACATCTCCACGCAGTCCCCCCTCCCTCCTGCCTAACATGGTGAAGTCTCCTGGCAGGGAGGGGGCTGGCTTATATTTAGGTCTGGCATTCCCTGGTAGGCATCCTGTTCTGAAATGGAAATTCTTTTAATAGCTAGCCAGCCCCGAGCATTTAATGAGCTGGTGTTTGACTTTTTGATTTCTTGTTCTTGGTGGAGGACTGTGAGCTGCCTCAGCTAATTAGGGGTCCCCCCGCCCCCTGCCTCACAAAGCCTCCTATTTTTTGAGCATGGGGAAGAGGAGAGAGCACTCTGTTATTTCTCAATGTCCCCTTTCCCTTTTAGGTTTCTGAGAACTTTGCTTTCTTGTAGAAATTCACCTCTTCCAGGAAGTCTTCCCAGATTTATCCACCTGCCTCCAGCCACTCCTTACCATTACTCCAAAAGTGCCCTTGAGTCTTTTTCTGAGGTGCCTGCTATGTGTCCCCAGCAGCATCAACAGCACCGCAAGAATGCCTGTCTCCTCTTTGGAATCAAAGAATGTTAGGACCGACTTGACCATCTGGGGTCAAGGATCCTTTTAAGAATCTGATCTTAAGGGCTTGTGTGTGTTGCAGGGGGAGGTGGGTGATGACAGGGAACATGGACCCTCTACTCAGAAAAAAATATGCGTACACACAAAATGCGAACACAATTTCAGGGGTACGTGGACCCTCAAAAGCCCACCCATGGACCCTAGGTTATCTAGTCTAACCTCCTTGACTCACAGTAGAAGTTATGACCAAATCAGAGATGGAAAGTGATTTGCCCAAGGTCACACAGCCAGTGGGTGGCAGAACCGAGACTTAAACCTTGGCCTGTTCTCTGTCCCCCTCACCCCACCATTCTTCTTCCATCAGCACCACCGTGTACTGCCTCTTCAGAGGCTCCTCCCCCACCCTCCAGGCTGTCAGCCCACAGGGCCCAGGGCAGGGGGCTCTGCATTCAAAGGATGCTCACCTCTTGATGAGGACAATGGCTTCTCTGCAAGGAGACACAGGCTGGCTTGGTCCTGGGCTCACTGAGCCTCTGCAGATGCCAAGGGTATGGAAGGAGGGAGGCATGGCATGTGGCGGTAGACCGTGGCAGGGGTGTCACTGGCCCCTCGCTCCTGAGCATTCCAGTGTAACCAGTATTGATCTCCTTATTACCTCCTGGAAGGGCAGCTTCATTTGTCAAGCAAAACTACCTTTGTATCTGCAACACAGGAATTGATCCACAGCAGGGCTAGTGGTTGGTATGTTAGGGCTGAGGGTGGGGAAGCAGGAGAAGGAAGCAGGCTGGAGAAGAGATTGATAGCATGATGCTGATGTGGAAAATGAAAATAGAAACCTTCCAGACTGATGGGAAACATCTGCCTTGTCTGATGATATTTCCTGAGTTCTGGGGTGGGGATACTGCAGTTTGAAATTTGGCGAGCCATGGGGTTTGGCGTGCCTGTGCTGGGGAGAGGGGGAAGGAGGGAAGAGGCTCTCAGCCTGGCCTGGGAGCTATGTCCGGAAAGCCTCCCCAGACGTCCAAGAAGCGAAGACAGGCCCTTTTTGTTTCAGCATCACTCGCGTTGATTCTATCCAGAGTTTATTGAACACCTTCGCGCTGTGCCTGGGGCTGAGGAGCATTCGGAAATGAACAAGGATAGCTCCTGGCTCCCCAAGACCTCACATCCCACGGAGGGACAGGAAAATTCATAAACTACTCCAAAATTCAGCCAAGGAAAAGGCCCTTCAGAGAGACGGTGTTACGGGGCTGTGGGCGAGGTTAAATTCCACTTAGGAGAGCTAGCAGTTTCTTAGAAAAGATGCAATATGTCTTAAAGGCAGAATAGGACTTCATCAGGTAAAGGAAGGAGCAGAGGGCACTTCAGGGAAGGAAATGACTTAAATAAAGGCCTAGAGAGGAAAGAGGAGTTTCTACAATTGTGTAAAGTGATTTGACAACTGCTGGGTGTGGAGGGAGGAGAGAAAGGAGTGAAAGAGAACAGTAGCGTGTCTTGCCAAGGCACTAGAAGGATACTGATCTATACCAAGCAAACGAGCACAGGATATGAAGTGTAGCAGAGGGAAATGATGAGTCGGTTTGACTTCTGTTCAGTCATCCAATAAATATGTTGGTATCTCCTGTAGGCCAGATACTGCATCCCGCTCACGGAATACCATGGTGATCAGACATGGTGCCTGCCCTTGTGGAGCTTAGAGTCCAGTTGAGAGACAGACATTTATCAGATAATCCCCCAAACCACAGTGTAGGGCGTTGCACTCCAAGAGCTCAGGGGTTCATGAACTCGCTAAAGAAGTGGTGGGTGGCTGAGATCTGAAGGATACGTAGGGGAAGGCAGAGAGGAGCGTTCTGGGCAAGTGAGTGGTGCATGCAAAGGCCATGGCCAGCAGGGAAGGAGGGAGGGGAGAAGCGTCGCCCTGCAGACTTTGAGAAGAGGCAGGTCGGGGCCAGACTTGGGGGTGCTCCATGGGCCGTGCTGAGAGTTTTTTCTAATTGTGCTGGCTGGTGTGGGCAGAAGCTCTCTCCCGTGCTGCTGGGGGTGAAGGTGGGGTGGGGAAGAGGGGTACACGGGTATATCCTCCCTGGGGGGTAGCTTGGCAGGAGATAGAAACATTGGGAATGTGCATGCCCTTTGACTCAGCCATTCTACCGCTGGGAATCCCCCCTGCAGGGATGTAAGCATCCATTGGCACACGTGCAAAGAGATCTACGTACCAGTTTGTTTGGGGCTTTTTGTGGTTTTTTGTTGTTCGTTTTGTTTTGTTGTTTTCTGGGGGCGGGGGGGGGGGGGGTTGCAGTATTACCTGCAGTTACAGAAACTTAGAAACAACTTCAATTCTCAGGAATAGAGAGCTGGTTAAATAAATGGATATAGCTGCGTGTAATTGAATACCGCGCAACCATTACAAAGAATGGGGTGGCTCTGTGCATACCGGTAAGGAATAACCTCCCCAAGATATTTTAAGTGGGAAATGAAAAACAGAAAAGAAGAGGCAAAGTGCACACCGGACTCCTCTGGGAGGTCTGTGTCAAAGACCTCACACCTCCACTACCCCCTCCTTCTGAGTCTGTCCTCACTGCCTGCCCCCAGCAGACCTGGCTCCTGCTAAGCAATGCACTATCACCACATTTGGGGTTGGAGAGAGGAGAGGTCGCCCCCAGAAACTAACTAGAGATGGTTGTTGACGAGGTCTCTGTTGCCACATCGATCCCGTAGAGGACCAGAAAAGAACCCTCACCGCCTGCCCAGCACCTAACGTCTAGGGCCCTGGGAGGTGTGCATGTAATGTGTAGCTGAGAGGGGAAGGAAGCATACATGACCGGAAGATGCAGCTGTAGCAACAAAAGGGGGCGGGAGAATTCCCTGTTGACTCCACGGTAAAGGAGCAGAGTGGTCGAGTGTCTTGTCGGCATGGAGAGTGTGCACAAACAGTCCGTGGCAGCCAGCCACAATTCCTCTCCCCAAGCTCTTGGCTGGGAACAGCTTCACAACCCAGATGCAGACAGTGCTGGCGCCTCCTTGAGGGGGCAGGTTGCTTCATTGGGTGTGTTTGGGGGTTTGTTCCTCTTTGCGGGGGAAGGTGGGAATGGGATGGTTTTCAGGTCAAGAGTGATCACTGGGGTACCCTCAGAAGTTCTTGTAGGGAAGTTCATCAGTGTAGGTTTTGAGGGTCACAGGGAGACCAGGTCACATCCATAGACCCTCTCTGCACTGGCCCGTTATGGCCGTGGGAGAAGGCCAGAGTGCAAAGCCAGTCTTCCCAGCCCTTAAATGTTACACCTACCACTTCATTTCATCCAGCAAATACTGTATATAAAGTTAAAAGGAGGGCTTCCCTGGTGGCGCAGTGGTTGAGAGTCCGCCTGCCGATGCAGGGGACACGGGTTCGTGCCCCGGTCCGGGAGGATCCCACGTGCCGCAGAGCGGCTGGGCCCGTGAGCCGTGGCCTCTGAGCCTGCGCGTCCGGAGCCTGTGCTCCACAACGGGAGAGGCCACAGCAGTGAGAGGCCCGCGTTCCGCAAAAAAAAAAAAAAAATTCAGGTAAAAAATGACCACAGATGGGAAAAAAAAAAAAAAAAAAAAAAAAAGTTAAAAGGCAAACTACAAGTCAAAAAAAATTATTTGAGACAAATATAGCAATGGGTAAAAATTAAAATCCTTCAAATATAGTACTCTTTTAGATCATTAAGAAAACACTAACATCTGAAAAGAAAAAGGAGCAAAGAACATGACAGAGAGTCACAAAAGAAAGAAAAATAGTTGAAACAAATCTATTTCAAGAATCAACCTCACTAGTAATCAAAAATGTAAATTAAAGCAAGCTGCCATTTTGCCCTTTTCAGTGTGGCACATATTTTAAAATATATAATGCTCAGTGTTGGCAAAGGTGAGAAGGACACTTCAGCAAACTGCTGATGATAGTAAAAATTGGTACAATTTTAGTGTCACAGAGCCTTAAAAATAATAGTTCCTGTAGACCTAATAATAACTTCATTTCTAGGAATTTATCATAAGGAAATAAACAGAAAAATACAGATAAAGGTTTCTAATAGTGAAAAATCAGAAGTGGTCTAAATATCAACAGGGATTGTTTAAATACATCACAGTACGTCGGTATAATGGACTGTCACCTGGCCATGAAACGTACTAGTTTATGAAGACTGTGCCAAGATATTAAAATGTTCTCAGGTGAATGTGAAGAAAAATGAGCAGGAAATATAACTATGTACAGTGTGATCTCAACTATACTGAAATATGTGTATGTGTGAGTGTGTGTTGTGTACGTGTGTTTAAATACACATATACAAGTTTTAAGTGATATTAAGGAAATTCACTGAACTGTTAATAGGGAAAGTTGGATTGTGGATTTCAATTCTCTTTTTTATATTTCTCAATATGTTTCAATTTTTTAATAATAAGTATACTTTATTTTTATGGTCAGAAAAAACATGACAGTAAAAGTTACATCTATTTTCAAGGCTGTGTTAACCATACCAGATCATTAAGTATTGATGTCATCTCTCCGTTGTGGAATTGCTGTATTCCACAGTTGCATTGCTGGAACTTTTCATTTGTTCATGCATATTTGCCACCCAGATTTCCCCCAAGGTCTCATCCGCCTGCCTCGCCCACAGTCTTGGCTCAATGCCCTTACATAGGAGGTCTCAAAGCACACGTCATGGGATCAGATGTATACACCACAATGCGGATGAAACTTCTGTTAGCTTCCCTGACTGACCTCGTTTCTCAAGAGCTGCCTTCCCTCTGATGCAGGCGGAGAGAGGAATTTATATATATATATATATACATATATATATATATACACACACACACACACACACACACACACACATATATATATATAGCAGCTATTTTATTTATTGATGTATAGTGAATTTGCAATGTTTTGTTAGTTTCAAGTGTACAGCAAAGTGATTCAGTTATACACATATATATTCTTTTTCACATTTCTTTTCCATTATAGGTTATTACGAGATATTGAGTATAGTTCCCTGTGCTATACAGTGGGTCCTTGTTGTTTATCTCTTTTATATATAGTAGTCTGTGTTTGTTAATCCCAAAGTCCTAATTTATTTCCCCACTACTACTGCTATCCCCTTTGGTAACCTTAAGTTTGTTTCCTTTGTCTGTGAGTCTATTTCTGTTTTGTAAACATGTTCATTTGTATCATTTTTGTTTTTAGATTCCACATGAAAGCGATACTATATGATGTTTGTCTTTCTCTGTCTGACTTCACTCAGTATCCTCTCTAGGTCTATCCATGTTGCTGCAATTGGCATTCTTTCATTCTTTCTTATGGCTGAGTAGTATTCCGTTGTGTAAATATACCGCATCTTCTTTATCCATTCATCTACTGATGGACGTTTAGGGAAGTTTCAACCTCGCCGCTTAAAGAGACTGCAGTCTCTCCCAGTTTAAAATGGCCTGTTGGGATTTAATGAATAAATACTCTTGTGAGTTCCCATTCTTTATCAAGAGTCTTTCTCCCCTACTGATGTGGCCTCTGCATTCTTCCTATCCAAGATGGCTTCTGGGTGCAGGGGAAACACCCATCCCTGTGGCGTTAGGAACAGACCCCTCTGGGCCCTACACTGCCCTCTTGCTCTGAGGTCCTGCCCTCACCACCTCTCCTGCTAAGGTCTACACAGCTGGCGTGACCCAAGGTGTATTCTCTTAGCAAAGACGAGCCGTGGGGACTTCTTTGCCTGCTACTCAGGCCCGCACCTTTCACTGAGGTGCTGTGGATGCACCTGCAACTGGCTGCTTGTCTCCGGGTGCTAGCCCCTTCCTTAAAGCCTCTACTTTTGAACCATCCGAATTGAATTCTGTTTCCTGCTGGGGCCCCAGCTGATACAACAGAGACACAGTCTCTGCTGTGGTTGGTGGCTCCCAGGTGGTCAACATCACTTAGGGGCATGAATGGCAGAAACCCAGACCAGAGCCACAGATGGCATCACTTTGGTTCTGCACCTCCTCGTACACACCTTTTTCCTGAGATTGGTAGGCCGGCTTCCCACTCTAGGCTGATGGGCTGCCACCCTGCCTGCTTCTCCTTCCCCTTCCTCTGAGCATGTTCTGGCCCAGTCTCCAAGATGGATAGACTCAGCCACAGAGCACAAAGAGGCCGTGCTGGGGTCAGGAGACAAGGTGATGGGGAACTTGTCGCTGGAGTTGTGGACGGCCAAATGGAGAGTCAGTACTGCCCTGCCCGCTCCATCAGCTCCCATGCCTCCTTGTGAAAGAGCCCCGTTTCTGGGTGGTTGGGCTCTCAGAGCTGGTGCCTAGAATACCATCTGGTCCAGGCCATGGTGAGCTTGCTGAGGACAGGACTATGATTGAGTCGTCTCTGCATCCTCACCAGTAAGCACTGCCTGACTAAATGAGTCCACGCTCTT
>NW_006783618.1:1872272-1882077 GCF_000442215.2 Lipotes vexillifer
GCTCTTCCCTAGTCAACTTCTCTACCCAATTCCACTTCCCTCCCAGAGAAGGAAGCCGTGGTCTGACTGGCACATTTGAGGAACGCGGACATCAGAATCTGAGCTCAGGCTCCCTCCTCGGGTAGCAATGATGGTCTGGATGAAAAGTCATGGAGATAAATAAGATCTCTAAAATCTCCTGTAAACACAGAGAGAGGGGGAATCTGACATACCGATTATCTTTGGAACCAGAGCAAGGTCGGGGTGGGTGTGATGAGTGGAATCTGTGTCAATTAAGAATGACTTTTTCTTGCAATGAGTGTATTATATCTAAGGGTAGAGAGACTGTTCCAGTGGGTTTTATAGCTGTCTCCAGTACTGGAAGAGGTATCATATGGAAAACAGATCACACTTATTTCAAGGTATAACTACAGTCAGTGGGTGAATGTTTAGGGAAGGGGGTTTGTTTGATCCCCAGAGCTATTCACAAGTGGGACGGGCAGCCTGGAGGTAGGGTTTGAGCAAAGGCTGAGTGACGTTCTCCAGGAGGACTGAAGATTCCTTCTGGGGGCTACAGAGGCCCAGGAAGGAAGAGAAGGTATTCCTAGCCCCTGGCTTCCTCTCTGCTCCTCAGAACCCACTCATGGGGGAATCTCAAGAGGGAAGGAAAGAGCCCAGAGAGGGTGGGAGCCCCCGACGCCCAGCAAACCTGAGAGTTCCATGAGGAGGGGTCATGGCCGCTCCAAGAAGGATTCCCCACATACCCCACAGAAGAGCCCCACCTTGTGCTCCCCATTACACAGAAGGGAAGACTGGGCCTGGAGAGTGGAAAGGATAATAAACCGTTGCTGTGTTCTGAGCACTTACCAGACCCTGGGCCAGGCGTTGTGCACACACAGCCTCTGACCCTTACAACTGCCTGCAAGGAGGTCGGGGTTGGCTCCCTTGACAGATGAAGAAACCAAATCTCAAGGAGATTAAGTGACTGCCCCGCCCCTGATGTCACAGCAAGAAAGAACCCACGCCAGGGTTCAAATCCAGGTCTGCCTGGTTCCAGCCCATCACAGTGCTCCCTGGGGTGGGAGGTCCTCACCCAGACAGCTTGAACTAAAGCCAGACCCCCTTCCCCAACCTCTCATCTCTCCCCATCACACCAACCTCCCTGCCTCTTGTCCAACCCTCCCTCGCAAGCACCTCCGTCCTCCCCCTGCAGGCTACCCTGACCTAACGCAGAAATCTAGTCCAACAAAGACAGACTCCATGTGCCCAGGACTAAAAGAAGCCAGGTGGCAGAGTAAATGAAAGTTGGCTGAGGGCCTCTGCTTAAGTGCTTTTCCATTCTGCCTCGTCTCTGTATTCTGGGCTGGCTTGCACGTGACTCCGTGCGCGGGGAGAGAGCGCTGTGCTTGCTACAGTGGGAAGCCCTCCGAGCTGGTGATGGGCGATTGGTACAAGAATGTGGGAGGCCTGAGCTGAGCTTCAGGAGATGAGGGCAAGGTCAGCCCCATCTTTCCCAGACTAAACAGCGTCCCCGGGAAGTGTTTGTCAGACCAGCCCTGCCGTGGGGTAGGGTAGGGGGTACAGGCAAGGAGGAGGGTCATGCTGATCTAAAATCCGGGAGGGCGAGGGAGGCAGAGCAGAAGAAAGAGGATACTCTTCAGCCCCTCTGATGAGGTCCCTCCCCAGACCTACAGCCAACAGACAGCCACAGGCCAGGCAATGGCAATCCCCAGAGCACCTGCCTCGTGTCCCCATGGCAGGGTGCCCTGGATCCCAGACAGGCCTGGTTGCCAGGGACGCAGGGCAGGCAGACAGGCATGGGAAGCAATCTCCTTCCATTTTCCGTCTCTGGCTTCTCCATCCTGGGCTCCCCGGACGATCCAGCTACTTGGATCCCCACCTCATCCTCCGCTGGAGCGCTTGGAGGGAAGCTGAAAGTTGAAGGAAAGGGGAGTGGAGAGCAGGATTCAGTGAGGGAAAAGATGTCTGCGAACGGGCTTGGCCCACCCCATTCAAGCATGAATAAATAAACAACTGCAATAATGAGGCAGCCTCCCTGCCACACAGCTCCACAGCCAAGAGAGAATTCCTTCAAAAGAATGGAGCTGGTGTGGGTTCATTATTCATGAGCAGGGCCCTCCAAGGTGGGGCCTCTGTTGTTTGTTGCAATTTAACACAGGCCTTGGTGGAGAGGGAGGGGTGGGGGGATGCAGGGAGGGAGGGAGGTCTCTGGGCAGCAGCCAAACGCATTAAGGGGTCAAGTTCACAGAATCAGCCCAGAAACACGGTCGGTGCAGTTTGTCCTCCTCTCTAACAACGGTCGGGGAGCTGTGGCCGTGTTGGGTCACACACGGCACCTCTCTCCCCACCCCCTGGTACATGAAATAGTTTATGCCACCACATGTTCAATTCGTTGTCGTGTATTGTCTGCCACGGCCAGACACCGTGTAAGTGTCTGGATTACCTGCATTACCTGCAAGAAGCTTGTGCTCTAGTGATACCAGGGCGTGGAAGGCAGTCTGCTTAAGAGAAAGACTGGGCTTTGAGTCAGACGGGCTTAGGTTTGAACACCAGCTCTGCCAGTGCCCAGCCGTGGCACCTGCCCATTAGAGCTTCCTTGTCAATTAAATGGGGATAAGAATGCCTTATTTGAAATGTCATTTTAAGGATTATAAATAAGGTGTTTGGCACAATTCCTGACACATAGTAGATGCTCAGCAAATTAGAACTGCTGACGGTAGTAATAGCATTTGACCTTCCTACAAATATCTTGATCTTTTAAGATCATTCAGGAAATTGCCTAAGGTTTTCTGTTTCTACCCCAAAGTTTGACATTTCTTAGAGTAGCCCTTCTTATCCTGAACAATTCCACTATTGCACTTCGCTGGAAGAGAGGAGGTGATTTGTTTTTGAATGTGAAAATCTTCCTTCAGAATGCATTCTGCTGCATAACCCTTACGACATTAGCCTGATGCATTAGGAAATGATAAAATTAAATCGCTAACATTTATTGAGTGTTCACTATGTGTCAGGCACTGTGCTAAGTCCCTTATGTCCGTTATCTCGTTTAATCTTCACAGCAGGCTCTGGCACAGGTAGCTCTCTGTTGCCATTTTTACAGATGAAGAAACCGAGGCCCGGAGAGGATCACTTGCCCACAGTCACATGGCAAGTGACAGAGCGAAGGTTCAAATACGCCTGGCCCTGAGCGCTCAGCCCCAGGGCTGTTTACATGTGAATTTCCTTCCACTTGGAAGCCACGTGAATAACATGCGATGCAGGATGGGGGCGCCCCTGATGGACAAAATTAGGACCAAGTTTAGCAGCCGTTTTAGGGTGAGCATTGCAGTACGTTGAGAATTCCCATGCCAGGAGCTGGAAGATTCTGACTCCCCTCCATAGCCAGGTTGGTAGACTGTCCGCTCCCTCTGCTGTGGGGCCTCACTGCTCTCTGAGTCTTAGCTGTGTGGCAAGTACTTGCCTTTCTGAAGACAATGAATTACTCAAAGGCAGGGACTGGCAACTAATCAACTAGCACTTATTAAGCACCAGCTGTGTGCCTATCCTTATGCTGAGTGCTACAGAGTCTAGAGACAGGGACCCTGCCTTCAAGGAGTCACAGGCAGGGAAAGAACAGACACACGCACACGCACACGCATACGCATACGCATACGCATGCCCACCGAGATACCAGGTTACCCGTGCCCGGGGCCTGACGGGGAACGGAGAGAACACTCTTGCCCAGCAGTAGACGAACTGTCTCCTTGTATCTGAGGGCACAAAGTAATAGGTGCTCATATCTACCTGAGAAAGTGAAGTTCCTATTTTTAGAGATCACCTGAAGGGAGCACCTCTGGGCATGCCCCACTAGAGGTGCCCGTTGGGAGGTGGGAACAGAGGCAGGAAATGCAGTGGTCCTTTTGATAAATCTATGCCTTTAAAAGAGAAATGAGCTGGAGCTTCGTGGGTGGGTGGCCTCATCACAGCAGCAGGAAATGCAGTGAGACTTAAAGGTAATCCTTCCAGCTCCTGTCCAGGATTGAACCCAGGGCCCTGCTGTCCTGGGAAACCTAAACTCAGAGAAAGGACACAGCTGGGTTGGCCTGGACCCCAGTGTGCCCAGATCTCTCCAACCAGGAACAAATGAATCAGAGCTGGCTCTGGGAAAAAAATATGAGGATCTTCCCAACACAGATACCTTGCCCTTCGGGTTTTCCCTTTCCTGGTGAAAGCTGCTCCCACCCATTCAAGAGGGTGAGACTCTCAGGTCCTTGTCCCTTCCCTTATAATCAGTGCTGCTTCTCAGAAAAGCCTGAAGAAATTTATTTTTCCTAAGGAGTAAATAACAGAACACATTTTATAGTGTTGCCTCTCTTGCGGGTATTTGCATTTAAACCAGCATCAAGTGTTTAAGTGAAAGGAATAAAACACAAATAGTGGAATTTCAGTGTTTTGGATGGCAGAGTGCTTCTGGATCTTTCATAATGGTACCACCTACTCTAAATGTAAGCTAGTCCTGACCTTGGGCATCTCGGCTTGGCCTCAGCAGGTTAAAGTAAGTCTCCCTGCTGAAGCGTTTCTGCCCCCTCCCCCAACCAGCCCTAGGGATAGGGCCTTTGGACCCTGGTTTCATGATAGGCTGTGAACGGTTTATGATCCAGGGTTGGGGAATCAATGTGAGATTCTTAGCCTTTAGGTCTTTTTTGTCTCTCCGTTTCTGAGACCAGAAATGCTGGACCAGCACAACTAGGCATCGTAGCATTTGGATCTTACTGTGATTTATTTAGAGCTGGAGGTGGGGGAGGGACAGAGAGGAGAATTAGTGGGTGAGGGATGGGGGAGGGGAACAGCTGCTCTGGCGCCTGCTCTGTGGGTATACAGCAAAATTGTGGCTTTCAGTCCTTTTCAAGGGACAGCCTCATTCAATATATTCCAGCTGAGGGGGTGGGAACTACCCTCAGATGATTCCTGCCCTCCCACCATCCTCCTGCAGTGGCCTCCAGAGACCCTTGCCAGTGCCCAAGCACAGTGGGGTCCATGGAGTCCTATCACCTTGTCTCCACTCCACCTCCTGCTTCAGCCCTGGCCCCCTGGCCTCCTTCAGAGGCCAGCTAGGGCAGGAGGAAATGTCCCCAGCCCTTCGTCAATCACCTCTCCCTGGCTGGCAGTACCCAGGGAAAGGAAGCCGCCATCTCCACGGCCACGTGTCACAGTTACCAGCAATGCCAGGAGATAATGACAGGTTGAGTGTTCTCTGCCTGGCGAGGAGTTGCATGCAAATGACTGGGCTCTGAATGGGTTTAATTGTCACTGCCTGATGTGGTGGCTCAGACCACCCCTCCTCCCTCCCCTGGTGGGCGGGGAGAAAAGAGAGCAGGGAGCATAGGAGATCCTGTGGTTTGGGGAGGGTTGGCTCAGAATGGCCTGTGGGACCCAGAGCCGGAGGGCGAGGGAAGCTGGCATTTCCCCTCTGCGGGACCAGCCTGCTAGTGCACAGCTGTGAGCGGGGAGTGGGGATTCACTCCCAGACATGATCCAGAGTGAGACGCGGCTCTACAACCGTAAATCCCTTTACACATCGCCGCTCAGCCGGGAGGGGCTGTCACGTGTCTGCAAGATGTTCCCGCTTGGCCAGCCAGGCCCCCCCGGAAGAGAGGGGAGGGGCTGCAAAGAACAGGCAATAAATGCCCTCCCTGTGTGCCTCACGCAGCCCTGCCCCAGCGCACACTCCAGGAACTCCGACCACGGGTGCTGGCAGAACCAGGGCACAAAGACCAGGCAGGGGAAATGTGAGGGTTATCAGCAGTAGAGACAGCCGTTGCTTATGGAATGCTTCCTTCATTTCAGGCATTTTCCTAAATCACTGCTTATTCTCAGAACCAACTCATCCACTTCTCACCGTATTTCTAGAATGTAGGGTCTGTCAGTAGCACCCACCTTATCTGTTTGCAGATAAGGAAAACGAGGCCTAGAGAAGTTAAGTACAGTCGTCCCTCGGTATCATTGGGGCATTGGTTCCAGGAGCCCCCAGGATTACCAAAATCCGTGGACACTCCGGTCCCTTATATAAAATGCCGTAGTACAGTGAATACAGTTGGCCCTCTGTATCCGTGGATCCAAAACCCATGGATACAGAGGGCTGACTGTAACTTGTTCCAGATCACACACTTCGGCAGAGCCAAGATTCAAATGCAGAACATGGCCCTACGCTTTGCGCCCTGCCATTCCGCTCCGATGCGCCACTTACCTACTGCTCTCCTGGAGTCATTGATCATTCCTGGATGCTGCATGGGGCTTTGGTGTCTGTCTCTGAGAGCATATCACTGTTGGTTTGATGTTCGTACATCTGTGTGCGTTCTGTGTCCGTCTTCTGACCCAGCTGAAAGTCGTTTGACCCAACCAGAGCCAGGGCCCTGCAATGCTTACTGAGTTGTACCCTGAATTGGAGTTCATCTTGATGCAGAAAACACAGGGTGGTAGCAGGTATCTTGTGTCGAGGGGAGAAGGCTGAGGAAGCACTCAGTGAACATGTTCACACAATGTGGAGAGGGGCCGGGGTGCTGCTGAGCAGGGAGAGCTCTGAGCCCCGCACAGGGGCTTTATTCAGAGCATCATCTTTTCCACCCATTCTGTGGGTGGAGTTCATTGGAGTTCCATGTAGAATTTCATTTGGAGGAAGGCATCCATACCCTGAAGCAAAGTATCTGACACTAGAAGGTTTCTAAGGCCCTGTTCCTTAGCTCTAGAGTCTAAGTAATAAGGAACCACTGAAGACTTTTGACTGGAAATCCCCTTCCAGTCACTAGTATCCCAGGGTTAGGAAAGAGTATGGACCAGAACTAAACTTGGACGTTCAGTGGCCGAGGGCTGGAAACCTGCAAAACCAGAAACCACCCAAAAGTTTACCCCAAGCTGCAACAAAATGTTTCATGTTAATGGGTCAGAAATTCTCTAATCACTGAAAGGAGACTGATGCTGAGTTCTGTATCACTGTGATAATTCTGTGATTCCACCATGTTAGTGTTATTTAATGCCACTGAGTGATTACTTTCCAGGTGTCTACATTCTTAATGCATTTATCCTTGCAGAACTTCGGGCGCCAACGTCAAAAAAAAGACAACACCGGAGACCCCACTCCAAAATGGGATAGTCAGAATCCTTCCTCAGAACTCTCAGAGCTCTTAATCAGTTTAGACCAAAGCAATTCAGCCCTGATTTTTTTTTTTTGTCTGCGTTGGGTGTTCGTTGCTGTGCGCGGGCTTTCTTTTAGTTGTTGCGAGCGGGGGCTGCTCTTCATTGCAGTGCACCGGCTTCTCACTGCGCTGGCTTCTCTTGTTGCAGAGCACAGGCTCTAGGCACGTGGGCTTCAGTAGTTGAGGCGCATGGGCTCAGTAGTGGTGGCTCGCGGGCTCTAGAGCGCAGGCTCAGTAGTTGTGGCGCACGGGCTTAGCGGCTCCACGACATGTGGGATCTTCCCGGACCAGGGCTCGAACCCGTGTCCCCCTTTCCCCCACCCCCACCTCAAACCCTGAAATGACATAGACAAGGGCAAAGAAATGTTTGGAGTTTACATCTGGGGAATAAGAGATGAGATTGGTCTTGATGAACCTGAATATAGACCGAGATGAAAAACCAGAGTTTCTACATAGAGTCAAGAACTTCCAAAGTGGGCAAAAAGCATAATGGGGCCCCAAACCAGTTCAGCCTAGCTTCCAGTACTGCACGTTGGATAGCTGCCATCTCCTCAATCACCCTAGACACCCACGATATAGCAGGATGTGTCTGGGACTGGGATAATAGGAAACCTGAGTTCTGATCTCTCCTTTCCCCTTCAGTCTTAGGCAAGTTGCTGAAGTAATTCCTACTCTTCAGTTAAATGGGGTCATAAGTTCTACCCATAGGATATGGGGAAACATTAAGCTTCTATGAAAACTATTATCGTTCCTTATTTTTATGTTGTAAAAATGCATTATACCAAAAGGTAATCCCCTTAGAAACCTCAGGAAATGACCAGGGTGAGGAGATCTGTTAGGCTGGCATTCCAGATCTCTTAAGCTTAGACAGTGGGAGAAAGGAGAGCTGGAGAGAATGTTTGAAAGTGTTGTATTCTGCTTTCTGTCATAAGCAGCAACCATCTACCCTGTTGGGAGAATATTTTTAACAACTAAATGACCGATAAATGTTTAACTTATCCACCATATATTTCTTGTATTCCTCCTGCAGCGCCCAGCCTAAGTTTATGGATGGGGCTAGACCCAATGTGTCCATGCAGTCAATAGACTTAATGTGTCTTTGGTTGAATTTTGTCCTTCTTACTTTAAATAATGACAATATTCCCGAAGGTGCAAAAAAGAAGTGAGTTTATGGAATATGATGCTGGGGTTGACAATTTTCTTTTCAAGTTAGAGAAGGAGCATTTAAGTTGCAAAGAGAGGAGGTCAGGAGAAGGCAGCACACAAATGAAAAATCAAAAGTAATCCATGGAAGCTCCTTCTCCCAGGCTGACAAAGGCCCTGGCCTTGAACCCAGGTTGGGTCCTAACTGCTCAGGGCCCTGCTCCCATACACCTCCCTTCCAGTGTCCTTCTTGCAGAGGTCTTTCTGGCAAGTAAGGTGAGTGAGGCCCTTCTGGCGCTGTCCCACGTCCTGAAATGCCATGGATTCTCATCTTGGTGATGGAAGTGGCTCTGGAACTCTCCCGTCTAGTCAGCTGTTATGTGGAAACTAATTTCCATATAATAACATTTTGTTTTTTGTAATAAATCATAACCACAGTAAGGTGACTGGGTTATGTCATTATTTGCAAACCTACAGAATGTAATTATAATATGTCTGAAAACCTCCATGCAGAACAGTGCAGTTCCAGCCCCAGCACCACCTAATAATAATAAAAATTTATATTGTGCTTTATGTGACCACTCATCACAGTAACCGTTCTATGCCAAGGGAAAAGAAAGCCCCCAGCAGTGACAAATTCACGGACATGGAAACCTTATAAATGCCAAACTACTTGATTCCGAAGTTACAGCTAGCTACTGGGTTTCCTCCTCTTTTTTCCTATGAACCTTTTATAGTAACAGACTGGGTGTCCAGGTTTGCCTCTGCATTCAAAACAATGAGCTCTTTTTGGCGTTTCCTTTTTATGCATCATTACATGCACGTGCATCCACCTTGGCTGACGTTGGTTCATAGGGATTAGCTTTTCGAACAGCATACCTACGTGGTTCCCTTTCACATCTTTCTCCCTGTGTCCTTGTCTCCCACCTCCCATGCCTCATCTTATTTTTCTAGAATGCATGGTGCCATTGCTTTCTGTGAGCATAGTAAAGCATGTTCCATGGGCAGTACCTGAGACACTCACTGGTATTCATCTTGCATGTGTTTCTAACATGTTCTCTCATGTTGAATTTCACGCAAGCGTAGAAATATATTATTGCAGGTCGAAGTGGGCTCTCCAAAGCTACTGTCTGTCCTCCCCAACCTGCTACTTCTCAGGCCTCTGGCACATCCTGCTGAGACTTTTTTCTGAGAGGAATTTGCAAATCTGACGGATCAGAAGATACTCTGAACTTCCAGGGAGGTTGTGTTTCCTGGTAGCAATCTCATTAAGCATAGAGCTTATAGTTTCAAAAAGTCTGGACTTAAGAGTAACATTCTTCACCATCCAGTACCTTGAGATCTTGTATAATGTTCCCCCATTTTAGCTGCAGTGGTCTTACTGTTATTGTGTGTGTGGTGGTGGCCGATCGCTAAGATCATTTTGCTTAGGGCTGTGAAATTTGCCTTCAAACCCCAAATTGAATTCAATCCACTGCTTTCAGCAGGAG
>NW_006783618.1:1882087-1886074 GCF_000442215.2 Lipotes vexillifer
AGCAGGAGCTATGGGCTTGTACGTACATCTCTTTCCCAGGTATGTCTGCACTTATTGATGCTGAGAGTGGTCATTTATCACGGACAATACAGAACCAAAAAGAGTTTGTTATTAAGTTTCTTGCTCCCATGTGATTTGTCTTAGAGCTTAAGACATGACATTTTGTCCCTTAGCCACTTTTATCTGCATATTTCCACACCTGCCTCCTTCTACCCCTTCACTTCAGGAGGTTTTTTGAGGAAAGGTGGTCTTATGTTGGTTGCAATGCTTGAAAGGTTGCTTTTGTTACTGTGCACGGGCTTGGCAAAAATCTACCTCAGGGTGACCTACATGAGGGTAGAGATAGGGATGGGAATGGGGATGGGCTGACAAGCTCTTCCTGACTGTGAAGTGAGATAGGAAAATACATCACCGGGGAGTGGGGTTCATCCTTTGTCTCTTTGTCTTTTCCACAAAAAAGAGATTTTTGTGGAAACACTAGGTGAGGCCAGTCCTAACATCTTAGGGTTCTGGGATATCTGGGAGGTCTGTCACAGCCTATCCATAGGAAGGAATATTATGTAGTCCTTAAAATGGTGTTTTTGCAGATGATTTAATGATACAGAATAAAAGCTCTTACTGTAATATAAAGTAGGGGAAAAATAGCACATAAAATTGCATATGTAGCCTGATCTCGGCCCATCTCCCTCCCTCCCACCACCCCCCCCCTCCCTCCCACCACCACGCCCCTCCCCCGCAAAAAAAAAGACTGGAAGGAAACGCACCAAAAAATATCAACTTTCTATCTCATGTTGGTGGGGCTACAAATAATCTTTATTTTCTTATTTCTGCTTTTCTAAATTTTCCAAATTTCTTACAATGCATATGTATATTTCAATCAGAAAAAAAGCAGATATTTTTAAAAGCCCTTCAGAGACAGGGGCTCCACTGACTTCCTTGATCCCTATTCTAGTGAGTCTCTTTCCAGCCCTCCCCCAACCCCACTAGGAAGAAAGCCTTTCTCATTAAAGCTCCCCTACAGCCTTCCTTCACCCTCATCTCTTCAGAGAAGTGTCTTAAGGAAATATCAAAGGGTGTGTGTGTGTGTGTGTGTGTGTGTGTGTGTGTGTGTGTGTGTGTCTGATTGTGTGGGTGAAAGAGAAAGACAGAGTAATCATTATATCAGGAAGGAAGAAACCCACCATAGAAATGCAAAGCAGAGCAGTTGAAGAGAAAGGCTAGAGTGAACTACAGAGGAGTCCCATCTTGACAAAAGTAACAATGAGGAATTAAAATCCCACCACAGAAACTGTCAGAGGGCAAGGGATGAAGGGAGAACTGAATAA
The DNA here is from genome assembly GCF_000442215.2 of Lipotes vexillifer. NCBI lineage: Eukaryota > Metazoa > Chordata > Mammalia > Artiodactyla > Lipotidae > Lipotes > Lipotes vexillifer. Next base: position 1,883,413 of record NW_006783618.1, read on the forward strand.
TAGAGAGGGTCTATCCAGAGGGGAAAGGGACTCACCCTTTACCCTTCCCTGGCCCCCTTTCTTCCTTAGATCCAACCACATAGGACTAACAATAAGACGTCTTGGGAGTAGAAGGAGGATGCCACAAACTAGGGAGGGCCTGGGAAGTCCAGACAGAGAGAAAGGACCAAATAGCTGGAGTCAGAGAAGGAGGTGGGGCTGCTGCAGGACCTTAGATGGAGGTCATCTGACCCACTGGGAACGCGGAGAGCACAGATGTCAAAGCCAGAGCACAGCCCCCTGTTTTGCAGAAGAATCTGATGCCCAGAAGGAAGACGCGACTATTACTAGAGTCTTAGGACAAGAGGCCTAAGCAGATGTGCACGCCCTGCAAAGAGCATCGCAAGTTGGACGGGCTTCTCCACCAGGGGCAGCATCGCTCACCCCCCACTCCCAACCCATGTGGGTGTTTGAACATGGTGGGGTGCGGGGGGAGCAGGCAGCATATCTTATTGTCAAAAATGACTGATGGTGCCCTGGCACTTAGTGCATGAAGAGGAAACATCCTTTTTTGCCTGGGGTAGACTCACAAAGGAAGGTGCCTGCCCAAAATGCCAATGTTGCACCATATCGAGAAACAGCGGGAGATTTAGACTGAAATGGAAAAGGGGGCCCAATATCTGTGCATCTCTCTTGCAGTTCCTTGAGGTTTACCTTTAGTGCTCCTTGCTCCTTTTTTTTTTTACCCCTGGCAAGGCTGAGAAAGGCTGGTGGATAACCGTGCCAGGTGAGACCGGGCTGCCTTTTTGAAGGGCACTTAGAAATGCAGCTGATTCAATACAGTGGTTTGAGGAATATGGGAACCCCACATCCCCATGATGATCAGAAAGAGGAGGCTCCCCGCTTTGCTTCTGTGAGGTCCCCAAACCTAGCCCTGGGTCTTTTCCTAATAAATGAGGCTCTAGTGCTGGCCTGACACTAGACCTCTGGGACTGGGGGTTATAAGAAGCCTGCGAACTGGCCTGGGTGGCAGTCAGCCTGATGCTCCCACTGCAGGGAGGCCGGGAGCCGCTTGCACTCTCCCATTTCATTTGTCAGACTCTAATTAAGGGACCTGCACAGTAGACTTGAGGTGCCAGCTGAGCGACCCATGTGCACAGGCCACCGTGAGGCACGTGGAGAGGCAGCTTCGCTGCTGCCTGGGGGATCTACGTTTTTAGGGAAGGTGTGCAAGAGGTGGGGACAGGTGGGAGGGGGTAGAGCAGACAGCTGTGCTGGAGGGCACAAGATGGCTGTTTTTCTGGATACCGAGGCCAGAGTTTGCCCACCACTGAGCATCTCTCTGTGTAGAACAATTTGGTCAGAGCTACCAAGGACGGGACAGGCAAACTCATGGCCTTTGACCCTCTATCAGTGGATTAGGAAGCTGGGCCACTCCCCCTACTGTCCCCTCTCCCCTCGTAAGTGACTCGTGAGTGCCAGGTCCTGTGCTGGACACTTTGGTTGGCTTACTTCATCTCATCTTCACGGTTACCTCTGAGATGGGTGCTATCAGCCATTTGTGGGAGAGAACACTGAGCCTGGAGGAAGTGACCACACACAGCGACAGTGTCAGGGTTCACGCCCAGAGCTGCCCGATGCTTGAGCTCTTTCTCTTGAGCCCTGTCAGGGCAGCAGGTTGCTGCCACAGCCAGGAGCCTGGGCTCTAGAACCAGGCTGCCTGGGTCCAAATCCTGCTTCTCCATTTGTTAGCTCTGTGACCCTGAGGCATCAGTTTCCCCATCTGAAAAATGGGCTAATAACGGTTCCTACCTCATAGGATTATTGACGGGACTGTATCATTGAACACTATAAAGCACTTAGAACACTGCCCGGCACATCGTGGGTGCTGCGTAACTATTAGCTATTAATACAGCGACCACTGTCCATTAGTGAGACCAGGCTTCCATATCCAGTCTTCAATAGTGAGAGGCCTTGACAATTAGATGTCAGGGGTGGAGAGGTCTTTGTAGCCCTGTGCCAGACCCCAGGGGAGATCCCAAGGAAGGAAAAGACACAGACCCAGCCCTCAGGGGGCTTTCAGGAAAATGAAAGACCCTGGACATGCATGTCAGCATACAGACACACACACACACACACACACACACACACACACACACACACACACACACACACACAGGCTGTTTGGCGTTCTTAACTGACACGGCATCCAGGGGGAGGTGCACTGTGAGTTAGGGAGCAGAGGGATGACAGGCTAGGACTTGGCAGAGAGAGTGAGATGGCAAAACCCACAGCCCAGAGCTGTGGAGAGCCCAGTCTGGGACACTGGGGCCCCGATGGCTGGTGTCCAAGGCCCCTGCCTTCCTGATCGGCACAGGTCCCACCACCTGCCACCCCCAAGTGGAGACGACCAGCTCAGATCAGGGGCCCGGGGCCCGACCTGGCCCAGGGCATCCGTGCCAAGGCCTGTGGCCCAACCCCCAGGCTGTCGCCTCTCCTGCCAGGTCCTTCTGGGACGCCCCCTTTACCCAGCCCTGCCTCCCCTTTGTCCAGACCTGCAGAAACCCATTTGGAACCAAGGGCAAAGTCCTAACAGCCTGTAGTCTCTGATTAGTATCCTTCAACATGGAAGTGGACCCTGGTAACGGGCCTGGATGCACCAGGAAGCAGAGTCCTAGGGAAA
>NW_006783618.1:1886439-1887584 GCF_000442215.2 Lipotes vexillifer
GATTAGTATCATTCAACATGGGAGTGGACCCTGGTAACGGGCCTGGATGCACCAGGAGGCAGAGTCCTACGGAAAGAAGAAATCCCTGGGAGCCGCCTCCCTGGGAAGCGATCCCCCCTCTTTCCAGAATGTGCAGTGAACAGGGCTCCCCAAGGCTTCTGTGACACAAGCGTCTGAAGGAGAGAAGTTAGACGCTAGCACCGGAGTCCGCTGAAAGCCCGTCAGAGAGCAGAGGTAATTTACGAGGAGGATGCTGAAGCAATGCAGGCAGAGCAAGGGAAGCAGAGGGAGTGCAACCCAGACACATACATATCAAAAACAGAAGCGTGGATTCCTACCTCTGCACGTCTCCAGACATATAATATTACAGATCGCAGCTTGCATGGAACTCACATATTCCTGCAGCTCAGATGTGATACAGTGAATGCATTGTGACAGTAGCTGAGTGGATTCTATGTGCTGAACAGATGTCTTCTAGCAGACGAGGTTTCTGTGACTGTATCACATTGTGCTTTCATCAATTATACATCACTCCTCATTACAGAGGCAGGCGCTCATGACAGTGCGCAGCGGCTAGCTGAGAAACACGGCCAGATTGAGAAGTGAAGGGCATACTGTGGGAGAGCTGGGATGCCCACTGGGTCCTGGGGGTGCTGGAACCACCTCTTCTCCCCAAAGACCCCACATCACTCCTCCTCCCTGCTACCTCCTTCTAGTTCTCAATACCCGCTTTCCTATTACTAGCTGAGCTAGGGTCATTTTTTTCCCCATTCGAAAAATAATTATTATAAAATATTTCAAATTGTGTAAAATAATGAATTTTATATACCCATCAGCCCATCCATCAGATTCAACAACTGTTGAGATTTGTCCACGTTGGCTTCTTGTCTCTCCCTGACTTCAAGTGTTTGACAATTAATCCCAGGTCTCTTGTGATTTCACCTCTATACCACTCCGTGTGAATCTTTAAAGGAAATATGGCTGTTTCCCATAGAACCGTATGGTCATTATCACTGCTTATAAAATCAACAATATTTCCTTGTCCTCATGAAGTGGGCAGTCCGCATGTGAGGGTCTTTGGGGTTTATGGCCACGTGTCTCGTAGCCATTGCTCTCGGACCCTCCCTCCCCCCCACCCCCGCCAC
>NW_006783618.1:1887652-1912091 GCF_000442215.2 Lipotes vexillifer
CCCCCGCCACTGCACTCTCCTATTAGAGCTTGACCTTTCTGCGGCGGCCCTTAGCCCCCTGATCCCCAGACCCCATCCAGAACTCAGGTAATATTCTGTCCTCAGCCTCATGCCCCTCCTCAAGGCTACGGCAGGGTCACAGGTCTGAAGAGGACGTACTGCAGACCCCTGGCAGCGTGTCTGTGGGAGGAACGATCCTTCCTTGCAGGTGTTGGGGGCGGGGCAGTCAGTTATGACAAGAACAGCTGAGACATGCCAGGCTGCTGCTTTGAGGTAAAAGCCAGTACTCCCAAAGTGTGGCGCGCCTGCCCTCATGGTACACCAGGCGATTCCATGGGGTGCACAGACAAGCATGAAAAAAAAGAAGTTATGTATTTATCCTAATCTTCATTTCCAAAAAGTTACAACCACACGTCAAGCCCATCGTTTTGTAGATATCGTTACTGTAGATGAGGCCAGCCAGAATATTTGGTGACTTTAAGGTCGATTTTGAGAAGAATATTAAATAAATAATAATACAGAGGTATCTGGATAAGGCAAAAAATTTCCTAGTGGGACCCAATCCCTCAAGTCTAGGTGGTGCAGTGGAAGGAGGAAGAGATTTGAACCAAGGTCATTTGAATTTCAGTCCAAGCTCCGTTAATTGCTAGCCAGTAATCAAATCACTTCACCTCTCAGGGTCTCACTCTTTCACCTGTACAATGGGGCTATGCCTGTCTGCCTTGTTGATGTCAAACTCAAAGAGGGCAATAAAGTGTTTTTAAGCAGGGAAACCCTCTACAAAGACAAGTTCTAAAGCTATGCCAAGAACTGCTCTGTTTTAAGCCTTCTGTACCTCATGTCACTTACCTGCTCCCAGGGGTCTATGCAACTCAAAACCTGGATCCATCCACTCTGATCAGCTGTAAGTGCTGCAGGCCGTTAAGCCTGGCCATTGTAATAAGCATCGATTATCATCAGCAACATTATTATATTTACCTAAGATCCCTGGTGCATAGGAAAATGCAGAGAGCTCTCACCCATCTTCTGCTTTACAAGAACGATTTGCCGTGTCTAAAAACCATTTCTAGAATTAATTTGCCTACTGCAAACAATTTATATTAATGAAAACACATCGAGTGGGGGCAGGTTGGCGGGGGGCGGGTGTTCTGCCTGCAGAATATGTTTGCTTTGTTCACCTAGAATGAAAAGATTTTGAGTGCATGTTTGTTTTGAATAAATGAATAGCTGGGTGACAGGAGGAAGGTCTGCCCGTGCATCTGATCCAACGTGGTCTAGCAGTCCTCTCCAAGACGGATGGGGACGTGGGCAGGTGGCAGTGCTGATCGCTTGCATTTTAATAGGCAGTGATGTCTGTCATCTGCTTCTCTATATTTACAGACCCCCTTCTCAGGCTTGTATTCGATCGTGGTGGAGGAGGGAGGCCGCCACCCGCTTCCCCAGTCTCATCAGGTTTGGAATAAGCCGAAGTGGGGGCCTCTGAGTCCGTGACCCCAACTCACCCTGCAAGAGTCTCCCAAAACCACGCCTTGTTCTTTGCAGCAGCCGCTCTCCCCCTGTGTGTGCTTATTTTATTCATTTGGGTCGATGAGGCTCATTTTCCTCTCTGCAGATGGCAGCAGGGTTCCCTGATCCTGCATGATGTTCCCCGATTGTCAGAGGGGGAGGGAGATGGGAGGAGGAAGAGGAGAAGGCTCCAGTGAGGTGGGGTGGCTGTGAGGACGGGGACACGAACCCCAAGGCAACCTCGCCCACCCGCTTCCCATCCTGGGCGTTTATGTCCACGTTTGGACCTCAGCCTGCCCGCCTTCGCTACCCCGCCCCACTGGATCCTTCTGTTTGGACACAAGCATCTCAAATGTTTAGTGATTGACAGTCCCTTGACGACAAGGTACTTCAGAGCTTTCCCCAGCAGCCCGGCCGAGGCTGTGGGGTGTGAAGGCTCTGGCTCTGCCTTGCCAGCATCCAGGGCGCATGTGTGTTTGCATAATAACCTACAAAACGCTTCATGTCCCTCGATGCGCCCACTCAGGGGCCTCAGAGGGAGGAGGGCTTTGTCAACACGGCTTTGTGTGGGAGCTGCAGCCCATGTTAGCCTGGATTAGCTTGCCCCTGCAGGTTGCACAGGCTACCTAAGGCCAGACAGGAAACCAGAATGGGTCCTTCAGTTACCAAGGGGGTACTTGGTCCTCAGCGAGCGGACCCCTCTGTGTGGCACCAGCACATGATGCCCCCCGAGAGGACAGCCTCAGGGGTGGTTAAGAGCCCAGACCCTGGTGCCAGACTGCCTGCGTCACTTCCCGGATTTGCCACCTTCTAGCTATGTGTCACCTTAGTGCCTCAGCTTCTTCCGTCTTGAAATGGGGGTGACAATGGGACGTAGCCCAGAGGGTTTTCATGGGATTAAATGAATTCATATCACCAGCGTGCTTAGAATGGCGCCAGCCACGTTAAAGTGCAATGTCAGTGTTTGTGAAATAAATACAACGTACTGCTTTCCCCCCAGTGGTGGTGGGTTACAGTGAGGTTTAGAATGATGGTGTCACCAAGTCCCAGGATATCAGACCTCGAGATCTGAATCCTGGATAGAGAAGGGCAGGGACTCCTTCAGGACCACAGGGCTCCTGCAGGCACAGGAAGACTTAGCTCAAGCCTCCCACTTCTCCCCACCCCAAGGAGGGAGCCCTCTGAAAAGCCCCGTCAGTGCGGGCTTACTCTGCCTCTGACTCTTTTTTATTTTTTTTTTTAAAGTCACATTTTCCTTCCCTTTCATTCTCCACTCCCAGAAGAGTAACCACTCCGAAGCTGCCCCCTGCCCCTTTAGCATGTCATCTCCGTGACGGCTCTGCAAGGCAGCCAGGGGTCCAGGCTGCAGAGGGACCTGGAGAACACTGGTCTGACTCAGCTCTGACAGGCAGCTCCTCCATCTGGGGTCCCAGGCTCCCTGGCGGATGCGGGGGCGGGCGTGACAGGGAGATGTCATCAATACTCAAAGCCTGGACCAGGATGACGGCACTCACTGGCATCCCTCAGACCAGCAGTGGGGCTGGGGAGCAGAGCAGGTGCTGGGAGGCAGAGCCCAGGGCCACAGAGAAGCGAGGTGGCAGAGTGAGGGGAGTGTGATGCGGAGGTTGAGAGGAGCACAGAGTTGGGTGTCGAGAGCCTGCCTCGCAGGAACCCTGGCTCTGGCCTCTTCTAACTGGTTGACTTTGAGTGAGTTACTAACCTCCTTTCACTCGCAATTTCTTCAGCTATCAGATAGAGATAATAATAGTGTCTGCATCACAGGTTTTTTTGAGAGAATTAAATGAGATGATGCTAGTAGCACTGATTCATTGCCCAGCATGTCAGCTATTTCAGTTACCCAGGTGAGTAGGGCAGTCGTGACAAGTCTTGGCCTCAGAAGGTATCCCCGGGGATAGCAGCGATGGGAATGACCCCTGGCAAAAGTTGAGTGGCTGCCACAGCGTGTGGCCACCTGCCTAAAGAACTCATCCAGAAAAGGGCCAACTTGGCTACGTGTCTGTCCTGGAGGATAGGATCAGATGGGACTGTAGGAGGCTGTTGGGTAGCGCCCCACAGGGCCTCACCTTGTAAACATCACTGTGCTCCAGAAAGGTTGGCTGGGCCTTGGCACTGGGCATTCTTTATCCCCAAAAGCTAAGGTGCCAGACGCCTTCGCCAGATCACTGAAACCCTGGGAGGTGTCAACCTGGGTCTGGAAAATGTTTCCTCCTCCAGGAACCGGCCCCGGGCAATGTCCTTCAGCAGATAAGAAAGCTGTTGTAGGGCTTCCCTGGTGGCACAGTGGTTGAGAGTCCGCCTGCCAATGCAGGGGATACGGGTTCATGCCCCAGTCTGGGAAGATCCCACATGTCGCGGAGCGGCTGGGCCCGTGAGCCATGGCCACTGAGCCTGCGCGTCCAGAGCCTGTGCTCCACTATGGGAGAGGCCACAACAGTGAGAGGCCCGCGTACCGCAAAAAAAAAAAAAAAAGAAAGAAAGCTGTTGTATTGCCCAGCTCATGGAAGGGCTGGGTCCTGAAGCCTCCTCCCTGCCCTTAGAATCCCATCACAGAAGCATGGGCAGATGTGACCAGCTGGAAAGAGGGAGAGAGAGAAGGCTGCCTCTCTGGAGAGTTCTGTCCGGCTCCCCAGACCCAAGGAGGCTTCCGGGAGACCTTCACTCTGTTCTCTTTGTTGAGCATGTTGGGCCCCTCCCATCCAGCATTCCCCCTCTGACAAAGAGGAGAAGTGAGGCCAGAGACTGGGGAACTGGAAGGAGCAGGCAGACGTCAAGGGTGAGTCCCTCCGTAGTTGCCAGTACACCCCAGGACAAGGCGGAGGAGAGAAGCAGGAAGGGCTGTTGAGATGGTTATACACTGGAGGGAGTTCAGGCTACCCTGTGCCGTCAGCCCCCTCCCCAGCACCACTGAAACACCAGCCTGTGCTTTAGGTAGGGGAGAGGGCAGGGTTCAATCCAATGCTGCTATGGACTCCCTGATCTCCTGAAAAGGTCCCAGATTTGGATTTTGTGTCTCATGGCAAGCTTGGGTCTGCCCAAAGAGACCAGCAGGTTGTGTAATTGGAGCACAGGTAATAGGGTGTCTGGGAAGAGAACACTGGAAAGAGAGGGTGCCTTTGCCATGGCTGACTTGGGGGAAGGAGGATGGGTGGGATGACCTGTTAGCCCAAGGTGAGCTTTACCAGAAGTGGTGCCCCACTTTGGGGAGGTCATAAGGCAGGCTACCCTTAAACATAGGGGTGGGAAGTTACAGACAAAAGTTGGTCTCCCCACTGGGATGTTGCAAGGAGGTAGGGGTCCTCCCCCACCCAGATGACTACCTTGTGGGGTCACAGTGGAGGGCTCTGAAGGAATGGTTGTTTCCTATACCTTGGAAGTGGGGTGCCCAGCCTCTCCATCCATCCTCCCATAGAGCACAGATCATGCTCTAATTTTCACAGGTGGAGGAAGGGGTAAGATGGGTAGCAGGGAGCTGCAATGTACAGAAAACAGAGCCCCAGGCCCAGAGTCAAGAGACCTGCATTCTGATCCCAGCTCTGCCACCAATTGTGTTCCTTGGGGATGTCCCTTCTGTTCCCTAGTTTCTGTAAAAGGAGGACGTTGGTCCAGTTGGCTCTTAGGTCCCTCCTCCCAGATTCTAAGCTTCTAGAAGTGGCCAGTCACACCGAGGGCATTCATGCCTTTATTGGCAAGCTCTTACTGAGAGCTTCTCCTGCTCCAGGCATGGTGCTGGACACTCAGGACACTTGGATGAATCAGAGACCGTCCAGCCCTCAGGGTGCTCGGGGGTACAATCAGTGAAGGTCCGTGGTATAATCACAAATTCTGTGAGAACATGGAAAGGTGTGATTCATTGTGACAGGAAATTGGCCAAGAAGGTTTCACAGAGGAAGTGACATTTCAACTCAGCCTCCAGGAATGAGGTGGGGGTGGGGGTGGGGGTGGGGTCCCCTGCCCTGGCAACTCACATTCCCTGAGCTCCCCGACAAAGGCACCAGTTTTGCCTCCAGTCTTGTCCTGCTGCCACCTCCCACATGTCACAAACTCAGTGTAGATCAACAGGGGATACTATTAGAAGTCAGCTGTGTGACCCCAGAGTCCCCATGACATCCCTGAAATACCAGCGCAGCTCTGTTTATGCACTCGTACAGACATATTTGTAGAAATTATGAAACCGCTCACTTAAGACAACAGATAACCCCCAAATCAACTCCATTTGATTTGAAATGCACTTTTGGGGGTAGAACATATGAATTCCTAATTCCATTTTGCTGAGCATCAGAATGAGATGAGTCAATGGAAACATTAAATGGCTGAAGAAAGGAAGCCCAGAAAAATCCCGGGATAGAATATTGGCAAGGATGATCTGGACGGAATCATCAAAATGAGACAGTAGCAAATAGTCGGGCCATCCATAACTAACTCATAATCTTTGCTCTGGCTGCATGTCGTATTATAATAACAAGGGCTAACATTTACTTTAGACCTGCCGCGTGCCTCATCCTCCCAACAACTCAGTGAGGTAGGTCCTGCTGTTAAACCACTTTACAGATGAGGAGACCGAGTCTCTTGCCCCAAGCCCATGCTCTTTGCCACCGTGTGGCATTTGGAAGTGCCACATCCTCTCTGTTCAAAGTTAATGATCAACACTCAAAGCTATTCAAAACCAACTCACGCGGCCACACACTGGGGGTGATGCACACGTCTGATTTTTCCTGACTCAGAACACAGGACAAATAGTGGAGCTGCCAGACACCACCCAGGCCCTGAGAACTTTGCTCTGAGGACCCTGAGGACAGAAACGCTCTAGTTTCACCCTAAGCAAGTCTCATTGATTCCGCATGGCGTCCAAGGGGTGCTCTCTGTATCTGGGCAAATCTGGTCCCTGGCAATTCCTTGATATAGCTCCGATGGCAGACAAATACCTTGCTTTCTAGCTCAGCTTTGGGATTGGTTATTCCTCTTAAACGCCCCATCTCGGGGTCGAGTCTGCTCCCCCAACACCACCACCACCACCACACCCCGCCCCCAGAGCTGGTAGGACTCTACCCTGCTGGGGGTGGGAGGTCGGGGTGCGGGACGGGTGGTGAATCAGCCCAAGATCCCAGCGTCTGAGTTTCCCATGTGGAAATGGAGCTAGAACAAAGCCGTTGTCCCTGGCCCTCGAGGTCAGAGCCCAAGGTTAGAGATGGGGGAGATGAGGCCAACGTGAGTCAGTCATCTGAACGCAAGAGGACAGGAGCGGAAAAGAATTTACATGGCTTCTATTTTCTTGGTTCCCTGAGGATCCCTTAATGTTGGTGGGGGAGGAGGCAGTGGGGAGTAGAATAATCTCCACAAAGCAGGCTTGGCCCTCGGCCATTTGGAGATGGTCCCCTGCAGGGTACCAGGAAGCCCCCACCCCAACCCCAAAACACCGGAGCTTCTTTCCTTTGGCTGAAAGCATTGCGCCTGTTAAAATGCAAATTTCTGGAGAAGAGCCATGTCAGACCTTTCCGTCCTTTACATACCACTGTCTGAAGAGGTCCACGATCCATCCGTCGTAGGGAATGTGGGTTGGAAAGGACCTCTGAGATCTCTGGGTTCCACCCCCTCCCATGATGTGGAGGAATATCTGCAGAGGGCTCGCCCGGTCACATGGCAGTGGGGTGGGAGGCTGGGCCTATGCTGTCAGACGCTCCCTGAAGGGCTCACGGGCTAACGCGGGGAAGGCAGACCCGCAAGTGGAAAGGGGTGACGAGCAACGCAAGGCAGAGGGTAATGGCGCTTATGACAGGGGTTAAGGGAGAGAGCGGTATGGGCTGACACAATCCGGAAAGTCACCCCAAGGAGGTGGCGCTGCAGCTGAGCCTTGAAGGATGGCAGGCGTTCGGATTTAGATAGGCAGGGGATTCACGTGGGGTGAGATGAATCAGGCCATGGGGGCTGAACGAGCAAGCTTACACTTTGGGGAGCATCGCTTAGGTAAAGGGGAGCAGAGGACTCTTGAGCAGAGGGCTGCTGAGGTGTTTGAGAAGTGTTTGAGAAGATTTGCCAGGCAGAGGGGTAAGCAGGAGGAATTGGAAGGGGACAGACACAGACGCAAGGAGACTCGGATGTGAGCCGTCTGGTGATGGAAGAGGCACTGATAGGGAAGAAGAAATGAGGGGCAAGGATCCCAAGACTGTCCAGACTCCCCCAGAGCAGTGTGGGGAAGGGAAAGGGCATGGTTTCAAGAATCAGAAAACCACCTAGTCACTGGGTGACCATGAGTCACTCACTTCATGTCTCTGGGCCTCAGTGTCCTCATCTATAAAATGGGAATGACAGCACTGATAATATCCCTGCCTTCTATGCAAAGCTATTGTAAGAATGAAAGAAATGAGATCATGATATGAAAGGACTCTGAAAAGGGCCGGGAACATTTTCTGGTCCACTTTCCCCCTCGGACATCAATATTGAAAAGCTCCATACTCACCCCCACCCGCCAGGCTTCGTCACTTTCAACCTTATTCACTTCAAAGCACAAATAGAAAATCTTTCTTTCTAGGACACTGGGATCAACTAACCAGGCTGCTGGCGGCCGGAAGTCGCTAGTCACTAGTTGGGGCTTTGGAGGGCCACCCCACTGTGCAGGCTCCACCCGGCTGCACTGGGGCCCGAGGGGATCTGCATCCCAGCACAGACACGGCCCACTGGCCAGGGCAGCAAGCTCAGGCAGTCCCAGAAATGGAGGGTCCCAGAAATGGCACTGAGGCTGGGCCCTGTGGCTTCTTTCATCTCCCTCACAGTCTGGTCCTCTCTGGTTTTCACTTGACAGGCTTGAGGGCCCCTCACTCTCCATCCATCCATGAGCAACTCTCTCCCTTCCTCCCCACATGCATGCCCAGGCGTCCTTAGGCATAACCATTTAATTTATTTATATTTATGAAACCTCCAACTAGGTCAATGCACTTTCATGCACATCTTAATAATTGTTGATATGGTGGCGGGGAAGAAAAGGGTCACGTGGGCTGTGGAAACCGGCTCATGCCTCTCTCCACCAGCGAGGTCTTCCGGGACCCGGTACAAGGGAAATGCCTCTGTTGGTGTACTAACTGCCGAGTCTGTAGCAGCGCCGCCTTCCACAGCCCCCGTCAGCACTTCTCCAAAGAAACGGAGGAGGGTTTTGTGGTTTCGAACCACACTGCACACCCAGATCCCACTGGACCTGTAAATGGATATGGAGCCCAAAATCAACAAAGCAGCAGCTGAAATGAAATTAGACACAGTCCAAAAGAAAGCAGGCTGTGATTCTCACGGTAAAGGGAACTTAACCTTTCTCTTCTGCAAGTCCCAGATGCCCTTCTCCCCTGCACTCAACCCTGTCTTCTCAAAATGCACCTGCTCTTCCTTGATCTAGAGACCCGCATCCCATGGTTGTGGGGTTTCTGCCTGCATGAGAACGTGGTGTGTCTTAAAGGAAGCTGTAACCTAGGGGTCAGGCATGCGTCTCTAATTCACATACAAGGTGAAGTGAATTTTGAGGCGATAGGAATGAACTCAGGGGACAAGAAGGGCCTCTGGAAAAGAGAGTAGAATCAATTCAAACAATCAACCAAGTTTGCTGTGTTGGTTTCTAGAGAGGCCATACCCTGCGATGCCCAGGGAGTGCAACAGTGATTAAATCCATGGACTTTGAGATCAGAAATCTGAGTTGAAACCCTGGTTCCATGATTCACTAGCTGGGTGACCTTCATCAAGTTAGCTAACATTTCCAAGCCTCAATTTCCTCATCAATAAAATGGGGATAATAATAGAGTACCTAATTCAGAATTATCTTTAGGACGAAAAGAGATAAAACGTGTACATAAAATTCTCAGTGCATGGATTTTACTTGCATTAATCTCAACGCATTATGCTCAGATGCACTGTACTCGGTGAAGGAAGCCAGTCTCGAAAGGCTACCTGCTATATAATTCCATTTATATGACATTGCGAAAGGGACAAGACTACAAGGACAGAAAACAGATCAGTGGCTCCCAGGAGCTGGGGGTGGGGAGAGGGGATGACAGCAAAGGGCATGAAGGAATTTGGCAGGTGACGGAAATGTTGTGCATCTTGATTCTGGTGGTGGTTACAAGACTATTGGTGTATGTCCAGAGTTTTAGAACTGTACACTAAAAGAGTGAGTTCTACTGAATGTAAATTGTACCTCGATAAACCCGACTCCTCCAAAAAAGAGAGAATTCATTCATGCAAAATCCTGGATGCATGATGTTTTCTAGAAAACTATACATGCATGGTGAGTAGGCAACATGTGGTAACTCTTCTTATGATCACTCTGGTGGGGAGTCCCTTCCTGCCTTCTTCAAAGGGTCAAAAGGCCGAGCTGGTTGTGATTCTCCTCCAAGGGGGCAACCTTGACTCAGCCACCTGCAAGGGTCCCTTCCAGTCTGTGACACTTGCTAAAGATACTCCACCTCCGTGGCTCACCACGGAGTTTTACATTCGAATGACTGCAAGTTTTCTGTTCTGGTTTGAAGACCTTGGCAGGCTGGCAGACCTGGGGCCCCAGCCTCAGAGCTTAATAGCCACTTTCTCAACTCCCCTTATTGTTCTGTAATCTGTATAATTTTAGGACCCTGTATGGTGCCTTCTCTAAGCTCGTGGTTCCCATTAATAATCATGATCAGCACTTACCTAGGTGCTTTTCATTTTCAAAGCCCAATAATTAACACTAATTAATCCACACAGCAGTGCTGGAAGGAAGGGGAGCTATCATTATCCTGGTTGTAAAAAAAAAAAAAAAAAAAAGCAAAGAAGAGGAAGGCTCCAGGTGACTTGCCTGTGGCTGCAAAGGGTAGGAAGGGACAAGGAAATCCTAGGCAGAGAATCCTGGTACCCAGGTCCCTGCTCAAGGCTGCAACTCTCAGTGATGATTAAAATGGCCAACATTTATTGAGCAACTACTGTGTGCAAGGCACCCCACAAAGAGCTTTCCATGCATTTTCTCAGTTCATCATCACAGCAATCCCTTGAGCACCTCTGGCTGTGATTCATTCCGTTTTATAAAAAAATTAATGGAGACACGGAGAGATGACGTACCTGCCCAAGGTTACACAGTGCACACACAGTCCATACTCAGTCTCTCACTGGCCTCACTCTCCCAGCTTGCCAGATCACCCATTAGAGCTAAAGTTGACCTCAGCTTCCTCAAAGTGGCACCCAGGTGGGACAGGTGCCGGGGACTTTGCTTTGTTCTCGCCATGTACGAGGAAGGACGGAAAGGAGCTTTGGAGGCAGCCAGCCCAGAAAGTAGAGAACAGAGCTGACGCAGAGGCCCAACCGAGTAGCCGTAGCATCCCAAACCCGGAGCACACTCCTCCCTTCTTCACCTCCAGTTCCTTCCTTGGCTCAGGAGAAGACCATCCATTCACTCTCTTAACATTTATGGAGCTCAGCACAACCCTGAGCTCCAGAAGCACCTAAAGATGAGTAGGGCCTGTCTCATGGAATTCACTGTATCTCCAAGGAGCAGAGATTTTTTTTTTTTTTTTTTTTTTTTTTATAATTTACTCCTTTGGGTCTTTGTTGCTGCGCGCGGGCTTTCTCTAGTTGCGGTGAGCGGGGACTACTCTTCGTTGCGGTGCTCGGGCTTCTCATTGCGGTGGCTTCTCTCGTCGTGGAGCATGACGTGGGATCTAGGCACGCGGGCTTCAGTAGTTGTGGCACGTGGGCTCAGTAGTTGTGGCTCGCGAGCTCTGGAGCACAGGCTCAGTAGTTGTGGTGCACGGGCTTAGTTGCTGTGCGGCACGTGGGATCTTCCCGGACCAGAGCTCAAACCCGTGTCCCCTGCATTGGCCGGCGGATTCTTAACCACTGCGTCACCAGGGAAGTCCCAGGAGCAGAGCTTTGATGCCTGAAACATCCAGAAATCTCAATGGCTACAAGAAACGGTGAAACTCTTCCCGATTACCCTACATTCAAAACCACATTCTTGGGCTCCACAAAACTTGTACGTGGAATAACACAATTAATTATTAAATATTCATTTTTTGGATAAAGTTCATTTTTAATTAAAAATATTTTTTTAACTTTTATACAGTTTTTAAAGGTTACTTTCCATTTAGTTATTACACAATATTGGCTGTATTCCTCATGTACACTACATCCTTGAGTGGATCTTATACCCAATAGCTTATACCTCCTACTCTCCCGCCTCTCCCTTGCCCCTCTCCCCCACACTGGTAACCACTAGCTTGTTCTCTATATCTGTGACTCTGCTTCTCTTCTGTTATATTCACCAGTTTGTTGTATTTTTTAAATATTGTAAATATATCCTGTACCTCTAGAAATGAATAGGAACTTCCATTTATTCACTTATTTAATAAATATTTATGGAGTACCTACAAGGTGCCAGACTGTGTTCTAGGCTCTAGGAATATAGTGGTAAACAAAACAAATAATGTTCTAGAGATATGCAACAAACAAACAAGAAAAACACCAGCACAAACTATTAAATATCAGACCGTGGTCAGTGCTGTGTAGAGAATGGAAATAGAATAAAGTAAGAGAGGGTTCTGTATCCACTGTAAAGCGGGTTGTCGGCAAAGGCCTCTCTGGGGAGGTGACATTTAGCTCAGACCTAAAGGACAGGATGGGTCCAGCTGGGTGAAGATCAGAGGCAGAGCTTCCAGGCAGAGGGAACAGCGAGTGCAAAGGCCCAATGTACTCAAGAGAGCTGGAGTGGCCATAGTAGTGTGAATAAGGACGAGAGAGCCACAGAGATGGGGTCCAAGAGGTAGGCAGGGAGCAGATTATAGAAAGCTTTAATTAGGGTCATGGTCAGGAGTTTGGATTTTAAGTGCTGTGGCAAGCTACTGGAGGAGACGACATTGTTTTTAAAAAAAAGAATGCTTTGGGGACCTCCCTGGTGGTCCAGTGGTTAAGAATACACCTTCCAATGCAGGGGATGCAGGTTCGATCCCTGGTTGGGGAACTAAGCTCCCACATGCCACAGGGCAACTAAGCCTGCGTGCCGCAACTACTGAGCCTGCGCATCCCAACTAGAGAGCCCGCACACCGCAACTACAGAGCCCACGTGCTCTGGAGCCCGTGTGCCACAACTAGAGAGAAGCCCACATGCCGCAACAAAAGATCCCTCAACTGAGACCAGACGCAGCCAAAAATGAATGAATGAATGAATGAATGAATGAATGCTTTGGTTGCTGAGTGGAGAGATTACAAGAGGACAAGAATAGAAGCAGAGAGAACAGTCAAGCTGCAGAGCCTGGGAAAGAAATAAAGGAGGCTTAGACCGGGTCATGGCAACAATATACTTGGAGAGAAGTTGATAGATCTGGGATATATTGGGTTGGCCAAAAGTTCCTTTGGGTTTTCTTTCTTTTTTCAACATCTTACAGAAAACCCCATATGAACTTTTTGGCCAACCCAATATTTGGAGATCAAGCCAACAAGACTTACTAATGATGGGATGAGGGCAGAAAGGAAAAAGGATAATGCCTATTTTTTTTGGATTAGCATCTGGATAGATCAGAATGGAGATAGATTAGAATAGATTTGTGGAGACTAGGAAGACCAGAAGAAACAGGTTGGAGTGCTAGGGTGGAACTAAAGTTTCTGTTGTGGACAGGTAACTTTGAAATGACTGTTAGACATCCGGGTGGAGGTGAAAAGTAAGCAGTTCTGTGGAAAGACTGGGGCTACAGATTCAGACCTGGGAAGCCATTGGCATATCGGTGGGATTTAAAGCCGTGGAAGTAGATGCAAAAACCAAGGGAGAGAGTCTAGATAGAGAAGGGGGTTTAGGACATTGGGGTACACCCCCATTTAGGGGTGGAACAGAAGAGAGGAATCAGGAAAGGAGAGTGAGAAGGTGTGGCAATGAGGTAGGGGGGAATCGGGATAGAATGGAGTCATGGAAGCCAAGAGAAATTAAGGGTCTTAGTAAGGAGAGGGTGGTCAGGTGGGTAAATGCCTCTGATGGTACAGATAGAATAAGAAAATCTTCCCTGGCCACATAGTTCCCAAACCTGGCTGTGCATTAAAATCACTGTGGGAATTTTTTAACATATAGATGCTCAGCCCCTACTGCAGAGCTGTTGGATTGGACAATCTGAAGGTAGGACCAGGATATCAGTACTTTGTAAAACATCCTTCACGTGATTCTGGTCCAGCCAGGCCATGGACCAGGACCAGAGAACACTAATCTAGTCCAGCTCCTGGGCCAGAGACCAGGGAGACGCAGTAACCTGGGGTGATGCCTGTACCAGGAGACTCTAGGATTAGACCACAGATTCCCTCTTACCTAATATGGTGCTCTGTCCATTATACTGTACTGCCACTGTGGATTGGCAGGGGAGGGGATAGGCTTTGCCGTGTGGAAATAAGTTGTAGAATAAATTTAGCTCTAAATCAGGGGCTCAATTTTGAAACGAAGCCCAAGCCATGTGAAAAGTGTATTGCCTCTGTGTAAGATGCCTAGAATATTAAAATCAATGGTAATTAGCCTTTGAAGGCCACCGTTGCTGTGGCTTCAGCCCAGTTCTCAATTATCTGCACTTGGATTATCCACTTGCAGTGATGAAGATGTTGACTCTGCAGCCGATTGTTTCCTGGCTCTCAGGACACAGCTGGATCCTTCTCTCCAGCAGCTCCTGCCTGATCAGGAACTGAAAACAAAAAGGGTTTTGGGTACAGAGAGAAAAAAGCTTGTTGAGATCAGGCTTCACTTGTGTTGTATGAGGCTTTGGGAAGGGATGGCGGGGAGATTTCCATTTCTAACCACTTCACGTGTGCCAGGCACTGTGTTACGAGCTCTGTGGATACAGGGACCAGCCACCCTCTCTCTGATCTACAATTCCGACAGGCCTCACCCCAGCCAAATGGGCACGAGCCTTTTCTTCCTGATCGCCACCCTACAGTACGCCACCCCGTGTAGAGAAATGAGCCCTGCCTGCTTTAGAGACCATGATTCACAGCATCTTAGTTAGCGGGGGTTGGGGGGTGGGCTGGCACAAGCCTCTCAGCCCCAGCTGTGCAGCAGGGTCAGCAGAAGGAGCTTTATACAATCAGATGCCAGGACCTCACCCCACCCTACCAAGCCAGAGACTTCAGGGGCGGAGCCTAGGCTTCTGAACGTTGAAAAGTTGTCCTAATATGCAAAGATTAAGAACCACTGATTTAAACTTGATCTTCAGGTCCCCTGCAAACCTTTCCTCTTCCAGGCAACTCATCATGACTGAGCCTTCCTCGTAACGCCATCAGCTCACGTGGACCTGGGCCCCTGTGGTTTCAATGTGTGGCCAGGTCTGTTAGGCCTTCCCTTCCTGGCCCGTGCAGTGGAATCATTTTTTGCTTCACAAGGAGTCAGGTTGGTGCTGGTGCCCAAGAGGGTTCCAAGGTTTGCTGTAGGACCCAAGGCAGGTGAGAGCCCAGAGGGCCTCATGTACTAGTGTTCATCTGGTGTAGGGCCTGGACCTCTGTCCTTGGGAGGTAGCAGGGAGCCAGACTCAGGGGCCCACATGCCTGGAACTGGCCTCAGAGGAGAGATGACAGCAGAGGAGCAGCAGAGAGGATACAGGTTCATATGGTTCATGTCCGAGACCCAATGCTGAAGAGCCCACGGGTCGGAGGACAGGCCACTCCACAGCTATCCGGCAGAGGCCTGTCTGACGGCAGAGGGCAGGGGCCTCAGGGGCAACCAGACCATGACAGCGCAGCTTCCAGATAATAAGAGCAGGCCCCCCCCATCCTGAGCCCACCGCCGACGTCCCCCCGCATCTAGTCTTCTCCCCACAGTGGAGGAGTCTGCAGGATATTTTGAGAGCAGGGCAGACACTCCAGTAGCAGGCCTCTGTGGGACCAGCCGGGGAATCAGAATTTGCTGTTCCTTCCCAGGCCCCTAAATGGGTGGGTTCCCCTCAAGGATACAGTGCCCATTTGTCCTTCTCTGGAGTTGGATCCCACGGAGGGCAAAACTGAGACCCAAGGGCCAGAAAGAGGCCCTCCCACGATGGCCTTGGAGTCGAGGTCACAGGGTGGGTCGGTGCTCTGAACCTCCCTCTCGTCCGTCCAACTCCTGGATTGAGAGATTTAGCACTCCCTCCTTCCCAGCTCCAGAAAGCCCTGGAATTTTAGAGCTGGAGGCACCCAGAAGGAAGAAGGGAACTAGCACATGTCCACCTTAGAGGTGCTTTGGAGCCAGCCCTTCACTTCAGGGATGAAGAGATTTCCCCCGAAAGCCTGAGCTTGGAGGAGCTCTTGGAATGAGCCAACTCCTCACCATGCTCATGCCACTGCTGCCCTGGGGACCCCCTGGGCGCAGCTGTCTTGGAGGGATGGGAAAGACCTAGGACCCGAAGAGGTGTGTGAGCTGGAAGCCCAGGCACCCCGGCTCCCCGGCCTCTGCTCTGCCACCAGCCACAGCGGCCTCACCCCAGAGGGCATGTCCCCCCTGAAGGCCGGCCACAAGCTTGCAGAGAACATATGGACAGTCTACTCTGGGCATGACCCGCCGACCGTAGCAGGATCGGGTTTGGGTGTTCAGACCACCTCGGGCTGCCCTAGTATGTGCCTGAGTTTTGAGCGCCGGCTGGAGCCCCTTAGCAGCAGCAGTATGACCTTGAGCGTGTCCCCTAACTTCATCTCTGCATTTGGGAAAGGGGATGCTGAAATAGTAGCTCTCTCACAGGACTGTTCTGAAGAACAGCTAAGACAGCATCTGTGAAAGTGCCGGGCTTCCAAACTGTTAGCTGGCATCACCGTAGTCACCACTGTGACCACGAAGGCTGGAAGGGACCAACACGTGGAGGTCTCTTTTCCCCTCCCTCTGGCAAAACCTAATTGACCCAGCCGTCTGTAAGAGCCGGGACTCTGAGGCCCTCCTGCAGGGTCTGGTTATACCTGCACTGGAACTAGCCAAGGGGAACTTGAGCAACGACCTCCTATCGAATGAAGGGGGTGCGGCAGATAACCCATCTTTATTTCCCCTCAGTGGACAAGGATTGCTTGATCACCTTCACTCGGCTGAATCTTGAGGACCAGCTTTTTGCAAGGCCCATTCCCCCAGATACTGACCTTCCTAATAATTCACCTGCAAATCCTCACTGACCACCTTCTAAATGCCCATCATTGGTGTTACATTGGAAACAGAGCTAGTATGACCTGAGCACACACCCCGGGACAAAATGGGGGCGGGGCAAGAAGGCCCTGGCAGGATCCCAGGGGTGTGGGTGGGGAGGCCGAGGCCTTGCCAAGGACCGTATTCCACAGCTGGAAATCCACGTTAATAATGATGACAGCGAAATGCCAGATCCAGCTTCCCCACTGCCACTGGAGGCTCCCTTCTCAGCCTCACTGACCTCATCTCCCAGGACTAGGCTGGGAAGCCAATGAAACCACAAAGAGTTTCTGGCCTGTGGGAATTTTTTGGATTTGAAGGGCAAGGCCAGAGTGCACAGCTGGAGGTGCGGGGAGAGCGGGGTGAGGCCCATTCTCTGTCCTCCCGCTCCCTCTCACCTAGCTGTTCTGAGCGGGAGAGCAGAGAACTAGCTGAGCCCCAGAGCCAAGGCTTCACCTGGGAATGCCTGGATCACAGCAGCACAGAAGGACAGGCTAGGGCTCCAGGAAGCCACAGAGAGTGGAGGAAAGAGCACTGAGCAGGGGGTCCAGGACTGGGTTCCTCCTCCCAACCTGGCCACTCACTCCAGGATCTTGGGGAAATCAGTCTCTCTCTCTCTCTCTCTCTCTCTCTCTCTCTCTCTCTCTCTCTCTCTCTCTCTCTCTGATCTTCA
Organism: Lipotes vexillifer; assembly: GCF_000442215.2. Taxonomy (NCBI): domain Eukaryota; kingdom Metazoa; phylum Chordata; class Mammalia; order Artiodactyla; family Lipotidae; genus Lipotes; species Lipotes vexillifer. The sequence goes on from NW_006783618.1 coordinate 1,904,953, forward strand.
GTGTCATCATCTGTAAAATAAGGACACTAATCCCTACCTCTGCAGTACTTGAGAGGACTCTGTCAGTGTCTGGTGCATAGTAGCTGCTCAATAAATGGTACCAGTGACTGCAGTGATGAAGGTGATCTCCAAAGCCCCTTCCTGCTCTGAGGCCTCTGCTCCCACCCCAGAGGTACCTCTCAGGCACCCCCCCCCACCCATGGGTGCTTGAGGAAACTGAGCGGGACACAGCCACGGGCCCTCCGGAGCTCTGGTCTCCCTGTACCTTCCCCACCAGGGCTCGGCTCTCTGGGTCCTGCTGCTTCCCCCAATGAAGCTTGGATTTCATTATCTCATTTGTCTGGGCTCCTGGTGCCCAGATGAAGATCATTTGACATGGGAGCTGGGTCCTGTACAAGGCCAGTATTAATCCTCAGAGCTTAGCCTCATCCCTCCGCTGCCATGTGTGGAAAGCCGGCCTTGCAGCTGGCGTGGAGCCAGGCTGGCGGGAAGCAGGAGACCTAATCCCGCTTTCAGCTCTCCAGGGAGAGAGGCTCCAGCCTCAGCACCAGGTTCCAGCTGCCTTGGCCAGTGGCATCCTTGTATTTTAGCTGAACCTCCCGCCCCCAGCACCATGAAGGGTCATGGCCCTCAGTGGCCCCTGGGGTCAGTAGGCACTGTCAGCAAAGAACTCCACCATCTGCCACTGGCCACGAGAACAGCATTTACAAAGCGTGATAGTCAAGGGAAATTGTAATAGGTCTTGCACACACAGTAAACCAGTTCTTTACACAGGACTTCTCAGAGCCTTTAGTCGCTCAGTCGCCAAATGTATATCGAGCATACGTGAAGTGCCAGGTACTCGGCTAGCTGCTGGGAATAGGTGGTGAATAAGACGAGTTTTATGCTCTCACGGGGCTTATATTCTAATGCAGGGGAGATAGAAGATAAATGTGTAAGCAAATAAGAGCTTCAGATTTTGGCGAGCGCTATGAAGAAAGTAAACCAGTAAAGGCTAGAGTGGGATTGAGGTGTTAATGTGTGTTGTGAATCTCCAAGGGCAGGCAGAACTGCATTTTCTATGAACTCTCAGGACCGGAATCCCTTGGAAAGGTCTTGAATAAGCAAGCACTAGAATGATCCTTCTAAAACTCAGATTAAACGTGTCAGTCTTTGGCATAAAACCCCCTAAGGCCCCCCATCATCTCCAGCACAGCATTCAAGGCCTTCTCTCGGCTGGCCCCTGCCATTCAAGCTCATTTCCCTCCTCCCCTCTATGAAGCCTGCCAGCTTGACAGCCCCCCCTCACATTCCACAAGTTTGCCCAAGGTGTTCTTTTACTTCTCAGGAAGTCCTTCCTCACTTTCTTTGCCTTTGCAAACACATCCTCATCCTTCAGGGCTGTATTAGCCTGTAAACAATCTGCTGCAATAAACAGCTCCAAAGTCTCAATGACTCAGTACCTTACAAGTTTATTTCTCACATCACGTCCCTCTCAGTCGCTGGGGGCAGAGCCCTCCTTCTCCTGAGGTCTCAGAGCCTCTTCCACTGGAATCCACGTACTGGCCCAAAAGTTCATTCAGGATCTTATGGAAAAGATCTTTTTCCGTAAGAGCTTACGGGAAAACCCAAACGAACTTTTTGGCCAACCCAGTATATGGCCAGTAAGCAGAGAAGAGGGGGTGAGCGTGGAGGAACATGCAGGAGGTCTTGGGAGCCAGGCCTGGAGTGGGTGCATCATTTCAGCCCGCATCCTATTGGTCAGTCATACAGGCCTGCCTGGCTGCAGGGAAGGCTAGGAAATGTAGTTTTTCTCTGAGCCTACAAGGAAAGGAGACTTGGCCCATAACATTATCCGGGCCACAAAGACCCAGTTCGAACGTCACCGCCCCCGTGAAACCTTTCTGACCTTCCCCTTAGCAAAATTAGTACTGAATAAATTAAGGGTGGTAGCTTGGTGTGATAGAAAGGAGGTAGGATGGGAATTAAGGGGCCTGGGTTCATGCTCTGTCTCTGTAATTCCTGAGCAGGGGTGAAGGGTAACCTTCCTTCTGACTCCTGCACTCGACCAGCTCTCTAAAAGGACAGGTTCCAGGACTTCCCTGGTAGTCCAGTGGTTAAGGCTCCGTGCTTCCACTGCAGGGGGCGTGGGTTCGATCCCTGGTTGGGGAGCTAAGATCCCACATGCCTCGCAGCGCAGCCGAAAAACAAAACAAAACAAAACAAAAAAACACAAGTTCCTCTATAAGTCTCCATTCCCTCCTCTATAAAATAGAGATGACGGTGATGATAAAAATCACCTGGGAGGATAAAATAAGGCAAGCCACATGAAGTGCCTGAGCCATAGTGAGTACTCAAAAATGTTATCTAGGATTAGCATAAACTCTGAGAACCAGGTCAGGTCATCATCAGTCCTCAGACCCTGGGGTGGGGAAGACCATTCTCCAAGAGGCGCCCGCCCACCTCACAGAATGAACCGGCTCTTCTGCAGCTGTCAGCTCCGGCACCCGGGGGGCAGGGTCTGCGCTACCCCCGATCTGGCCGTACCCCCAACTCAGTCTTCCGTTGCCCTTTTCACGTCTTGTATAATTGCTCTCTGCCCTCGGAGTGGTCCTCACTGTCACACAGTTCATCCCGTGGGAAAGCAGTGCAACATTTGTCATTTTCTCTCCACTTCTCGTTTTTTGGAGTCTCCCCGTGTTGGTACCCATCCTAATAGTTTCCCTCCTCTGCTCAGCACTTAACTGCTTTTACATTTTCCAAACAAGAAGGAGTTAATGTAATGGTGGTGAAATTCCTCCAAACTAAGCACAAGCAGCAAACGTGAGAGACACACACACACCATGACAGAGGAGACCCAAATGACACAGGAGGGCGTTAAGGACCTCAGGGCCTCCAACGAGACTCAATTTCCCTCTGGCACGCAGCTTTGTTCACATCTGTGAAGGTTTGGAGGTAGAAAGTTCACAAGGAGAGGAGCTTTTATCAGTTGTTTTTAAAATGCAGCTGGCCCCTGAACCCTCCTTCCCAGCCCTGCCTAGTTTCCACCTCGGCTCGGGGTTCAGTATTTAACAAGCTTCTAGAGCTGGGGGCCTGAAGGGGGAGGGGGCCAAGGCGAGCTGCCTCAGCACCATAGATCCTGCAGCACCGTCCACCTCATATGGTGCTGGTTTGCTCTTTGGGTTTGCTTTTTCTATTCTTTCCTTTTTCCCCCTTTTCCCGGATCTCTTAACTTTCCTTCTATGTGCAAGAAAGGACACTATAATAAAGTAGCAAACTGCCCCGCAGTTAGCGGCAAGCAGCCTCCATCCCAGGACTGGAGCTGGGGTGGCTGACACACCACCAGGAAGTGGGCTTGGCGCTCCAGTGATGGCTTTTGACGGTCACCTCATTTCAATAAGCAGTGGGCTGGGATGGGAGGCATGGGTGGCATGCACTGATGAGTAGCAATAATAGTAATCCTTTATTTTCTGCATCGGACCCTTCTATGCCATATCTGCCAGACCTATGATATCCCTATGATATGGATGTGATGATCCCATTTTAGAAAGAAGGGACTTGAGTCTAGAAAAGTGGAGCACCTTCACTTATTCATTCATTCATTCATTCATACTCTATGTCAGCTACTGGCAAAGGACTAACATTCAGCCCATGTCTGTTGGTCTCCACTAATTCATGCTTCCTTGACCTTGGGCCTCAGAGAAACTTGCCTTCCACCAAGGAGACCCACATGTCAACGTTTCTGTGCAACTCACAACAGCGTTAAACACATGCCACGAGGTGTGAGGGCTCAGGGCAAGAACTGGTTCCAAGGAGGTCTAGAGGCACACAGAGGAGGTGGCATTTGCATGGGGGTTGCATGGAGTCCAGACACAAGGGGAGGGGGGTTGTGATGTGTTCAGGGAGAGGCGTACCCTAGGTGGGGAGCACACATGGGGCCCAAGGGGCTGCCTGGGGACCCATGATGTGTTATTGATGGGAGCCTGAGCTCTCAGGCTCCACACGGCAGGCTGGCATCGTAGAGGGCACTGGCATGCTCTGTCAGACCCACAACCCCGGAAAGCCTGCCTCTCTGAAACAAGGCTGCAGGCAGAAGAGCTCCTACCGTCGGTGGTCTGTGATACCCCGTTCTCTCCCAGCGCTCTCTCTCCAGCAGAGGCTGTGAGGCTGCTCCAGCTGCCTCCCCACCCGCTTCATTCCCTCACCCCCCATCCTTGCCCTGAAACATGTTTCTCCTGGGCTTCTGTGCCCATGAAATCATTGCATGCAGTCATTTATTCATTCCACATCTACCAAGCCACACTGCGCGAGGCACTGGGGATACAGCTAGGGTCAGAAGAGACGCAGCCCCATCCTCAGGGAGCATATATTTGAACAGGCAAACACGTCAAAGGCAACTGCGTGCGGTGGTGTGCGACACCCAGGTGCTCTGCAGCGTGTACAAGGGGCGTCCCGCCCGTCCTGAGTGGTCCCTGAGGGGTTTTCAGTGAAAGTGAAAGCTGAGCTGCAGCTGAAGATAAGATGTTAGAGGAGGGGCAGATGGGCGGGAAACACAGACCCAGACCTTCACAGGCGGGGAAGCTTCAGGTGCAAAGGCCCCTAGGAGCGGGTAAGAGAGCCAGGGGAAGAGCATGTGGTTCTGGGCAGATGGAGTAAGGCGAGGGGCAGGGAACGGCTGCAGACGCAGGCAGTAGCCTCATCAGGAAAAAGCCCGCAGAAGTTAGAAAGGAGTTCAGCTTTCATCCTGACGGCAGCACAGAGCCACTGCAGGGTTTTAAGAGATGGATTGGCGGCATCACAGAGTGCCCCAACTGGGCGAGGTCTAAAAAGTCATCTGGCAAAGTCCTCACTCTGCACAAAGAAGCCAGAGCTGGGAGAGGGGAAGCCACAGGTCCAGGATCACTGAAGTGGTCAGGACCCAAGCCTCCTGACACATAGCCCAATGCTCACTGCCCTGGGCGTAGTCTAACTTCCCATTAGGGGGGATCTGAAGGTGCACGAGGAAAAGGGCTTCTGCTCACCTTGCGCTGCTCTGATGAGAGGCGGGCCTCATTCCCGGGGGGCTTCCATCTTGCATAGCGCACACGCTGCGTGTTCACTAGTGAGTCCTGTGTCCTGATCGCCTGGAGGGTCTGCTCCTGAACCCTGAGCTTTCCTGCTCACCTGTGGCTGTGCCTGGGAGCCCAGCACCCACCCTCCATCTCTGTCTCTGGGCAACCCTGGAGCCTAGCCTTCGGGACAGCTTGTGGTCCAGGCCAGCCAAGGACTGGGGAGTTTGCGCTTTGTTAAGCATTTCCTCTCACTGCCTCATGAACTATTTAGTAAATGAAGATTAATTTTACAATAATAGGAAAACCTCAAAGAGATGGGCAGTGGGGGAGATGGGGCGAAGACGTGCCCACGATGAAAGCCCTTGCCCCTGAGGCCAGGATGGCTGGGCAGGATCTTATGCCAGTTTGCTCTGACACCACTCTGAGCCCACGGGCCTCTCCCAGGTCTGGTACAGGGAGCTGGTGGGACGGCTCAGGCAAGTTGCACAGGAGCTGGATGCGGTAGCCCCCTCATGAAGAGGCAGAGGCAGAAGCAGGGCAGGAATGGTTGCCCTCTCTAAGTTCCAGAGAGTTCTGGAAACAGCCTCGGCTAGGAGTCAACAAGCTGGGTTCTAGTTCTGGCTTTCCCACTAATAAACTAGGTGTCCTCAATTTTCTTAAATATAAAATAGGATTACTGGTACTTGCCCAGTCTACTTCATGGTGCCACGTGCGAATCAAATGAGGTGGTTATTGTTTGTTTGTTTGTTTTGCGGTACGCGGACCTCTCACTGTTGCGGCCCCTCCCGTTGCGGAGCACAGGCTCCGGACGCGCAGGCTCAGCGGCCACGGCTCACGGGCCCAGCCGCGCCGCGGCACGTGGGATCTTCCCGGACCGGGGCACGAACCCGTGTCCCCTACATCGGCAGGCGGACTCTCAACCACTGCGCCACCAGGGAAGCCCGGGAAGGTTGTTTTGACAGCACTGATATAAGCTATTGCGAGGCTGTGACAGTAGACAAAGGGACTGCGGTGGCGACAGGGCTGTTTCTCGACAGCTTGGACCATCACTTCACCCCTCCGGGCTTCTTTGCATACCGCATGGAGTTGTCATGCTGATTAAGTGAGATACTTTATTAAAACGCCTACCACTGTGCCTGGCACGAAGCAGGTGGTCAACAGACAGCAGCTGTATTACAACTGTTATTATTTCCGTTATCATCATCCTCATTGCTAGTATAATGCAGTCCCTTCCAGCCCTTGAATTCTTCAGTATGTCCCTGGTCAGGGTGGTCCCTCCTCTCTTCCAAGAAGAGGCTGACCTCGGCCCCTCACCTGCTCATGGTACCCCCTACCCCATCCCAGAAGCCAGACCTGTTCACTCGGGGAACGGGCCTCAGGAGCTCGGACCCAGGCTGGAGTTTCTCTGGGTTTGCGGCAGGCCCTTCCTCTCCCCCAGCCCTATGCCCCAGCTCCTCCTAACCTGAGCCTGACTCACCCAGCCAACCCGCACATCTCTGCGCCTGAACGGTGGCCCCCCGTGTGACCTTTGACCTTGCCCAGGTCCGTATTCCCTCCATCCTCTTTCTCTGTGCGAGGTCTCTGCCCCTCCTCAACCCAGCCTCCTCCTTACCCTGTGTTTCTCCAAGGCACTCGGCCTTGGTAAAGTGGGTCCTGACAGCAGCTTATCAGTTTGCCCACAGCTGGACACCCACTGCTCACTTTGTTGACCCTGCAGTGCCCAGCGCTGCCCTGTGCCTGGGAGACACTGGTTAGAGCTGACTGCCCACCCACCTCCTCCCTGCTTTTTGTCCTCTCTCCTCCGATTCCACCCAACCAGGGTTTCTCAGCCTCAGCACTGTTGACCTGATAAGGGAGGCTGCCCTGTAGGATGTTTAGCAGCATCCCTGGCCTCTACCCGCTAGATGCCAGGAACAACACCCCCGACCCAGTTATGATGAGCAAAACTGTCTCCAGACACTGCCACGTCCCCTGAGGGCCAAAGTCGCCCCACTTGAGAATCACTGTCCTAGGCCTTTCCCCTCTTGGCCCCTAACGCCCACCCCCAGCCCTCTCCCTGTGCATTGTTCCCTCTCCCCTCTCCCCCCTCCCGTCTCCCCCTCCCCTCTC
>NW_006783618.1:1912644-1941337 GCF_000442215.2 Lipotes vexillifer
CCCCTCTCCCTCCCCCCTCTCTCATTGCCTCAGAGCAATGCCCCTCCCTCCCCATTACTACCACCAACACATTACACCCCACACTGGACTAAGCACCTTCTCTGCTTGAGCCGCTGCTCTTTCTCCTGGTTGCCCAAAGCCAGGCTGCTCAAGATGGAGACCAAATGCAAATTGCACGCAGCAAAATGCTTTGCTGGCGCCTGCGGCCTCTCCCTTGTTTTTGGCTCCGATGAAAGGGGGGAAGAGGGACTGGGGCTCTGAGAAGCTGAAGCTTTACTCCCCGCCAGCGCCCACTGTACCATCCCCTCTGTGGACACTGGGTCCTCCAGAGGCGGAGAGCAGGGTTGGGGCTGGGACTGCAGGCCCAGAAGGGCCTGGCTCCCTCCAGGACAGGAAGCCTGGGCCAGTTCCATGCTCTGCAAAGGTACAGAGGCAGGTGGGAGCAGGGCGGAGCCTCTTCCCTGGAAGGCAGGGGTCCCGAGCCCCATGTCTGTCCCAGGGAAGCAGCCTGCACTGGCAGTAAGCACTTTCAGCCTCATCTCGGGAGGTGCCTTCGGTCTCCTGTCAGAGCCCCTCCTGCCGAACTCTGCCTTTGCACCTGCTTCCCAGGCCCCCATGCACTTGACCTCCTATCTGTGACCCTTGACACGCACTAGAGTTTCTAGGGGACATTTTCATTTCCTTCAGCATCACCATGAAGGGCTCAGAAGTAATCCTCATGCCTGTTTTAAAAGATCCCTCATCCGGGGCTTCCCTGGTGGCGCAGTGGTTGAGAGTCCGCCTGCCGATGCAGGGGACATGGGTTCGTGCCCTGGTCCGGGAAGATCCCACATGCCGTGGAGCAGCTGGGCCCGTGAGCCATGGCCGCTGAGCCTGCGCGTCTGGAGCCTGTGCTCCGCAACGGGAGAGGCCAAAACAGTGAGAGGCCCGCGTACCGCAAAAAAAAAAAAAAAATCCCTCATCCAAGGTCTAGTCCAGCTTCCACCCTGCCTGGTCGTGTGTGGACTGGCCCCTCCCTGCATCCATCTCCAGGAAAGACAATGCTCCCCTTTTACTGGGGAGATGCCAACATGTCACCTCTTTATCTAGCACTCTCTTCCCCACCAGACCAATTTAATCTGACAAGAATGGATCAGTACCACAGCTAAGAAGATGCAGATAAGCAGGCCGTTAAGCTCTAGGTGGGTGTGGCTACAAAAGGATGCCAGCCCTTCCCCAATGCATGCAAAGTCCTGCCAAACAAGTTGACTTCTCAAAGCACTTGACCTTCACTTGGAGGTGGAGGACATGACCACATCCATCTCTTTGGCTTTCGCGGGTGCATGGGGTGTGTAGCTGCAGCCCCAGGCTGAGTGCCTACTCCCTGGACCCTGGAGTCAGGTGGGATCTCACACAGGGCATGTTGATGGGATGTGTCTTTGTCTCTAGCTTTTCTCCGCATCCCCTCCACCTACTTCCCCTTAGACCCATTAGTAGGGCCAAGTTGGAGGGTGAAAGAAACTGGACAGGACTTAGATTGATGACTGTGAGCCTGGAAAGGAAAAAGTCTGGTCCTCTCTCACCTCCTAGTCTCCAGCCTCTGTGTCTCTCTCTCTCTCTCTCTCTCTCTCTCTCTCTCTCTCTCTCTCTCTCTCTCTCTCCCTCTCTCTCTCTTCCCCCCCCCACCTCCCTCCCTCCCTCTTCCTCTCTCTCTCTCTTTGCTCTATAAACGGAAACAAATTCATCTTTCTAAAGCACTCCTCCCGTCCTACATACATGCCACCATCCAGAAACCTTCAGATGAGCCCAGACTCCTTGCCCTGGCATTCAAAGCTTCTGCCATCCAGCCCTCCCTTCTCAACCACCTGGACCTCCTGTAGCCCCCAATTTACGCCTCAGCTCCAGCCACAGGTTTTACTGTCTGTAAATATCCCACAGGGGGACTTCCCTGGTGGTCCAGTGGTAAAGAATCTGCCTTCCAATGCAGGGGATGCAGGTTCGATCCCTGGTCGGGGAACTAAGATCCCACATGCCGCGGGGCAACTTAGCCCACGTGCCACAACTACTGAGCTCGTGCTCCTCAACAAAAGAGCCCTCGTGCTGCAACTAAGATCCAACGCAGCCAAAAAAAATAAATAAATTTAACAAATAAAAAAATTTTTTTTAATATCCCACAGGGACTGAGGATGGTCCCTCTCCCCCCTCTTCCTTCAGGGTCACTGAGCACTTGCTGTGTGCCAGGCCTCGTGCTTATCGCTTATAACCATTTGTCTCACGTAATTCTCATGACATGCCTCTGAGATTGGTAACGCAGTGACCTTCTTTTGCTAATGTGGAAACGGGCACAAAGGAATTGGAAACTGGCCCTAAGTGACATCAGTAAGTGACAGAGCCAGGTCTTGGCCCTAGACTGCAGTCTCCTCTCTCTCTCCTGCAGACCCCACCCCCCTCCCCGTCCTCCTCGTCTATCAGGCACCAGGACTCCTGCAAAAGCTCATACTGTCTTCCTGCTGCCACCCCTCCCGGTTCCCCGCCATCCTCCACACTTTGCCGGAGAGCTTTTCATGAATCACAGTGGTTAAGCTGACAGGTATGCAGCGCTGACTCTGTGCCTGGCTCCTGAGCCCCCAACATGACACTTTCTCCTCTCCTCAGCAGCCCCACCGTGCAGAGGCTATAAGGCAAGCTCTTGACACTGTAGCCCCATCGTGTCATGGCCCCCCAAGACCTTGCTTCCCAGAGGCTCCCTGCGCTGTCATGCCTTACACCTTCACCCCTACACCGGGAGGCAGACACCGCCATTCCGGGAGGAGTCCTTCCGGCCCCAGCTCAACGGTGACCTCCCCTGTGACACAGCAGTCACGTGGTCCTCTGGGCTTCCCCGGCACCTCAGGCCACTCCTCTCAGGGAACTGCTTCTGGGTCTGAATCCTCCTCCTCCAACTGTGGCCCCTGGAAGTCAGAAGAGTTCTGGTCCACCCATCATTACCCAGCACCTGCCACATAGCACCGGGGGTCCAGACCTGAACAGATCTTGACCTTCTAGGAGCTCGCTGTCTAGAGGGAAGAGACAGCATCCATCTCTGTGTTCATGAACACAGCCACTCTCGAGAAAAGTGGTAAATACCATGAGAGTTGGGTGTGGGGTGCTAGGGCAGTCCTGACAAAGGGTAGCTCACCCGTCCAGGACAACGCCCAACCTGAAGGCAGGAGGCCACGGAAGAAGCTTTTGGGGCAATCAAGGAGGTTGCTCAGAAGGAAGGGCTTGCAGAGGGCCTGGCGTGCACAAAGGCACAGAGCCTGGCATTTCCAGGAGATACAAGGTTCCATCATGTCAGAGAAGTTTGAGCGGGAAGATAGTAATACAAGAGGCAGGAGGGGTGGAAGCAGCCAGAGGTGATGAGCTTTAGAAACTGTCTCCATTAGGATGGTATTTGGCTGCATGTAACAAAAAGGCAATGGCTTAGCCAAATTGGACAGTAGTTTTTCTCATATAATGGAGTCTGGGTACAGGTAGCTTAGGGCTGGCCCAGTTGCTAAGAAACCGAACTCCTTTTCCCTTCCCGCCCTGCCATCCTCACGACTGCAAGACAGCCTCTGTGCTTCTGAGCCACATATCCATCTTTTTAGCAGGAAAAAAGGAGGAAGGACAACGGTTAAAAGGTTTGTGCCAATAGAATCTGCCCTTTTGTTATTATTTTTAGTTATGTTAGAATACACAGAACATAAAACTTGCAATCTTAACCATTTTTAAGTGTCTAGTGCAGTGGCGTTAAGTATATTCACATTGTTGTGCATCCATCTCTAAACAGGAATGTTTAAGTTCAGTTTCATTTTGCAAAGCTGAAACTGTACCCATTAAGCAGCAGCTCCCCATTTTCCCCTGCCCCCCGCAAACCCCTGGCAACCAGCATCCTAATTTCTATCTCTATGAAGTTGGCTATGCTAGGTACCTTATATAAGTAGAATGATACACTTTTTGTCCTTTTGTGCCTGGCTTATTTCACTTAACATAGTGTCCTCAAGGTTCATCCATGTTGTAGCACGTGTCAGAATTCCTTTTATTTTTAAGGCTGAGTAATATTCCATTGTATTTACAGACCACATTCTGTTCATCCATTTGTCTATGGATGGACACTTGGGTTGCTTTCACTTTTGGGTTATTGTGCATCATAATGCTGTGGACATGAGTGTACAAATATCTTTCAGAGTCCCTGCTTTCAGTTCTTTGGGGGATGTACGCAGAGGTGGGATTTCTTGATCGCATGGTAGTTCTATTGTTAATCTTTTGAGGAGCCACCTGTTTTCCATAGTGCTGCATTATGTTACATTCCCTCCAGCAGTGCACAAGGGTCCAGCTTTTCCACACCCTCACCAACGTTTGCTGAGGGGCTTGGATTTGACCTTGAACTTGACCTCTAAGAGATTTTAAGCATCTTTGTATCTGGCCCTAATTTATCACAGCACCAGATATGCAGTAAGTGCTCCATAAATGTCTGTTTAATGTTCCCCTGACTTCTGGTTATCCCTCCACACCCCACACATCCTTTAGGACCCACCGCGAGTCCTGAGTCCTCCGGGAAGCCCTCCCTCATGGTGCCGGCCCAGGGTCTTTGCCTTTGTTACTCAGCCACAGGACTTTTTGTCTGGCCCTTCACACTGTGCCCTTGGGTATTCGTGGGGGTGAGGGAGGCACCCTGACTTGAATTCTTCTCATGGCTCCTTGGATCTGACTCCTCCGTCCCACCTGGATGCCAAGCTTCTTGATGACCAGGACTCTGTCCTTGACCTCACTCTTTCCCCAAGCCAGCCTGGGAGAATATTGAGTGCAACGTGGGCCCTTAATAAACAGATATTAAGTTTGTGCCAATTGAAGTCCCTTGTGATTGCCTAGTCAAATACGAGCCCATGGAGTGATTTCCTGGCAGCAGAAATGACCCGGGATTTGAAACTAATGGTTCAAGCCCTGGCTTCCCACTTCCACCTCGTTACGTCCAGCAAGACACTTAACTTACTACCTCAACTTCAAAACGGCCCCAAACATCACTTCTGTGTATGTAAAATGTTCGCAGATTACAAGGTCCTCTTGCCTACATTGTCCTTTTTAATCCTGACAAGGACCCTGTGAAGTAGGTAGGGCAAGATTTAATCTCTATTTTTTTTTTTTTTTTTTTTTTTTTTTTTTTTTGTTGCGATATGTGGGCCTCTCACTGTCGTGGCCTTTCCCGCTGCCGGACGCGCAAGATCAGCGGCCATGGCTCACGGGCCCAGCCGCTCCGCGGCATGCGGGATCCTCCCGGACCGGGGCACGAACCCGTATCCCCTGCATCGGCAGGTGGACTCTCAACCACTGCGCCACCAGGGAGGCCCTAATCTCTATTTTTAAGATGAGAAAATGATTGCTCAGAGAGGTTAAGCGATTTGCCCAAAATACCAAGCTGGCAAGTGCCAGAAAGGGCCCTCTAACTTCCTAGGCCCTGTAATCCCATCCCCGCCCCTCTCACAGGGAGCGGGGCCCAAGGAGGAGGGAGAAGCCGGCAGGAACGTGCTTAGCAGACCCATGGTGTGCTTTGCTCTGTCAGCATCTACACAGATGGGGATGGTCCTCTTTGACCCATGGGAGATGGGACGAGATGGAGATATGGTCAAAGAAAGAGGTTTGAGAGCCTGCTTTTCTCCGGTCACCTGTGGGTTCAGACAACTGGTGGGACAGGGAGGGTGTTCCCAGCAGCTCAGCAGGGACTTAGCCATCAGGGAGGGGTTTTGGCCCTGGCCTCTAGGGCAGGGACAGGTGCGGAGTCCTCTTCCCCCAGACGCCTGTATTTCACAGGAACCTGCAGTCTCTGTAACCACGGCTCCCCTACCTCTCTCCTTCCTTCTCCGGGGCTAAGCCCCCATCACATGCTCCCCCTACCTCCTCATCCCCTTCTTGTTCCCTCCTTTCAAAAGCATAATGAGTTTGATAAGAAATTGTCTTGTTAACAGGATTAGCCACGGAAATCTCTTGTCCCCTCCCATTCATTCTGTAATGCTCCTGTCTCATGTTCTGTAATTTTCTGCTGGTATCAGGAGCTCCGGACCACCTCAGGGATATTAATTCCTATTTGTTCTTTGATCCTGTGACTGCTGATGTGCCAGGACACCCCACACAGCCACTGGGCCACAGAGGCCTTGTGGGGAAATTACCCCAAGGCCCTCACTGGCTGTCTCCTTCCAGAGTCAGCCGCTTTCTGATTTTCTGCCGCTGTTACCCACCCCCTCCCACTCCCACTCCTACTCCTACCTGCCTCAGCTGCCAGTTCTGGGGCAGCAACTACCTCGAACTTATGGGCCAAGGAGGCAGATCTGATGCTGGAGCTTACCTGGCAGAAGAATGGTAGATGAATGCCCCACACACACCCCCGTCTACTCCTTTCCTTCCCTTTCTACCCTTCCCCATATGCACATCCCTCAGAAGACTCTAGAGAGGGAGAATGCAGAGGTAGTTTAGCACAGTGGATGAGAGTGTTGAGCTTTGGACCAGGGTTCACTTCCTGGGTCTGTGGCACAGACAACAACTTGGCCAACCCCTCTGAGCCTCAGTTTTCTCATCTGTACATTGGGGATGATCATGCTCATCTGTGGTAACGCACAGAGTATATAGTACCTGACACATAGTAGGAGCTCAATTCATGCTATTTTCCTACTCTGCTCTTTCAAGACAGGAATTTACTGAGGGTGGGGTATACAGTTCTCGGGATTTACCAAGAAATTCTTGTTCAGCTTTGTGTTATATCCCCAAACTCTTTCCTTGTGCTGATTCCCTCTCATCTCTGCCCTCCCAAAGTTCTTTCTTTTTACATGTTTTTAGGGACTTATGCAGAGGAATCTTTATGGCCCCTTCAGCCCAAAATATTAATTAAAAGAAAGCTCAGCATATAGGGTGAATCCCAAGAAGAGGTAGCAGGAAAAGAAAGGAATTGCCTGTCCTATGCCCCTAAACCATAGTCAAGGACAGAGCAGAGAGGCATCCTGAGAAAGAGATCAAGTCCAGAATAGGCTTGAGCAGGGGCAAGAGGGTCACGCTGGACAGAAACCCAGTCTCTGGATCAGTAGGAAATTTACAGGAAGAGACAGAGACCCAGGGAGTGGAGCCTGTGGGAGGAAACCTACCCCGGGGGTAGGTAGGAAATTGCCAGAGTCAAAAGAGGGGAGACCGGAGCTAAATCTTGGTTAATTTGGAAACGGTTTGTGATCCATTGCACAGAAAGTGCCAGAGAGTGAGAGGTGGGAAATTGCACCTGTCTGGTGAATGAGCTCAGAATTCCAAGCGTGTGGGGAAGCTGGGGAGCTGGCGCCAATCTGGGCAAGGTGGAGGTGGCAGCGTGTGCCCAGGGAGCTGGTAGGACCAGAGCTGTGCTGAGAGGACGTGGGCTGTAGCCGGGGCCAGTGTTGGAACACATACACGCAAGGACATAGCCCTCACTGTGTGCCTGGCCAAGGGGGAAAGCGTGTACCTACGTTTCTTGTTTCTCGTTTAATGTTATACCTCCCTGAAAGATGGCCATTGTCAACGGCTAATGTTAATTACAGACCTTGGGCTTCCAGGCCAGGCCCATGGAAATCCCGTGGGGGGATTTGCGGCCTCTGTCCTCGAGCAGCTGTGGAGTCACGCAACCTGGATTCCAATCCCAATTATGTTGTTTTCTAGCTGTGTGACTTGGGCAAGTTTCTGCATCTCCATGAGCCCGCTTTCCTCATCTATAAGATGGGGATGACATTGCTGCTCTCAGGATTAAACTGAGGCCATGCACATGAAATATGTAGCCCTCTGGCTGGCACATAATGGAGATCCGTAAATGAGAGGTACATCCCTATCACCCTCCCCTTTTCATCCCCCATGCATTGCTGCCAAGGAAGACAAGCCACCGATGCATTTTTTAAATCAACAATACAAACAAGCATATGATGAGAGCCCGGTAAAGGGTACAGATATTACGGGTTTAGGGGAGGAAGAGATGACAGAGGGCTGGGTGGGGGAGGGGAGCCTCCCAGGAACATAGGATGTAATTAAGAGCCCAAAGGTGCTGAGATTGCACGGCTTTGGGGGGGAAAATGAATAGGCCAGTAGAGTTGGGGCTGAGCGCTTCTGTGTTCGCATCATTTCAACGAGACAGACTTGCTTTGAGAGCTGATAAGACACAAATGTGGATGGGACTGTGACCATGTCTACCTTTCCTGATAAGCTCCCTGGCTGGCATCACTGGGGTGCCAGCCAGTCATGTTGATTAGCCTGTAAATAAAAAAGGTAGATGTTCAAAAACAGCAGAATTGCCTCTGGAGCAATCTAGAACCACCAACACGAGTGGCCACTCCAAGCTCCCGAGTGGGTTGAAGCAGGCGTTAGATGGAGCGATGAGAGCTATCACTTCTTGAACCATCGCTGTGCAGGCAGCAGCCAGGGGCTTTCATTCTTGCAACTCCAGCTCTGATTGCAACTATTATTAGAGGAGAGGAAATGAAATCAGGTTAGGTAAGTTGTGCAAGATTCCACAAAAGCCTGGCTGACTTCAGAGCCTAAGTACTTACCATGGAGACAGAAAGGCTGAGGTTCATACACTCGCTCCATTTATCATTCATTCATTCATCCATTCAACAAATATTTTTTGAGCATCACCACTTGCAGGTGTTGTACACAAAACTGAGCCTGGAGCAGTGGACAGGGGGCAGCCCCTGCCCTCATGGAGGTCACGGTCTCACGAACATGCACTGGGCCAGGCCTGGGAGGCAGAGGTGGACGGACCTTCCGGCTGCTCTTGGCCCTCGGGGGCTCCGACCACTCATCATGGGAGCATCATCTCTGTAGCGTGTGGACCCTGGAGGCCACTGAACCAGGCAGGCCTGGGGGTGGGAAAGTGGTGGATCTGGAGGCAAACGTAGGAAGGACGGAGGGATGGTCTCCCCTGCCATCTCAGCGCCCTTAGAGCCACATCAGATGGCTTCAAGGGGCCATAGTGCCATGTCCCTCTTAGCCACACCCCCTTCTGGGACACTGTAAGACCAACTTTCTCATTCCCACTGTCACCAAACAGAGCCCCAAGGAAGGAATAGGACAAGAGGAGAAATGAGCTTCTGTGAGGCACCACCTCTGCCACAGATCATTGAGGCCTCTCAGTGACCCTGTGAGGTAGGTGTCATCAGCACCACCTTCTAGACGAGTGGCGGAGGCTCAGTGGGCTCCTCTCCAGGTCACGCAGCTACTAAGTGGCAGAGCGGCTCTCCCGGCTGCAGTCCGATGCTCTACTGGTCGTGTATTTGCAGTATCCTGGCCCACGGGTACTGGGGGTTCAGAAGAGTGACGCGCACTGTCTTTAAGGAACCTGCATTCTATTGGGGATATAAGAATGTTCCCACAGAACAGGTGGGAGTAATCCAAATGGGAAACTTGAGGCCCTGTCTGCAGAGGGGGAGAGGGTCTGCGCTAGCTGGACTCTCCAAGGAGACTTCTAGAAGAAGGAGGGTTTGAGAAGGGCCTCGCTGGGTGCAGGGGAGGTGGGAGGCAGTCCACGTGGGAAGGAACCGGTAGGAGTGCCCATGGCACCAGCAAGTATCATAGCAAAAGCATGGCTTTCGATTCTGGCAGCTCCGGCTTTGTGCTTTGGGGCAAATTGCTTTGAACTCTCTGATTCTCAGTTTCCTAGTCTATTAGAGGGGAAGGAAAAACCCTCAGCCTCAATAAGCCTGTGGCAGGATGAAAGGAGCTAAGGTATCTTATCGGGAAGTCCCCGGCACAATGCCTGGCTTCCATCCCGTTGTACTGAGCCTTTACCCCAGAGCGGGGTGGTGGGGGTGCGGCCAGGACCCACCCTGCCCTGCCCTCAACAGGCTTACAGTCTAGGGACAATATCAGGTCTTTAGGGACTCAGTACAGCTGTGGCAAGTATGCAGGGGAGAGGACAGGAGACAGAAGACTGGTGGGAGGGTCTTTGGGAGGAACGGAGTGTGAGCTGAGCTCCGAGGGGTGGGTCAGTGGAAACTTTGGGAAAGAG
Organism: Lipotes vexillifer; assembly: GCF_000442215.2. NCBI lineage: Eukaryota > Metazoa > Chordata > Mammalia > Artiodactyla > Lipotidae > Lipotes > Lipotes vexillifer. Next base: position 1,922,651 of record NW_006783618.1, read on the forward strand.
GTGGCTAAGTGTCCCGAGTAGCAGCAAATTGGAGAGAAGGCAGGAGCTGGGCACCATGGAGGACAGAGGACGGCTGGTGTGGCTGGAGTTGGGGCCAGGGCCAGACATGGAACTAAACAGGGCCAGTGGAAGGGTGGTGGGCTTTGGCTGCCCGGTTAAGGATTTTGGTCTTTATCCGAAGAAAAAGAGGAAGCTTACGGGATGGTTTTCAGTATGATCAGATGTCCGTTTTAAGAGGGTCTGGCTCTAGTGAGGGGAATAAATTAAATGAGACCACAATAGGTACGGACACCTAGTAGGTAGGCCTCTGATCCCTAGTAGGCTGTATACGGCACACACAGTATGTTGTGGGGACGGTCCGCTTCCGCAGGGAGTAAGGCCCTGGGGTCACAATGGATCTCCTACGCCTGATGCTTCAGAGCCACCCAGGGTAAAAGAAAAATCACAGCTACTCAGTGGCCCATGGGAGTTCGGGGTGTGGTTGGTCATTCAGGCGGAGGGACACGGGGGTGGGGGCCTTAAAGATGAGCGCTGGAGGGACGGTCCCCATCCCTCCCCCTTCCCGAGGGCGGCAGCCTGGCTTTTGGGGTTCTGTCAGAACAAGGCATCCTTCCTGAATGGTAGTAACAGTTTTTTCTATGACACCATGAGCATCTGACACATGGCACAGGAGCTATGAAGCTCCCCCAGAGGGTACCATAAAAGTGTGGGCGGGGGCTCCGGGGGGAGGGTTGGAGGCTGGGCTCTGCCACGTGCAACAGGAGGAGACGGGGGACGAAGGAGGCTTATTTCAGCACCCTGTTATTATGGCATCTTGTTTTCATAGTTTGTTCAACAAACCTCTCTCCCTCTCTCTCTCCTCCCCTCGCCTCTTTTTTTCCATCTTCCTCTCTCAGCAAATCCATTGAAATGCAATTCTATTCTTAAAGCGCCCCTCTCATGCATGTCTAATGAATGTCAGGGAAATGCTATTACAATGGGGCCGAGGAGGATCCGATCGGCGGTGTGTGTACAAGTCGTTTGAAAGGAAGCCTGGGAGCGCTCCAGTTTTATTACAGCACAATTAGAAATAAAATCTTGTTGCAATAGGAGAATGAGAGATGTGTGCTAATCCTGTGGTGGAGGAAGATAGAGCTGTATTTAGAGAAAAGGACTCAGGGAGAGAGAGAAAACTAGCCATTGCCCCTCTGTCCTGCTCCGCCAAGGCTCTCCTGCTGGCTCCCCTCCCCAAGACGCTCCATCCTCACACCCCCTGTGACCCCAGCTCCCTGGGGGCCGCTCCAGAGACAGTGCTTGACCCCCTTCTAGATCTCAGCTGCCCAGAGTGGTCAGTCAGCAAGGTCCTGGTGAGCTGAGGCTGGTGCTTCCCTGGAAATTTACACTGTCTCACCTATAAGAGGCCAGTTGTGGGCAGTTGGGAGGCGGTGGGAAAGGTTGGCTTGGAGGCTGAGACCCAGATCAAGTTCAGGGTGCCCACCTTACGAGAGATATACATTCATTTATTCATTCGATCGTTCAGTCATTCAACAGCCACTAACCCATTGCCTAACTGTGCCAGGTACTGTGCTGGGTACATTCATTAACTTCTTTCATTATCATAGGAAGCAGGTTCAGAGTCTCATCCAGCATATTCCAGCTCGAGAGGGGAACATAGTTCAAACCCCACTTCTGACTCAAGCCGGGGTTTTTCTACTCCATCATGCTGTCAACTTGCTGGGTCCTCCTGAGACACCTGTCTTCCCAGTAACCCCATCTCCTGTAGAGCCCCAAAGGCAGAGATAAAGCTGGGGGATCTGGCTAATCCCTCCGACGAGGCAGAAATGGGCATTGCTCCCTAGTTCTGTGTCTTCTCTGACCGCTCGCCCTCTTATCTCAGAGGTGGCAGTGGCAGGAGAGGGGCAGAGGCTGCTCCCCCAGGCCCCTGGGGACACATGCGGTACATCGTGCCACCCACTCGGAGCCTGTCACGCTAATCCCCTGCCCAGCCTGGCATCAGGCTTTGAAGGTGAATGTGGGACCATGGTGTCTTCCCAAGAGTGGAACCATGGTGTCTTCCTTGGAGCCCCTGTGCCAGAAAGCAGGCGGTGGACCTGTCATCTGCCACAAGGAGGTTGTTAACTTGTGACCCCCGCTTCCAGCCGGGCTGCCTGTCAAGCTCTGGTTGCCTTCCCCTCCCTCTTCCAGCCAGCTGGGGCAGGGCAGGGTTTGTGGCTCTGCATGCCCCGTACAAGCTCGCATAGCAAAGGTCCCACCTCCCATCCATCCAGACTCCCTATGACCCAGATGTGTTCGCTCTGCCTGAATTCAGTTCCGTGGGGAAGAGCAGTGGGCCCAGAGACAGGAGGCCTCTCCCGACAACTCCACTCTGACCCAGACTGGCTGCGTGACCCTCTGTTTCCTCGAGTGTCCCATGCAGCGGTGCATCAGATTGAGTGATTGATGGCGAGTGTGGACGAGGCCCTGTCTGTGATCAAAGGCCCATTCCCCACACCGGTGCCCTGCCCACCTCATCCCTCCCTCTGCTCTTGGTACCCGTGGCGAGGCGGGGTCCTCGGGATCAGTGTCTCCCCACCCTCACACTCTCACGCTCTGAACCCCACCTCTGTGGTCCACCTGGTGACCTTCAGGGCCAACTTGCCTCTGTCCTCCTCCCCATTCCTACCCTACAGTTCTCACCCCAGTGTCTTACGGAGCAGGACCTGACTCCAGAATCTTAGCACTGGAAGGGTCCTCAGGCAACAGCACGGCAGCAGGAGGAGGATATTCATTTTCTAGGGCTTCCATAACAAAATACCAGAGCAGGTGGCTTAAACAACAGAATTTTATTTCTCATAGTTCTGGATGCTGGAAGTCTAAGATCAAGGTTCGGTTTCTACTGGGCCTTCTCTCCTTGGCTTGTAGGTGGCCACCCTCTCACTGTGTCCTCACGTGGTCTTCCCTCTGTGCCTGTGCATCCCTGGTGTCTCTCCTTCTTATAAGAATTGTCATATTGGATTAGGGCCCCACCCTTATGACCTCATTTAACCTTAATTACCTCTTTAAAGGCTCAATCTCCCAATACAGTCCCACTGGGGGTTAAGGCTTCAACATATGAATTTTGTGGGGACACAAATCAGTCCACAACAGGGAGGATCTAGGGCTTAAAGCCAGCCAGACCAGAGCTGGGACTTGACTTCAAATTCCAGACTCACATGTCACTATGCTGCAACTCTCTCTCCGGGGCCTCGGTGGAGGGCTTGCAATCCTGGGGGTCCAGAGTCCAGGGAGAGCAGAGGAGGCAGAACAGGGCCTTGGCTTCCCTTGGGCTTTTCAAACCCAGGCTAGCAGGTTTCCCCAGGGCCCTCACCCTCAGCAGGAATAACAAAGGTGGGAGAGGAGGGTTCTCTGCAGAGTCAGCCTCAAATAGCTCCCGGTAGGCTGCCCTGGTGTTGGCGCCCAGGCAGGGCTAATCCTGCCAGCCCAGAGGTATTGATCATCCCCACCTACCCTGCCGCTGGGAGGAGACAGCAGCCCTGCCACTGGGGTGAGTTATCTCATTAGTCCATGCACCACCCACAGGCTCCAAGTGGCAGGGTGACCACATTGTTTTGATAAATCTCTATGGGATAGAGCAGTAACTGGTAACCTTACTGACTGCAATTTCTCTCTGGGAATTGGGAGGCCCCAGGGGGGCAAGTGAGGCATCCTGAGGTCACCCCAGGAAACTTAGGGCTGTGACAGATTAAGCATCTTTTCTCTCGCAAGAGAGACCGGATGCTTTTTCTGACCCCGGCCAAAGCCTGGTCTCAGGGCAAAGCTCCATCCATTCCTCCGCACCTCCCCTCCCCCACTCCATACCTCCCACTGCCTCCTGGGACCTTCCTTGCAGGGGCGAAGGAGGCGGGCAGAGCAGAAACCCCCATCCATAGCCTCTGGTTTTCCTGCTTCAGGAAGGCATCTGATTCCCAGAGCCAAGAATCATCTCTACTGCCAGGATTCATCCATTCAACAAAACACCTACACAAATATCTATACCCCGTGTATGTGTTATGGACACATACTCCCTGTGCTTTTACACACTTCACATTACGGTAATAACCCCTCCTTACACGTGTAGAGCGCAGTATATGTCACAACGCCCTTTCGTGGTCATCGTCACGTGGGCACCACAAACGAACCCTGTGAGCCATGGAAACCAGGGGTTAGCGTCCCCAGTGTTGGGATGAGAGAACAGAAGCCCAGAAAGGTCAAGGGATTTTCCTAAATCGACCCAGTTGGTAGGTGGTGGGTCTCAAATCTCCCATTTCTGACTCCAAATACAGTGCTCCCTACAGCACCCCTTGGAGCATATGCCCCACCACCGAAGCCGCCAACCCCTTCTGTGTCCCCTGTGACACCCCATAGGCCCATGCACGGCTCCCCAACAGTGTGCATGCCAACACATGCACTTCGTTCCCTCACAGACACGTGCAGTCCACTGCCCACGAGCCCGCCCTCCTGCTAACACATAGCACCCGGAGCCAGCAGAGTTTCTTCATTCCCTGAGTCCTCCCAAAATGGATGACCACCTAATAGTCCTGACCTGTTGCTTCACCGCACACCGGCCTCCTGATGGATATCGTTCATCCATCCTTTCAGTCAATAACTGTATGCTGGTCGCACCTCACCCTCTCTGCTCGCCCACGCCTCCTGCCCTGACTAGTGAGAAGGAAACCTCTTCCAGAAGAAGCAAGGGGCCCGGCCACTACCCAGGAGGGATGGAGAAGTCTGCCCCGCAGGGAAGGGGTGAACCAGAGCTCCTCCAAACCGCAGCACCCGCTGTCCTGGCAGCTGGGTTTGGGGAAAACAGCTCTCGATTTGTGTTCAGGAGACCCAGGTGGGAGTACCGTCTCTTCCATTTACCGGACGAGTCTCTGCCCAAGCCAGCGTCCTCGTCCGTGAGACAGGAAGAGCAGCACACGCTTCCTAGGCCGGTGATGACACACTTAAGAGAGGGATGTACATCAAGGGAAAGTGCCAAGCCCAGAGCCTGGCACACAGGCACCCACTGATTCATGCCCCTTGGGGCGTCCTTCCTGCTGTGTTTGTAAAACAACTGAAGACAAGTCACTGGCTAAGCCTGGATCCCTCTCCCAACCCGGGTAGACGCTGCCTGGGAGGGGTCCCCAAGGGTGCTGGAGACGGGAAGTTCACAGCTGCAGGTCCCTGGACAGAGGTCTCCTTTCTCAAAGGCCCCAGCTCTGGAAACCTCTAAGACCCAGGGGGACTGAGCTCACCTCCAGGCAGGCAGAGGCAGAGCCACTCAGGGAAGCTCAGTTCTCCAACTTCCCTGTCCGCAGAGGGGCAGGGTGCCATACTGCCGCCACTGCCGTACTGCATTACCTCTGGTCTGAATGTTGGCCCCTGGGACTCTCACGTGGTTCCATCCCGGAACCAGTGGGCTCTGTCGTTAGTAATTTCTCCTCCGGGCGAGGGTAGCATTTCTGCTCCAATCACCTAAGGAAGAGGCAGGTCTTGGTCAGGGAAGGACAGTGGGAGGCCAGCCTCAGGCCGGCTGGAGATGGAGTGTCCGTGTCCCTCCTTCCCCCTGGGCCCTGCTGCCCTGGGTCTCCACGTGTTTCACGAGCTCCTGGGCAGCGTGAGGTCATCCCCTGCTGCGGGCCTCTCCCTTAAGATGAGTCAGCCAGAGTGTACGCTCCAGATTGCCCAGCTTGTGTCACCATCTGTTTATTTCCCTTTTGTTAGCTCCAAACCATCAGTCTGGTTTTGATGTCCCCGCCTGTAGCTGGGGAACCGAGACAAGGACCAAAGTGGCCTAACCGGGAAGCAGAGGCCCAAACCATTGCAGCATGGCAGCGGGGGTTAGAGGGGGAAGAGACCCCAGGGTGCGGAGGACCTCAGGACAGGACTCCAGGCTAGAGGTCCAGCTGTCTCAGCTCATTGGAAGCGCCCCTTTACTGTAGCATTCATTCAGTCGACACATGTTCACTGAGCATCTACTGTGTGCCAGCACGTTCTGGAGCTGGGATACTAAAATAACTCCTTCTCTCAACAAGAAACGCCATGTGCTCTGAAGACACGAAGGCAGGGTAAGGAATTGGGCAGGAACGTGGTACTCGACCTAATTTTGTTAGTGGCGTCAGGCAAGGCCTCTCTAAGGGATTGGCATTTGAGCAGAGATCTGAAAGGGGCCAGGGGGGAGTCAAGGAAAGAGCATTCCAGGCACAGAAGGAATAGTCACAGCAAAGGCCCTGGGGTAGAAATGAGCACATGCACACTGATTTGAAAACCATTGTAGTAGATGATCTTCTATGGGTTTTGCTGCTCTGATTTCTTTAAGCTAGGAATTTATAACTTGCTGGGAGGGAAGGACCTTAAAGAAGATCAATTTATCTCTCTCACTTAATACTTAAATCTTCTAATGCAATATCTCAGCCAAGTGCTTCTTCAGTCTCTACTGAATTACCCCTGATGACAGGAAACTCACTATCTCACAAAGACAGATTCCAATTCTTTATAATCTTTTAACATTTTAACTGTGGTAAAATACATATAATGTAAAATTTACAATCTTAACCATTTTAAGTGTTAAGTCCGGTAACGTTTCAGCTCAGTTTAAGTTCAGTAATGTTTAAGTTCATTGTCATCTTGCAAAACTGAACCTCTAGACACATTAACGACTCCCCATTCTGCCGTCCCTCTAGCCCCTAGTGGTAGTGGCAACCACTTTTTGTTTCTAAGAATTTCACAATTCTAAGTACCTCTTATAAGTGGAATCAATCACACAGTGTTTGTCCTTTTGTGTCTGGCTTATTTCACTTAGTATAATGTCCTCAAGGTTCATCCATGTTACAGCATGTGACAGAATTCCTTTCCTTTTTAAGGCTGAATAATATTCCATTGTATCTATATACCACGTTTTCTTTATCTATTCATCCATCAATAGATACTTGGGTTGCTTCCATCTCTTGGCTATTGTGAATAATGCTGCTATGACCGTGGGTGAACAGACATCTTTTCGACAACCTGCTTTCAATTATTTTGGGTATATGCCCAGAAGTGGATTTGCTGGGTCATATGGTAATTCTATTTTTAATTTTTTGAGGAACTGCCATACTATTTAATCTTGACTTCTGAATGTTCAAAAGTAGTTATTTTTAAAGGTCTAATTGAATATAGTAGAAACAGTGATTAGCAGTGGCAAGAGGTTTGTCAGATGTACAAACACTCAGAAATGGGAGTGGGCTAATCTGGGAAGGCTTCCTGGAAGAGGTAAATTTAGAGCTGGGATCTGACTTTTCTGAGTTGCACATGGGGATAAAACAAACTTAGAGTTGGGGACGTTTCTTTCATTCATTTATTCATTCATTTACTCATTCATTCATTCTAGAAATATTTATCAAGGGCCTCTTTTTGTGATAGGCACTGTTTTCACACTGAGTGAAATGGGAAAACATTGAGGGGTTTTGAGCAAAGGAGCCACATGGTCTGACTTAGGTTTTGAAGCATCACTCTGGCTGCCTCTTAGGAATAGACAGAGGAGGGGCAGGGCCAGTTAGGAAGCTGCTGCCCCTGCTTCACTCAGTAATTCCCTTCCTTTGCTCTACAGGTTGAAGGGGGATCTATCCAGGTCACACCTTCCAGCAAACCCTTCCTCCCCTCTCCACTGCCTGGGACCCTCTCCCCACCAACTCACCCTCACACCTCCCTGAGGGCAGGGAGAGGGCCCCACCTTTGCAGAAGACAGATTTTCTCTCCCAGCCCTCTGGGACCGCCAGGAGCCCCAAGGCTTTCTGTCCATTACCTCTCCGGGACTCCTGCAACTCTGGGGAGTCTCCAAGGCCCAACTCTCTGACCTCTTAGAAAAAGACAGAAAAGATGTTCTCGGCTCACTTAGCATGTGTGTGCAGGGCCTCTGAATTGCCAAGGAGGGCCTCCTTTACCTCCAAGCTACTGAGAGGAAGGGGGAGACTTTGCAGGAAGCCTGGACACAGGGAGGGGTGGAGAGCCCCCCAGCGGTGTGCAGCCCACCCTCTCCCTGAGATGGAGCCACTTGTGATGACATTTAACCAGTGCCACCCATGTGCTGGAGACTTTCCCATGCAGTAACTCATCTTTCATCTAATTCTCCCAACAACTCTGTGACCTAAGTCCTATTTATTATCTCCGTTTTCCTGAAGGAGAAATGGAACTCAGAGAAGTCTGGTGTGATCACAGAGACATCCATTTCCAGAGTGAAGTGGACTTAGTTTTTCTAATCCAGTTTTTCTCCACCCTGGCTTCACATTACATCACCCAAAAAGCTTTTGTAAAATACCAGGGACTTCCCTGATGGCGCAGTGGTTAAGAATCCGCCTGCCAATGCAGGGGACATGGGTTCGATCCCTAGTCCGGGAAGATCCCACATGCAGCGGAGCAACAAATCCCGCGAGCCACAACTACTGAGCGCGTGCGCCTAGAGCCGGTGCTCTGCAACAAGAGAAGCCACTGCCATGAGAAGCCCGCACACCGCAACAAAAGAGTAGCCCCCGCTCGCCACAACTACAGAAGGCCCACACACAGCAACGAAGACCCAACGCAGCCAAAAATAAATAAATAAAGAATAAAATAAAATACCAATTTCCAGGGCACACACCCAGAGATTCTGAGTTTAATTTTAAAAACTTCTTAGGTGATTCTAATGTACAAACACGGTTAAAAACACATACCTCCTCCACCCCTTCCCTCTTTGTATGGGTGGGAAAACTGAGGGCCTGAGAGAGGACTGGACTTCCCTAGGGTCACCCTGTATCCGTTTCCCAAGGCTGCCTTAACAAATTACCGCAAACTGGTGGCTTAAAGCAACAGAGATTTATTGTGTCATAGTTCTGGAGGCCAGAAGTCCAAAGTCAAGGTGTGGGCAGGGCCCTGCTCCCTCTGCAGGCTCTAGGGGAGGATCCCGCCTTGCCTCTTGCCTGGCTTCTGGGGTCGCTGGCAATCCTTGACTTCTCTTTGCTTGTAGATACATTACTCCAATCTCCGCCTCCATCTTCACATGGCCTCCTCCCTGTGCGTGTGCACCTGTGTCCAAATTTCCCTCTTCTTATAAGGACACCAGTCAGATTGGATTTAGGATCTACCTTAATCCAGTATGACCTCATTTTAACCTGATTCTATTTGTATTCACAAGGTCTGGGGGGGACATTAACTTGGGGGGACACTATTTAGCCCAGTATATACCCCATCATTAGTGGCAGAGCTAGGGCTCCAACTCAGCCTCCTAAGTCCCAGTCCTGGGCTTGTCCCCCAGTGCTGGCTGGCTCGGCCCCACTTCATCCTCCTCTTCTCACTAATGGCTTCCATCGAGCCCCCTCCCCACCCTCACCAGCCCTCAACACTGAAGGCCAAAGCTTTCCTGGTGGAAGAACGTTCTCTTCTAACTGTGGAATCCCAGAGGGCAGATACCAAGTTCAGGACTTCTCCATGGAGCCCAGTTCAGTACCTAGGGATGCTCCACAAAGACCTGATAAATGGAGCCAAACTGAATTGAATGGATGACTGCTCCTTCGTGAGGAAGTGAGGACCCCATCAACAGAAACAATCAAGCAGAGGCCAGCTGAACGTGTGTCCCTATAAAAGTGCTCTTGTTCTAGGAGAGTCAGCCTAACACAGAGCTTTGGAAGAGCGCTAGGGCTCCAACTCAGCCTCCTAAGTCCCAGTCCTGGGCTTGTCCCCCAGTGCTGGCTGGCTCGGCCCCACTTCATCCTCCTCTTCTCACTAATGGCTTCCATCGAGCCCCCTCCCCACCCTCACCAGCCCTCAACACTGAAGGCCAAAGCTTTCCTGGTGGAAGAACGTTCTCTTCTAACTGTGGAATCCCAGAGGGCAGATACCAAGTTCAGGACTTCTCCATGGAGCCCAGTTCAGTACCTAGGGATGCTCCACAAAGACCTGATAAATGGAGCCAAACTGAATTGAATGGATGACTGCTCCTTCGTGAGGAAGTGAGGACCCCATCAACAGAAACAATCAAGCAGAGGCCAGCTGAACGTGTGTCCCTATAAAAGTGCTCTTGTTCTAGGAGAGTCAGCCTAACACAGAGATTTGGAAGAGCGTAGGAAGTAGACTAATGGTCCAGGCTCTACCACTTATTAGTTGTGTGACTGTGAGTGGGTTATTTAACCTCTCTGTGCTTTGGTTAGTGACAACAATAATAACCATTTCAAAGGGGTGTGGGGATTAAATGAGATAATGTTCCTATAGCCCTTGGCCTAACATGTAATGGGTGCTCAATAAATATTTAGCTTTAAAAAAAAGGAGAGCTGTGCTCCATATCACCAGGAAAAAGGATAGTGAAGCAGGCTGGAGTATTCGAGTAATAATAAAAACAAGAAAAGGATTCATTAACCATGCACAGCACTTCTCAGGTCGCAGGCGTGTTTACAGATGACGCTGCAGACTTTGAGATGCACCAGTCAGGCAGCGCCAGTGGCAGAGTCTACATTTAGACACAGTTCCACATCCTGGTCCTAGAGCCTAAAACAAAGTGATCCTCCATGGGCACACTGTTGGCATTTGGGGTAGAATCGTTGTTGTTACTCTAACCTGACCACTAAATGCCATTGGTACCCCCAAGTTATGGTGTCAACCAAAAATGCTCCCAGACGCACATGTCCAAATAGCCTCGTGCTGGGGGCTGGACGTGGTGGTCCTGGCTGCCACTCTGTCCTCCTCCAGGTGGACGCAGCCTGCCCCAAGGAGGAGGAAACAAGATGTGGGATAATGGCTCCTCTAACCAGTCCAAGGATAGCTGGTCCCATTTGGGCTGCGGAGGATGGGCTGCCAGACTGCCAGGGCACCCCGCTGGAGCCAGCCTTGGAGGCCAGCCGTGTTTGGAGCCCTGGCCCTTCTGAACCCCCCACCAGCTATCTGTGCCTCCTCCGCCCTCCACACCGTATGCCTCTCACTCCACAGGCCCCCTTCTCCTTCCTTCCCCAGCAGGGCCCATCATCTGATTCTCATCAAACGTGCAGAACTGATGTGGCACAAGTTCCCCCCCAGTGGGGATTAACATAATACCCCTGATTTCTCCTTCCCGTCTTGCTCGCTCCGCATCCCCCTGGCTGCGGCCGGCCTTTGTTTCAGGAGCGATACACTGTATCTGGAAATGTTACTGCAATTAAATATGCACAAGAAGGGGGGAAGGGAGGGGGGAAATGAGGACAATGAAGGATGTGAAACATCAGATGCAGCAGCTGCTTGTTGCTATAGAAACCCCAGCTCCCCACCACCAGCACGGCAGCACCCCTCCCCAGCTTAAAATTCCTTAGGGCCAAGTGCACCGTTGTCAGCATCGTTCTGGGGATAACAGGGTCCTAGCTGTCCAGGCTGGAGCACCTGTGGGTTGCTAGGGTCGATTTTAGGGTCTTTCCTGTTTTTCCTTATCCCACTGCCACCACCACCTCCAATCCCGATACTTCTGATTGGCAGCAACACCCTCCAGTAGTTCTGCATTCCAGTCCCAGTTACATAATAAATTACGGGAGAGCTTCCGCATTTGACTTTGGGATGTCACAACATGGAGACAAAACGGCACATGCAGAGTCTGGTGGGGGAGCCAGGCTTTCTCTGTGCTTCCCGTGGGTCTTCTGACTGCTGGCAGCAGGGCCTGGCTCCCTCCTGCTTCCTTTTCATCTTTTACCCACAGCACTGAGCGGGAGTCTACAAGGTGTGGTCTGCGTGTTGGAGGGGGCGGGGCAGGGGTCCACAAGCTCCAGGCAGGCTGCCAGCTAGCCAAGTGCTCATCTAGGGAGATCCCAACAGGATGCCACTCAGCAGGGATCCGTGTGAAGTCCTGGACCTGGGCCCACATGGCCAGGTGTCCAAGGATGGAGAGAAGGAAAGCAGCCTAGCAGCAGCTTGCAAACACACGACCAGGGCCTTTAGTTGCGGGCAGAGTATAAAGCAGTAGTATAATGGGTCTGCCTCCCCATCCCCCCACTCAGTCTCCCCTAAAAGGTTAATGCAGCTTAGGCTGGAAGTTGGTAGCCCTGCTCTATTCCACCCTGGTCAGGTAAGCTGACAGTTGGATCCCCACCACTTGGCAAAGTGCCTGCCACATAGCAGGTCTAGTCCTGTACAAAGATACATGGAAAGGAGATGGGAGGGAGGAAGGGAGACAAGGAGGGGAGAGTGGAGAGTGGGAGGGAGGGAGGGAAAATTCAGAGATTTGTAGATAAACCAAAGTTTATTAAGCGAGAGATCAATCAGATTGATGAAGTTATTTAAAGCCATACTAAATAACGATTAAAAAATAAAATCCAAAGACTGCTTAGCCTGATGAAAAGTCAAAGGGCATGATAGTTGCCTTCCAGTTTGCAAGGGAGTGTGTCAGTAACACAGGTTTAGGCTGGTTCTGTAAGGGTCCAACAAGTAGAAACCAGGACCCATGGAGCTCAGTTGTGAGCAAGGGAGAGCTTTCTCAAAGTCAGAGCTATCAACTTTGGAATGGGCCACTAAATGAGGTAGTGAGTTCCCCAGCCCTGGAGGTATTCAAATGAAGGCCAGAGAAGCTTTGTTAAAGATGTGGTCAAGCACATTCAGCTTTTCAACCCTGCAGTTCTACAGCTTTCATTGTTGGAAAGTATCCTTTGGTGAGGTCCCTGTTTGCTGGTGCTGAGATCTTGGGCTTGTGCTTGGAGGGATGAGACACCACAGAATATTCCTAATAGGAGAATGAGCCAGTATCAGGGCTCTTGTCAGTGGTTGAGAGGGCTCACTCAGCACCCAGGTGGGAGGAAGCAGACCTCAAAATAATAGGATTTGAAGGACACGGGGCTACCCAAAATGTTTCCTTATGAAAGCCTGACAGTCCAATGTTAGCAGGTCCTTTGTGTGAGGTCAGCATTACCCTCTCCCCTGCAGCTTTCTTGTAAGTCATTATTCGCTGTTCTGATTCCAATGCCCCCTCTGGTGAAAATGGCAGCCTGGGGTCTGCTGTGCCCTCCTGGGGAAGCAGCTGTGCCCCTAGAGAGCAGGCAGAGGGACCCTAGGTTAGCTTCTCGATCTCAGTCTAGCTGGGTCTTGGGTGGGAGACCATGAGCTTAGAGAGTCCCCAAGCCAGATGCAAGCCCCTCCCCAACCCTCAAGTCCACATTCTCCGCTTTTAAAATCAACCCTGACTAGCTCAAGTTCAGGATTTGCCTTAGGACCTTGGACGAGAAAATCCACTCTACCTCGGAGTGTAGTCTTGTCTCGTAATCAGCTAAATGGGTGAAACTACTCTGTCCTTTCTGCTTCGCACTGTCACGGCAGTGAGACCGTGGAGGGCGCAGTGCTGACACCTTTGCCTTGAACAAGATGGTATCAAAAACTGTCTGATGAATTAGTATCGTAAATCTGTGTCTCCACGCCCCCACTCCTAGTATAGCTTAGCCTCAATAATTGTTTCTTGGGTGAATAAATGATGAAAACTGAGAGAAAGGGATTTAGGCCTGTGTTTAGGCTCGGTGCAAAGGGAGAGCTGGGAGCCGGAAGGCCTGAGTTCTGATCCACTTACTGGCTGTGTGATTTTAAAATGGAGATGACACCTCAAACAATTGTAAGAATGAGCAAGCAATGAACATTAAAACTTTGCAAACTCTTGCAAAGAGATGGGAAAGATGAGGACTGATATTCACTAAGTGAGCACTTACAGTGTGCCATACACTTTATTATTTTTTAATAATAATAATAATACTCTAATAATAATACTCTATGAAGGATTATTTGCACCCTGTTGCACAGATAAGGCTCAGAGAGGTTAAGTAACTTTCCCAAGGTCACACAGCTAATAAGTAAAAGAGTCAGATTGGAACCCAGATCTTAGTCTGACTCCAAAGCCCAACATCTCCCTGTAAAAAGCTGAAGTATCTACATTTAAAGGAATAATCATTGTAATTTCTGTTTGTTTTGCACATAGAAAATCCTCATCGGTTAGAGATGCTCCCCCACCTTCAACACTACATCAGCTTCACCCCCTTGTTTTCCCCATCACCTCCCCTCCCCTGGGCAGCAGTCCTGGCCTAAGAGAAGGCCACCTGCAGGCCCAAGTTGCTTCTGGTAGGGTGCCCAGCCAGAGGAGTAATCGACTGTGTCCTGATTATGTCTCCAGAAAACAGGTTTTTTATTACTTACCACGGCGGGCTGTACATCTCTGACGTGCAGAAGGAGGACGCCCTCTCCACCTACCGCTGCATCACCAAGCACAAGTATAGCGGGGAGACCCGGCAGAGCAACGGGGCCCGCCTCTCCGTGACAGGTAGGCGAGAAGGCTGGGGAGGAAGGGCACCAGCCCACCCCCGGGACTGGGTGGGCATGTCGGCACCACTGATCAGGGAGTCTGCTGTGTGCTCAGGGGATTCAGAGAAGGAGATTAAAGAACAGAGGTGCAGAAACCACTGGGGGAGACCTTGTCCAGTTTGGTTTTGGGTATCCTTCATATAAGGACCCTACAGTTAAATTCTTTTCAGGAGTCTATACCTGAGAAAGCTTAACTCTCCTGAAGAATTGTTATTTTACCATTTATCAAATAATGAGGGATATGGAACCTATCCTCTCGTTCCTTTTTTGCCTTGGCTGCCAGGAAGTTCATAGATACGATCTGCTATGCAAACACAGTAATGATTCAATTGGATTGGATTGGATTAGGGAGATTTTGTATTTCCTTGTGTCCCTAAGTATTTTTTAGGATTCTGTTCTATCTATTTTTGAATACATGTAAGTCTTTTGTTATAGCCCACCTCACAACATTTGAAAGTAGGCAAACAAAAGGTTAAAAAAAAAATCTCTAAATTAAATAAAGGATTTTTATTCTGGAGTGATTATAGCTCCTTATGGAAGGATGAAAGCTAATATTTACTGAATCCCCCTGTGTGCCAGAAATTTCACTTATGTGCTGTACCTTAGGCACTATACTAGCCTGGTGAGGTGTGCACTGCTCTCCTTATTTCTACAGGTGAGAAAACCAGAACTTAGGGAAGCCAAGCAACTTGCCCCAACTGTTTAACCAGTGGGAGGCACAGCCAGAATTCACACTGAGCCCCCGACCCCAGCATCCTCCAGCTGCACACCCTCATGGAAGGGGCTAATCAAACACCACACGCGTGCCCCAGTCACAGAAGAAAGAAGGGCATTTGGTGCTCTTCAAGGAAGGCTTTCCGGAATAGCACTTTTCAAACTGCGGACAGTGATCCACAGACATCATAACCTATGCAACACACGCTGGTATTTCCTACCACGTGCATCGCGATGCACTCTGATATTTTCTGTTCTATTCTATCCCATTTCAATTTATCTAAATGCTGGACGCAACTCACCAAACGGATTTCATAACTTCCTAACAGTTTGTGACCTGCAATTTGAAAATCTCTGCTCTTGTGGAGGTGGGGTCAGAGTGGCTTTTGGAAGGGAGATGAACTGATAGTCAGAACACCTGGGTTTGGGGACTAGCCCCCCCCCCCCCCCCCATCATGCAGTGTCTCTGGATCTCTGAAAAAGGAGCTAGATTAGGTGATGGCTCAGATTCTGTCTACCTCTGACATTCTGTGGTTTGGCGAGGACTACCCTGACCAGCAGGTGACTCTATCCAGGACCCCCTCTCATTTGCCTGGTGCATTTGGGGGCAAGAGCGGAAAAGCAGAAGCCAGGAGAGCGAGGATCGGGCTCTCTGATTCCCCCTTGTGTCTCCAGAGCCTGGCCCTGTGCCTGGCACATAGTAGGTGCTAGGTAAATATTTGTGGAATTAATCAGTGCCAGGGGAAACTGCGCTGACACGTGGGGGAGGAGATGGGGCTGTGCTGTGTGGCCCCATCTTTGTGGCTAGACCTTGCCATCTGCAGCCCAATTCCCAAACGTGTCAGTGGTTACCTTCCAGATTATAGGGACTTGTTTGTGTAGTGTTTTGCATCTCATTTGCATGCCTTTCATACGATGTGGGAAAGGTACAGAAATCCTCCCTCCTGCAGGCCTGCTCCTTTCCCCTGCACGAATATTTAGCCCCTTCATCCTACTAATCTTACTTCCACTCTTGTCCCTCAAAAAAGGCACCCTTTAAACTGGAGGATATGCCAACCCTTCTCCTTCTGCTCTCATTGCCCACCAGCTGGGGATGGCGGGTGGGGATGCAGAGAATGGGAGATGCTACCAGAGACTCGGAGATGAAGCCCAAATAGAGAAACGGAGAAGCAAAGATAGGGAGGCAGCCAGACGACAAAAGGGGAGAGGCATGGGCACAGAGAGAGAAAAACATAGGGTAGAGAAAAACAGAAACCTAACAGAGAGACGAGGATAGACAAGATGACTGCGACAGGGTGGAAGACGTTAGGAGCGGAGGGGAAAGGGCCCCAGGAGTGACGCGGGCCCTGATGTGATGTGATGTGACAAGGCAATCTACAAGCAGCTTGTCTCGGCAAAAATGCAACTGATACCCAAGCGAGGCAGTGCAGAAGGAGATTCGTGTCAGGAGGGCTCAGGCCTCCGCCCAGAGCCTCACATTTCAGATCCACTCCCAGAGTTGAGGGCAGGGGTCAGTCCCAAGGCAGCTTTCAACTGAGATGTTTCACTCCTTAGTGGCCGAACCCTGTGAGCTCCTGGGGCTGGTGGTCGGGAAGGGTGTC
Source organism: Lipotes vexillifer (assembly GCF_000442215.2). Taxonomy (NCBI): domain Eukaryota; kingdom Metazoa; phylum Chordata; class Mammalia; order Artiodactyla; family Lipotidae; genus Lipotes; species Lipotes vexillifer. Next base: position 1,939,264 of record NW_006783618.1, read on the forward strand.
ATCCCTCCCTGGCCAGAAGCTCTGGGCCAGCCCCTGGAATCAGGGATGGGAGATGCAGCTGGGTGTCCTGGCAGAGGTGGGCGCTGCCAAGGCACCTGGTGGCTGAGGGTGTCTGAGCCCGGCACACCCCAAGGGATGGCTGCCCCTCCTCCTGACCAGGTCCAAAGGCAAGAGGAAGGGGCAGAATGATCCCCGCCGCAGTGCCTTATCGATGGTCACTGGATGAGGGCAGCAACAACACCTGTGGTTTTTTCAGTTCTCACCAGGTGTTTGATTAAGTAATAGGGAGGGAGGGACGGGGAAAGGAGACAGTGAGACGTATTGGAAAAAGGACTCAGGAATCAGACCAAGGTTTCAGTCTTAGCCTCAGCACTCACTAGCTGTACAACCTGGCATCAAATCAATAATGTCTCCAAACCTCAGCTTCCCCATCTGTAAAATGGGAGTGACATGTTCTCCTTGGGGTTGTTGTGAGAATTAAATAAGGTGCCGTGCGTAGAAAGCTTAGCATGGGGCCGAACACATAGGAAGGGCTCAGCAGAGAGTAGCTGCTCTGCTTGTTGTGGTCGTTGTTATTGTCGTACTATTGTCACTGGATTATTATTCCTACTACATCTCAGGGGGTGGGGACGGGGGCGGGGAAGTACTTTTCATTTTTCTGTTAATTCTCTGAAGGGGAGGCAGTTGTGAGAAAAGACTGAGCCCCCTAAAAATACAACCTAATAACCCTTCGTCACATCGAGGTGCTTTTTGGAGTTTACCAAGTGCTGTCATGGGCATTAGCTCTGTGGAAGAGGCACCATCATTTGCATTTATAAAGGAGGGCACCCAGGGACCAGAGAGGCTGAGAGACTGGACGAGGGTTCCGCAGCTCACGGGGTGCGGAGCCAGGTGCAGAAGTCATATTCCAGGGCAGCACTGTTCAGCCACAGCTGGGAGAGGTCCCAGCAGCCCCCAACACCGACCCCGGGGCACACTGACCCCCTACCCCCCTCCAGCCCAGCCCCAGCATACCCCCAGAGATTTCTCAGGACCAGGCCATCTGTCTCCCAGCCCTGCACTGGCCCTGGCAGCCCCCGATCCCCCCAGGCTGTCACCATACACGCCACAGCATTTCACTTCTGCTCCAGAGTAATGAAAGAGGTTTCTTTCCCTCAGAATTTAATTTCACGCCTGAGACTCAGCGATTAATTCCATCCCCACCCCCAGCCCCTTCCTTCACCGCCCCATGGGCCCCTCCGCTTGTAAATTCTGCGGTGCGCCACGGAATTTGTGTATTTTGCATCAATTAAGTGTCACATTGAGTAATTCTTCCCTGGCACCGGGTTTGTTTAGCCCAACCATTCCCACAGGATGGGGAAGAGGCCGCAGAAGCTGGCAGGGAGGGAGAGCGGGCGGGGGCAGAATAGTAATCGCCGGGCATGTCTGCGTGGTGGGTTAGTGTCACTCGAGCTCTTTGACACACATTTTGCTCTGTTGCCCACAACAGCCTTAGGAGATCTGGAAGCACTGGTATCACCTCCACGTGCGGACGAGGAAACTCAGGCTCTGGGAGATAATAAGACTCACCCAAGGTCACACGGCTTATCAGTGACCCAGGCCTACTGGTGCCTGGGTCTCCCGACTCCCAGTCTCAGGCTCCTTGTGAGAAGTCATGGACAATAGGGAAGGAGCAGAGAATCTTCTGGAAAGTTCTTTCCCCGGGGAGGAGCATTCCTAGCTCAGCCTGTCTCCAAAGGGGGCAGGGGGGCGGTGAGCTGAGGACAGAGGAAGTTTCCCATTTAGTTTCCTCTGGAGCAGAATCCGGGGTTAGATTATTCCGTCTCAGACCCCATTTACTGAACAAGGGTGGCAGAGACCTGGTTTCGGATCTTGGCTCTGCAGTGTGATCTGAGCAGGTCACTGCACCTCTCTGGTCTCCAGGCCCTCATCTGTGTGTGCCTTCCGAGTCCCTAAGCCAGCTCCACTATTCCATGGGCCTGTTAAGTTCTGCCATGTGGAAAAGGCAGACCACCGGCCCGCCCCATGCCCACGTGCCCCCGTTCACCCTCCCTCAGACGTTTATGGTTCAGCA
>NW_006783618.1:1941462-1943752 GCF_000442215.2 Lipotes vexillifer
GGCACGTGGGGATGCCATAGGGGATCAGCGCTGCCTCAAGGAGCTCTCGGCCTTCCAGGGGAGCCAGATACATGGCCTGGTGCTAAGTGCTGTTGGCAAGGGCCTGGGGGGGAGTGGCAACAGTGGTTGCCCCTGGGAGGGAAGCGGGGTGGCCGGGTGCAGGGGCGAGGGGGGCTCCCTTTGCACTGTATGCTCTCCTCTGCTTTCTGAAGTTTTGTCATGTGCATATTTGCACTTTCCATTCTTTTTCTTTAAAGGAAAAGGCTGAGTGAAAATAAAATGAAAGAAAAGGAAAACTATGGGAACTCAGTGAAAGTGGCCTGAGGGAGGCGTCCAGAGGAGGTGACGTTGAAGCTGGTTTGTGAAAGATTAGTAGGAGTTGGCCAAGCAGAGCAGGCTGGCGGGCAGCGCGCCAACAGCATGCCCTGAGTGGGGAACTGGTGAGATCAGAAAGCGGTCGGGCGGGGGAGGCAGGCCAGGCCAGGGACCTGGTTGGCGTGAGATCACAGATCCCAGAAGGCCTAATTCAGGATAAGAAGTGTGGATTGTAATAGGTAGGTAGAGGGAGCCTATGGGAGTTTTACATCAGGGGAGGGTCCCCTGTGGGCAGAAAACCCAGAGAGGCCTTTTAGGGTGAGAACTAGACTGAGGTAGCAGCCAGCACGCCGCTCACATAAACACGGGCATCACACACAGAATCCCACCAGTGAGGGCCTAGGCCTCCTGCAGTGTAGGGCGCAGACCCACAGTCGCTGCTTTCTCTAGGTTTGGGAATGCAAAAAACAGAAGCATCGTTGGGGTAGCCAGTGTGTTTTGTGGAAGGCTTAGCTTCCGAATCCTCCTGGGCCCCAGTGGAAAGGCACTGCCCTCTCTGAGCCTGCCCAGACTGCAGGTGGGAAGAGACAGAACGGGACAGGGATGCCCATCCTCGACAGGCCCAGACTGAGACTGACCAGAATTACAAACCCAAGATGTCATGGTCCTCATGTCACAGGGACTGTTTGTATGAAAGTGTCTCCCTCCCTGTGTCTCTTGCTGTTTCCCTTTTTCCCTCTGTCTGTCTGTCTGTCTGTCTGTCTGTCATTCTAGCCTAGTCTGCCCACCATATCCTCTCCTCCCCCAGCCCCTGCTCCCAGCCGTGCTTCTCGGGGCCTCCGTCTGGCCCGAGTAGGAGCATTTGGGCCAGAGTCTGGGGCACAGGGAGACACACTGGGTATCATTCACTCCGGGCACCGGTGGGCAGCAAGTTCTGGGGGACTGCCTTCCTGCTCCCACCCAGGGCTGGCCAGGACCTCTCGTGTTCTCTGCCTTCCAGACCCGGCCAAGTCGATCCCCACCATCCTGGACGGCTTCCACTCCCAGGAAGTGTGGGCCGGCCTCAACATGGAGCTGCCCTGCACCGCCTCCGGCTACCCCATCCCTGCCATCCGCTGGCTCAAGGATGGCCGACCCCTCCCAGCTGATAGCCGCTGGACCAAGCACATCACGGGGCTGACCATCAGTGACCTGCGGACCGAGGACAGCGGCACCTACATTTGTGAGGTCACCAACACCTTCGGCTCAGCAGAGGCCACAGGCACCCTCACAGTCATCGGTGAGCGGGGAAGCCCCTCTTCCAGCTTCAGTAACCTTTGAGAGCGCCGCGTGTGGTGGGGAGGGGCGTGGGGGCAGCCGCCCCAGCCTCTGGCCGGCCCCAGGGGATGATCCCCTGGTTGGGGAAGGCAGGTTGGTGTCCTGGGGAAAGCACTGGGTTTGAAATCAGAAGACCTGCCTTTTGGTTCTCATATCACCAGATCGTAACTGACTTGGGGAAAATCATATAACCCTGGGCATCACCTCTATGCCCTTTTCTGTCAAAGGAGATAATAACGCTGGCCCTCCTACCTCCCAGAGGTCACGAGGGTCAAAAGGGACAATGACGGTGATGTGATAAGCTCACGGAGCTTCTCAGCTTCTTGGGAGGAGGCAGAGTCTATACTAAAGGAAACAATGCTGATGTGAATCCATCAGAGGACATATGAACCCACCAGAGGCGACATTCAGAATATTTAGTGATAATTAATAGAGGTACCGATTGATCAGGGCAGACGCCGGAGGTAAACACCCAAGGCAGCCTTTCCAGGACCTGCCAGTTGGGCATTAACTCTGGTCCTTCCTGTTCCTCCCCATCCCAGAGCCCCAGGGTCCAGGGAGCACGTGTGGAGAGCAGGAGGTCTTCGCAGACCCCTGCTGCTGCTGAGCTGCCGGAAGGGAAGACAGGTCGAGGCAGAGGGGCTGAAGCTAGGGAAAG
>NW_006783618.1:1945388-1957235 GCF_000442215.2 Lipotes vexillifer
GGGAAAGAACCCTGGAGGGGGATTTATGAGACTCAGGGGCATCCTTTGCCCCCCCGCCCGCCATCCCTCCCTCGAGTTCCCTGCTCTCGGGGCTGCAGGGAGGATGTTGGCAGCAGTGGGGCTGACATTTAGAGATTTGGAGACCCAGGATTGTGGGATCTCACCCCTGTGGGGCAGCAATAGCCTGAGTCCTTGAACTTTGCACCCGAGGGCATTGTGAGGGATTCGGCCTGGGCAGCAGAAAGAGGCCGTCCAGAGGTGATCCCATCCCCATCCTACAGAAAGGGCCGCTCTGCCGTTAAGATTGACCAAAGATGCTCTCCGCCCAGCTCACCACTTATCTCATGAGCACAGAGCTGCAGGTCTGCGGACCCTCAGGTGGACCAGAGAACCACACAGAGCCCACCCCCTCCTGGCCTTCCGGGCCTGCTGTCCTGTCGCCCTCAGCCCAGATATGGGCCCAGTGTCCTCCCCATAGTCAAGGGGGTCTTGGCAGTTGGAGCACATTTATCTGCAGTGTGGGGGAGAGACCCGCCCTCTGCGAATTCACTGTGAAGCTGGAAGAGCAGGAACAGCCCTAAGAAATGCTCTGGGAGCAGCAGTTCATAATACAAATGCTTAGGTTACAATGCTGAATGCTTGGGGGGAAGGGGCGGTCCTCTCGTATAGGCAAACCCTGGACCGCGGAGTAGGCAGGTAGAAGGACCAGAATTAGTACCCTCTTGACCTAACCACTGTCCGAAATTGTTTGGTCTAGAATTACCTTCAACCCCTCCTGCTACACACACACACACACACACACACACACACACACACACACACACACACACTCACACTCACATTCATATTCATACACACACACTCTCTCAGGGAACAGGTCAGGAAGGCCACGTACCCCCAAATCCTTGGAAAATTAGCAAACCTAACTCTGAGTAATTTTGTGTTCAGAGCTCCTGCCTCAGGACAGACAGGCAGGCAGGTACTCACACACACACACACACACACACACACACAGGCAGATGTGTTGAAAGTTCATATGCCCACCTCCCCATACACACGTGCACACATATGGTGCCCGTATACACTCACAGATACACACATTCCCCCACGTAACACACTCTCATCCTAGAGCACGCACACAGACACACAATAAGTAACTGCCTACAGCTGTGTGCACGCACCGCCTGCCCCTGCCCCTGCCCCTGAGTGGAAGGGTACACCTCATTCTCCTCTGAGACAGCTCCCCACCCTCTCCCACACTGGGCTTGACTGGACAGCCAGGTTCAAAGGGAAGTGACTTGGCTTTTCTCTGTCTTCCATCCTTGTGATAGCTCCTCTCTGCCAGGTTCATGGAGAGGAAAGCAATGCTTTCCATACTCCGCATCATTCTGCCCCCAAGCCTCCCACGCATCCTAGCCCGTGCAGGGGCAGTGAGGAGAGAGCAGCTGGCTGGCAGGGCCCTGAGAGCCCTGGCTGGTGACTGGGACAAGCAGGATGCCACCTGCGTCGTGTTGCACTGACATTTCCTGGACAGCAGGCAGAGGCTCTGGGAGTGAGTAGGGAGAGCACAGTGTGAACAGACTCGTGTGTGCTTTGACTGTGCCCCCCCAGACGTGCCTGCCGTGCCCCCATCTCCTGCAGGCTCCCTCGTTGGGGGTCCAAGGCTCCTGCAAGCCTCAAGCTCCTGTACAGAACCCCAAGCCCATGGAGATCAAGGGAGAGAGGCCAGCTTAGGAGTGGTAACCAGCCAGCCAGCCAGTCAAGCAATAAACTTGACTCAGACAGCAGTAGTGATATAAAGATGAGGGACACCGCCCTGCCTTCAAGTGGCTCAGAGTCCAGAGGGAGAGATAGAAACAAAGTGGTGATTAGAAGACCATGACCTTAGTCTTGTGTTAGTTACACACAGGGAGCCCCAGAAGAGAGATCTTTAACCCAGCCTGGGAGGGGAGTGGTGTCCAGGAAGGCTTCCTGGAAGAGATGACACCTGAGTTCAATGTGCAGGATGAGTAGGAAGTAGGTAGAGGGGGCAAAGAGTGCTCTAGGTGAGACTCTGGGTGTGCAGGAACCACAGGCAGGCTGCTGGTCTAGACACTGCATTGCTGAGAAGGGCGCCAGGTCCCCAAGGGCCCTGACGGCCTTGAATGCCACGCTGAGTTTTTGGGCACCATGGAAGTTCTGAACAGGGCGGTGGCTGGCTGCAGCATGGAGAACCGATGGCGGGACACAAGGAAAAGGGGGCCAGGGAGAAGAGAGTACTGCATGGGTCCAGGCCAGGAGCTGCAGGCCTGCAGCAGGACAGGGGTGGTGAGGGTGAAGGGCAGGGGATTAACTGATGCATATAAAGGAAGTCAGACCAGCAGGAGGTAGCAAGTAGTTATCTGTATAAGTACAGGAGACAGGTGGCTCGGCCGCGGGTGCCTCCCTGGTTTCTAGGGTGGGTGACAGCGAGGACAGTGAACCACACGAGCTCCCATCCTCCTCACGAGCCAAAGGGAGCTTCCCAGCCCCGCCCAGCCAAAGGGCCCACATCAGGAAAGCACAGGCCATCAGAATAACAGACGTAGAGACATCTCCTGGCCTGACCCTGCCATTTAACAGATGAGCAAACTGAGGCCTAGAGAAAGGAATTCGCTCGTCCTGGTCCCCCCTGCTACAAGGAGTCTTGGAGACGGAATCAGGGCCTCCTGACTCCTGGGGCCTTTTGTGACCACAGCCCACCCCTAGCCACACTCCACTCACAGTGAGTCCTTTTCTTTTCTTCCCTGTTTTCCCTCGCCTCTCCCCTGCCTGGTCCGGCGCAGACCCTCTTCACGTGACCCTGACACCAAAGAAGCTGAAGACCGGCATTGGCAGCACGGTCATCCTCTCCTGCGCCCTGACAGGCTCCCCGGAGTTCACCATTCGCTGGTACCGCAACACCGAGCTGCTGCTGCCCAACGAGGCCATCTCCATCCGCGGGCTCAGCAACGAGACCCTGCTCATCACCTCGGCCCAGAAGAGCCACTCTGGGGCCTACCAGTGCTTTGCCACCCGCAAAGCCCAGACCGCCCAGGACTTCGCCATCATTGTGCTCGAGGGTGAGCGGGGGCCGCCGGGGCAGACGGGCAGGTTCAGGGCTCCTACAGCCCGGCCAGAGGCAGGCGGCATTCATCCAGCACTCACAGCACTCCAGGCAGATGCACTGTCTTATTTAATCCTCCCAAGGGCCCTGTGTGGAGATACTTTTTTTTTTTTTTTTTTTAAAAACCATTTTGCAGTTGAGGAAACCGAGGCTTCGGTCACTTGCCCAAGGTCACACAGCCCTGCTAAGGAAGAGGGCTGGGGTTTGAACTCAGGACTCTTAACCACCATTCTCTGTTGACTCTGCCCTTCAAAATTACCAGAACTTCACTATTAGAAGGGCCTTCAGTAGGGTCTCAAAGACTCTCGGTCTCCCAGAGGCTCTGGAAGGGTGCTGGAAACCTCTGGATTTTTGAATCCTCTCCCTGCCTGAGGTCTCTTCACAGCAGGCCCTGTTTCTTACCATGGGCCTGGCTTTCTACCTGCTTCTCTCTCCTTTTAAAGCTACCACCCCCGCAAGGTTCCTCACCCAGCACCTCTGTGTTTGGTTGTTCGGGTCGTTCACTACACAAGGTGCTCAACTAAGAGGGTGAGGATTGAAATCCAGCTTGCACTCCACTTACCAAGCCATGCATGCACCCACACTGGGCTGTGACCATGCAGAGGAGGCACCTTTTTCTTATTTTCACAAAGATGCAAGGGGGGTTAGCAGAGGCCCTATCCTTACCAACAAATTTAGTGGTTCCCCAGCTCCTCTGTTGCTCCCATAATCCTGTTCCTTCCAAGGATTTTTCACTGTGATAACAAAAACACCAAACCTAGGCAAACCCCACGGGTATCTGTCTCACTGTTACAGCCCAGGGGTCCTCATTCCTTGGCAAGTGGGGCATGAGAGCTGGGCATCCATCGAAACTAAGCCCTCATCCTTCACCCAGTGCCCAGCAAACTGCCTTCCTCAGCCCCTACCTCCTCTTGTCCTGCCCCATCCCTGGTCTCTCTTCCCAATGAGGAAACACATCAGCTGGGCACAGCCTAGTGTGAAATGGGTGCCTTTCATCTCAGGGGACCTCCTGGCTGAACTACTCCCCACCCAGGAGCAGACTACTCCCACCCAGTGCATTTTCTCTCTGAGGGCTACCCCTATGCCGTTGGTGGATCTTACAGGACAGCTGGTGCCCGCCAGTTCAGAGCTGGGATGTGGAGAATGAGGCTGGTGAGAGGGGCAATGAGCTGGAAGGGAGGGGAAGCCAGAGAGGGAGGGCTGGGGAGGGAGGCAGAGGAGAGGCCAAAGGCAGTGACCACACCAGGCAGTACCAGGCTCCACCAGGCACCAGGCTCTCCCCAGGTTGGAGATAAGGGTCTCCCTCAGAAATGGGGCCAGGGGCCGGCAGCCTGAGTTAACGTCAGCATTTTGGTGTGAAATGTGGGTGGGATGTAAAGTGCCATGTTACATTTTGCCTTGCTTTTTTTTTTTGTATGTTTGTTTTGGTGTTTGACTTTTTCAAGGATTTAGCACCTATTTTAATCCTTTACAGCAGTCCTGTGTGGAAGGATGGCCAGGGTTAATGATTACATCCCCCATGATCCATGGAGGAAGTGGGGCCCCAGGGGGTTACTTGTCCTGTCCGAGGTTATTCCATTAACCAAGACTTAAGCCCCAAAACAGACACCACCACCACCACTGCCCCTGGGCAGCTTGCATTTTAAGGCTCAAGCTTCAGGCTTTTGCTAACAGAGCTACAGCACCAGCACCCCTCCCACTCGAATCAGAGCTGGAATTGGACCGTTCAGGTCCTGGTTCCACATGTAGCTATAACCTCTGAGCCGCTATGGCTTTATTCAAAAAGGGAGAAGGAGGAGGCAGGAAAGGAAAAGTTGAGAGGAGCTGACATTTATTAAGCACTTACAAAGCGCTGTGTAAGCATCTTTAATTCATTAATTCATTTACTCCTCACATCATCTGTACCAGGAGGCTATATATCCAGGAGGATATAATCATCATCCCCATTATCTCCATCCTCCACAGAGGGGAGATGGAAAGATTCAGAGAGGTTAAGTAACTCGCCTAAAGACACAGAGCTAACAGGCAGTTGAGGGAGGATTCAAATCCAGGCGTCTTCATTCACATGCACTAAACAGGGTTTTGCGGATGGTACGTGAATCTTGGAAGTACGCGGAAGTGCTTTACCAGTGTTATGTCCTCTGCGTTGCCTCCTCCCCGTGACGAGGCGGGGTGGCCTGGTGGGATGGTCTCTCTGTGACTCGGTGACCCTTAAGGGGGCTCCTCGCTCCCTGCAGACGGCACGCCCCGCATCGTCTCATCCTTCAGCGAGAAGGTGGTCAACCCCGGGGAGCAGTTCTCACTGATGTGCGCAGCCAAGGGCGCCCCGCCCCCTACCGTCACCTGGGCCTTGGACGACGAGCCCATCGTGCGGGACGGAAGCCACCGCACCAGCCAGTACACCATGTCCGACGGCACCACCATCAGCCACATGAATGTCACGGGGCCCCAGATCCGCGACGGGGGCGTGTACCGGTGCACGGCACGGAACTCGGTGGGCAGTGCTGAATATCAGGCGCGAATAAACGTAAGAGGTGCCTGTCTACATTTAAATATCAGAATAGGCTTTTGAGTTCCTTTGCCATCTCTGTGGTTACCATTCTTCTTGTGGTGATTAGTACTTATTATCAATCGTCATTTTGATTTTAGTAGAGGTCTCCCTCCTCTCTCTCCCCGTTTCCCTGCCCTCCACAAGTCCCATCATCCATTCTTGTGTGTGTGTGTGTGTGTGTGTGTGTGTGTGTGTGTGTGTGTGTGTGTGTGTCTGGTACCGTTCTCCCCCTTTGCATTCCCATTCCCCATACCCCTTCACCCCTCCCACAATCCTGCCCCCCACCCCGTTCCTCCCCATCAGTCTCTCTGGCCCCAGGTACACTAAGCGCTCCACTGGCACCTACAGTCCCACCAGGGCCTTGCAAGGCCAGGGACAAGGAAGGGGAAGTGGGGCCAGGCTTGCCCTTTGATAGGGGTGTCCACCGAAGCTGTATCCCACTCCCACAATACTCCAGGAGGTGTAAGCAGCCAGGAGCCAGGGCACCAGCATCTCTCAGTCCACCCTCCCCTGACTACCCTCCAAGACCCCAGCCATCAAGAATAGGGGACTCAGGCTGGGTGAGGGTGCCCCAAGGCAAGCACCTTCAAAAGAGGGGGAAGGAGTCCTCAAGGTGACCATCCCCGTGCCTCAGGTCTCCGAGTTGCTGTGGTGAGAGCAGAGGATCCTCTGAAGCTCTTTGCAGCTCTGTGGCGTCAGATTGGTCCTCATCTGACCCAACCAGTGAGCCCTGACATGAGAGCAGAAGAGGCACAGGGGAGTGGGAGAGAAGGGGCACTGGACTAGGGGCACCGGTGGCTGTCATGGGCACGGGGAAGGGGAGCGGGGGGGTTCACGCTAAATTCACCTGTGCCAGGTGTCCGACCCCCCCCCATGAGAAATGTGGCCTCCCTTTGGCCGCCCTCCCACCCTCTCTGAACTGGAAGGGGACAGAGCTGCAGGGCTGTGGGAGATGCCCTGGTCCTGCCCCTCACCTACTGGGTGGGGAGCTGGAGGCCCAGAGTTTCATGTACGCACTCCAGCACTAACCCTGCATGGTGGCCTCTGAGCCCCCTTTGCAATTCCCACATAGCCATCCACCTACCTGACCCAGGTGACGACACTCCCTCCCCTCCGCCAGTGTGATCAGAGCCCCTCTTTATAGCCCCTTCTCAGGGGCCCACAAAACACATTTACCTGTTGACAGAAAATCATCCATTGAAGACCTTCTTATCGTCCTTTAAATAGTTAATGTATGTGAGATCCCTTTTGGTACAAGACCATTATGAGCAAATCAAATGAAAATAACAAAATCTCTACTTTTCCATTTTAACCCCCGAATCTCAACCTCCTCGTAAATGAGGACTCGCCCTCCCAAATCCCAGTAACTTCTTGGTGAGGCTTCAGCTCACTCATCTAGCCTATCCCGTTAGGGGAATGGAGTCTCGCCCTGGGCATGAATGAAACATGTCTGTTTGCAACTATTTGAAGATAGTAACAGTGAGTCCGGGAGAGACCACCGGTGCCCCCAGTTCCAACCTCTGCCTTTAGTCTTGTTTTTGTTTTTGTGGGGTTTTTTTTTTTTTTGCGGTACGCGGGCCTCTCACTGCTGTGGCCTCTCCCGTTGTGGAGCACAGGCTCCGGACGCACAGGCTCAGCGGCCATGGCTCACGGGCCCAGCCACTCCGCTGCATGTGGGATCTTCCCGGACCGGGGCACGAACCCGTGTCCCCTGCATCGGCAGGCGGACTCTCAACCACTGCGCCACCAGGGGAGCTCTCTGCCTTTAGTCTTATAAAAAAGGCCTCCCTCTCCCCCTGCCAAATTTCCCTCCCCTAAGAGTTTCCGAGTCCAAGCAACTGAGAAGAGCATCGCGGGGCAGCGCCCGGCCGTCCCTGGCTAACCGCGCCATCGCCCCTCCTCTCCCCCTCCCTCCCAACTCCTGCCCAGGCCCCCCCAGCATCCGGGCAATGAGGAACATCACAGCTGTCGCCGGGCGGGACACCCTTATCAACTGCAGGGTCATCGGCTACCCCTACTACTCCATCAAGTGGTATAAGGATGCCCTGCTGCTGCCCGACAACCACCGCCAGGTGGTGTTCGAGAACGGGACCCTCAAACTGACTGACGTGCAGAAGGGCATGGACGAAGGGGAGTACCTGTGCAGCGTCCTCATCCAGCCGCAGCTCTCCATCAGCCAGAGCGTCCACGTGGCCGTCAAAGGTAGGCCTCCCCCCACTGCCAGCCTGAACCGGAGCCCTCCTGGTCACCCAGCATTGTGGGCCACTCTTCAGCCAGCCACCCAGGCAGCAGCAGGCAGTCCTGAGGGAGTGGAAAGCCACGGAAGAGAGGGCTCCGGCCTGGAGTTTGGAAAAAAAGGGGGCAGCGTGGAAGATTGCTGGGGGCTGGGAGGGGGGAGATTGCAGGGGGCCCCTGCAAGAGGCCACGGGTACCTCTACATTCCAGTTCCTTCTGTGGGCTGCAAGTCACAGCAGCACTGGCCCCAGGGGCATGAGGGGTCAGTGGCACCTGGGCAAGAGGGCCCAGGTCAGAGGGGACAGGCTGTATTGTTCCCCTGATCTTAGCATGGAACCACCCAGCACTCAGCAGGGCCCATGAGAGACCAACAGGTAGGAGAGGGGCAGGAGTCGCAGAGCAGAAGCAGCAAGAGGCTGGGTGGAGGGTGCACATGCTGGGTGCCCTGACTCCCTGCCAGGGCTCAGACTGGCCGGCCGAGGCTGCTTTTATGAGATGGGCAAGGACCTTCCACCTGCTAATGCAGCTGGAGGCCTGGAGAGCACCGCCTGGTGCCTAAAATTCTTCTCCCTCCCAGGCCCGCCACGCTCACCTGGGTGAGGTCTGTGTTTTCTGCGGGGGCACCTAACACAGTGCCTGGTTCATGGCAGCCATTCAGTAAATGTCTGTGGATTAAACAAATGGATGCATATAAATGAGCAAATAAATGAATTCGCGACGAGACGACAGCTGTCCCCTGGGTTTAGGGGTTGTGCAGGGCTGTGAAGCTCCCTCCCAAACACATTCTTTGGAACTGACAGGCCTGGAGATTGTCTGGACGCTGGGTGAGAGCAGGGTGGCCTGGTCACCTAGGAGGCAGGATGGAGAGGTGGCGCCTGCCAGGCCTGGCTAAGGAGAGGTCAGTAAAAGCCAGGCAGCTGGGGTGGAAGGTCACTGGGTCAGTGGTGACCGTGTTGGGTAAGGGGCTTATGTCCCTTTCTGAAGAACCAGGACAGGCTCACGCATATCCCCAAGGGACAACATGGACCCGGAGAGGGGGCCAGCCTGTGCCCTAGGGCCCATGGGAAGGAAGAGAAAGCAGGGGGGTCTGGGCCTGCAAAGGGGCCCTGGCACAAGGGGAAGGCCCCAGGGGGCCCCAGACTCCTGAAGCAAGATGGAGTGGAGGCCTTGTGGACAGGAAGAGGGGAGTCTGGGGGAAGGAAAGATTTGGGGAGACAGATGCTGCCTCTGTTTTGGGCCCCTTCACGCGTGCGGTGAAGATGGGACCTCCCGGGGCAGATGTCAGGAGAACAGCTGGAGAAACGGAAGAGGCAGCAGCAAAACGTGCAATCGGTGCTTCACCCCTCTGCTCCTGTCACCAGGGCTCACTCTCATCGGCACACTGGGGCCGTGTCACATGCGCCCTTGTGCATCCACCACCTGTCACAGTGCCAGACAGTGTTTGTTTCTTGAGCTGAAACTGAGACATTAGTCTGGGTTGGAGGGACTTTCTGGGAAGCCTGGCTCTGAGCCTGAGAACTGGGGGGCGGGCTGTCTCTGTGGCCCATCTGCAGCCTGGGGAGGAGAGAGGAGACCCTAACAGCATCTGCCTCGAGGGCCCCCCCCACTGCTGCACCCCAGCCAGGCTGAGAGGCATCTTGGCCCCCCCTTTCAGGCTAAAACCTTTGCCCAGCCCAGGGACCTTGTGCTGGCGGGAACCTCACAGCCCCCAGGCCCCATCCCCAGCCTGCCTCCCGTTCCCAGCATCTCGGCGCGACCCGCCTATATCCATTTCTGTCACAAGCCGTGGACCGAGAGTTTACAGTGTAAACATCACATATTAAAACATCTAACCTTTGCTCTACTCCCTTCACCCTCCTGCACTAGCGAGCATTTGGCCGGGTTTGTTGCCTTAAAAAAATAAATAAATAACAAGTCTCCAGCGAGCCTCGGAGTATGCGGAACATCCTGAAAGCTGCCTCTGCTCATCAATTATTCAACCCCATTCAGGGAGCGATCAGTCCTAATGAATTGTATCTGATGCATTCCGTCTCAGCGACTCGCTGGGCCTGTTGTGATTGTGCTGAGCGACCATGTCTCCCAGCCCTGGGAGAGGGAAAGGGGCATGTGCGCGCGCGTGCGTGTGCGTGTGCGTGTGCGTGTGCGTGTGCGTGTGCGTGTGTGTGTGTGTGTGATCTCAGAGGGCAGAGCCCCTGCACTGGGCACATGTGGCTCCCGGCACACAGCACAAACTTGGAGTTCGAAAGCAGGGGCATATGTGTGTGTATAGTACACAGGCATGTGTGCACACATGGCCCCTTACCTATCCGCAGAGTCTGCAAATCCAGCCCCAGAAGGGCTATAGTCACTTGTTTTCTCTCCAGCCCGAGACGCAGCATTTGTATGAGGGCTCTGGGACCCCGTGCCCCTGCCTGTCCGAAAGCTTAAACCCATGATCACCGCGCTCTCCCAGTCTCCCTCTTCCTGCTTCATTAGAATGCACTTTTGCAGGAGAACCCATCAGAGCTGATTATGAGCATGCTGCTTGATTAGCTGTTGTGCTGTTCTAAGAGCTACTCAAGGAGAAGGGTGGAGGAGGTGCCCCTGGGCGTGGAAAGGGGCCCCGACTCTGGGGGAGAGAGGGACAGGGCCCAAGGGCAGCACTCTCCACCCCACTCCTGCTGCCTGGCTGGGACGTGCGTCCTACCCAGAGGATGAGAGCAGAGACCTGGAGTGTAGGAAAGGGCGAGTGGGGGCAGGACAGGGCACTAGAAGCTTGAGATTTGTTGGAAGTCCTACCTGCCATCTCTCTGTGAGGCCAAGAGCCCGCAGGCAGGGCGGGGCATAAACCCAGGCTGCTCCATGAGCTGGAAAAACCACGGTTGACTCCATTCCTTCTGAGACTGCTTGTCTTCTGATGAATTTTTCAAACACTGAGCTGAGGAGAGCAGAACACACCAGACACATATGCACATGCATGCACACACATGTGCAGAGACCTGTGTACATGAGTACACATGCATGGACGCACTGTACACATTGTATGCAATAGATACATGTTAGCCCGTCCACACTTGCACACATACACACATGCAGTTGCATATACACAAATGTTCCCTCTGTCTGTATCCTCCTGTGAAGCAACATTCCTGAGCCACAAAAGGTGGCTGCAGGTGCCACCATAGAAAATGTCACCTAAGTGAGCCTGTTGTGATCCAGCAAGGCAGGAGGGCCAAGGCGAGAGAGGGTGAGGATGCTTCGAGGGCTGCCTGGGCTTGGGTGCATGCGACACGGACTGGCAGGGGAGAGCCTGGCTGTGGAGAAGGCGCGTGCTTGTCTCTGGGCACCCAGAGAGATCCCTGGCAGGATGCCAAGAGGAGGGCCCAGAGATCCAAGCTAGATTTGGTGTCTTTAGGGCCCTCTGTAGCTGAAAAATGATATAGCATAAAAGCATCTCTGGGCGCACAGGCCGATTGTTTAATTAACTAAAAAGGCAGGGCTGCAAGTGGGGCTTCTTGGCTTTGGCTCAGTGAGGGAACATCTCCACCCGCGCATCTGAGCCTCCAGAGCCAAAACAAGGGCATGAGGTGCTTTCTGCCCATGCTCAGTAAGGCCAGGACCCGGAGGTAGTGCCAACACACACAGACACACACGCACGCACGCACACACGCACCCTCACTCCCTAGTGCCTGTACTCCTCATCCACACCCTTTCCTCCCTTGCTGCTCAGCAAGTCCCTGCCGTGTGCTTGGAGCCTTCGGGGAGGCCCCCTTCCACCCTAGAGAATGTGTTGGGGGTTTCTATGATCAGGGGGCTTAAGAGAGAGCCAACCCCCTGGCCAAAGGCCTGCCATTGGCACAGGTGGAGTTTTGGAAGGAACACACCAGAATCCAGAGGAAGGGGGCACGACAGGTTCCGCAGGGGCAGATTGCCAAATGGACCGGGGGGGGGGGGGGGG
>NW_006783618.1:1957245-1957713 GCF_000442215.2 Lipotes vexillifer
GGGAGCGCCAAGGATGCTGCTGCCAACAGCCCTTTTCCTCGGCAGAGGGAGCCAGGAGCACAGGAGCAAGCATCCTCCTTACTGGACAGGCAGCGATCACGGTGATGGCGGTGTCCGCGATGAAGAGGAGGTGGACAAAGTATCTATTTATTCATTCAGTGCCGTTAACTACGCGCCCACTATATTCCAGGCGCTCTTCTGTGAACAGAGCTGTGCTCAAGACAGACAAAAATTCCTGCCCTTGGGGAGCTTACATTCTATTAGCGAAATGGTTAATAACGTGAAATCCGTAAAAGATGTCTCAGGTCAAATAGGGAGTGGGAATCGGAGTGGGATTCAGAGTGCCAAGGGGCAGGAAGAGTGGTTTGCAATTTTATTTAATTAATTAATTGATTGATTGATTGATTTATTTTGCGGTACGCGGGCCTCTCACTGTTGTGGCCTCTCCCGTTGCGGAGCACAGGCTCC
>NW_006783618.1:1957723-1976162 GCF_000442215.2 Lipotes vexillifer
TATTTATTGATTTTGCGGTACGCGGGCCTCTCACTGTTGTGGCCTCTCCCGTTGCGGAGCACAGGCTCCGGACGCACAGGCTCAGCGGCCACGGCTCACGGGCCCAGCCACTCCGCTGCATGTGGGATCTTCCCGGACCGGGGCACGAACCCGTGTCCCCTGCATCAGCAGGCGGACTCTCAACCACTGCGCCACCAGGGAAGCCCTGCAATTTTAAATAGGGTGGTCAGGGAAGGCCTTCCTGAGAAGAGGGGGTTGCATTAAAAAAACTGAAGTGAGTTATTAATATTCCTATAATATTAGACTTGTTACAGCTGGAAAATCAGCGTCAGGCTTTAGAGATTACTTCATCCAACTCCTCCGTTTTGCAGATGAGAAAACTGAGGCTCGGGGGCAGAGACAGGGTGGTGGTGACGAGGCAGGTTGCCCACGTCACTCTTGGATTACAGCGTCTTTCCCCATCTCCGTGCTGCACAAGCAGAGAAGCTCCAGCTTCACACAGCGCCCATCCTCTGCTAAATGGTGCAATAAATTAAAAGGTTCGGTCCCGAAGAGAGATCATGAGAGACACCATAAAGTGTTTATGGGCTGGGCTGGTGGTCAGCATGCCCTCCTCTGTGCAACACCCCCAAACAAGTGGCCGAAACAGCTTTATGGTGGCCAGGGACCACAGGGACTGCCACAACCGCTGTGCCTTCTCAGCCATGCCAGCCTCTGACCTCTCGCCATCACAGCATCTTGCTCTGACCCTGCTTCCCTCACAGCTGACTGAGTTGCCCTCTCACCAAAGATGACTGTGGCCAGAGCAGGGCTTCCAGAGATAAATCCCTTGGTTATGCGGCATCCATGCCCCTTACATTCAGGCCATGTGCTGGGGAGATGCTAGGAGTCATGGGCAGGAGGGGAGTCCTTGTGGACTATCAACCCTGAAGAGGTCCCTTGTCATCACCGCCGTGGAGGTGACCCGAGCCTCAGCTTCTTTCACAGAAGTGGAAATGGACACACACACACTCAACGAGCCCGCGTCCACCTCTGAGCGCAGGGGAGACACCACAGACTCACAGTTCAGAAAGCAGTCCCGTGTCCACATCACGGGGCTCCCCACCCTGCTTCTCAGAGCCTCCCATCACGGACTCCTGCTGGTATTCAGCGAGCCCGTGAAGGAGCCGGGATCCTTAGGCTTTCTTCTCCCTCAAGGCGGTCCTCATATGCTGGAGTTATAGGGTTATCGGAATGCCAGCCTGGAGCCGAGGAATTCTGTGAGCAGCTCGGGCCTCTACCACTCCCACCAAGGAGTTTCTAAGGGGACACTTATCCCAGCACAGAACCACACCTGCCCCATCAACCTGCAGCAGGGCAGAGTGGGGCGGGAAGTAAAGAGCCTTACTCCTTGGACCCCTGGGGGTGATCTGGCCATCTACTTCCAGCAGGGCAGCAGTGCACTAGAGAGCTCTGGCTGGCCTGGGTGAATGCCTAACCGCCCCCCACCCCCCCAGGAGGGAGGTTGGCCGCTCTCTCCTTCCCTGGCCGCTCGAATTGCCATCAGTGTTATTCCTGAAGACCGGAAGGGAATGACAGCCCCTGGTTGGCCTCTGCCTCTTGTCTCAGCCTTTTCCCACACTCTCACTCCATATATTTTGTAAAGCATGTGCATCCTTTAAGCCTCCGTCCAAATGCCACCTCCTCTATGCAGCTGCGCTCACCCGACCAGATGACACCTCTTCTCGTCTCTGAGTTCAGTGTCTGTGTATTCACGTGGTGCTTGTCCAATAAACACTGAGGGAAATGTCTTAACTTCCCGAGCAAATGCTATGCTTCCGGAGGTTCTATGCATATTTTAAGCATGCTTCCACCTTCCCCAGCCCACACGGAGCATAATGCCTTCACAGAGCAGGCATTTCATGAATATTAGATGAATTAGTTAATTAATGAATTAACCTGCCTTAGTAACTTATTCCATTATCTAAATCCCTTCTTACTGAGAGAGACAATCTTTCCCTTGCCTGAGCTAAATCTCCCTGCCTAGTTCCAGTCTCCACTTGCCCTGTCCTCAACGGAAATGGAGCTCTTGGCCATCCATCCCTGGGGCAAGGCCCTCTCCTCTCTAGGCAGAGCCCCCCCCAGTTCCTTGCTTGACCCACACCTTCCCCTCTGCAGGCCCTCATGACTGCCACGAGTCTCCCCATGTCCCTAGGGCTCTTAAAGGAGCCAGCTCTGGTGCTAGCAAGGACCTGAACGTCAGGAAGAACCAAGGGAGAAGCTCCCAGCTCCAAAATTCTGTAGCATAAATACAGCATCTTGAGGAAGAGGGTAG
Organism: Lipotes vexillifer; assembly: GCF_000442215.2. NCBI lineage: Eukaryota > Metazoa > Chordata > Mammalia > Artiodactyla > Lipotidae > Lipotes > Lipotes vexillifer. The sequence continues at coordinate 1,960,038 of NW_006783618.1, forward strand.
AGCTCCCTCTTTTTCTGGATGAACCCCCATCCTGTGCTCTCCCCACCCCTTGCCCACCTCATAGGGAAACTTCTAAGGTCAACCCAGGAAATGATATCCAGACATATATTTATTCATTTACTCACCTGACAAGCATTTATTGGGCTCCTACAATTTGCCAGGTAAATAAGTCCTAGTTACTGCCCTGTAGGAACTCCCAGACACCCAGGGAAGGTGGTAATGCAAACACATACCTCACTGGCATGTGATGAGCGCCATGATCAAGGTGTGAACCAGGTGTTGTAGGGCTGTGCAGGAGGAGGGCAGCCTTCACAGAGGAGGTGGTACTGGAGCGGGGTCTGAAAGGACGGAGAGGAGTTTCCCATGAGGCCTGCTGGGCTCTAGATTTGGGTCTTTGTGGGAAGGAAGACTGGACCAGAATTGGTTCTGCTAAACCTAAGGAGACAAACTGGCTGACAGATCTGGGTCTCTGTAACAATTCCATCAAAAAGTCCAAGGAGGGCTTCCCTGGTGGCATAGTGGTTGAGAGTCTGCCTGCCAATGCAGGGGACACGGGTTCGTGCCCCGGTCCGGGAAGATCCCACATGCCGCGGAGCGGCTGGGCCCGTGAGCCATGGTCAGTGGGCCTGAGCATCCGGAGCCTGTGCTCCGCAACAGGAGAGGCCACAGCAGTGAGAGGCCCGCGTACAGCAAAGTACCCCAAAAAGGGCGGTGGGAAGATCAGCAGAGCCCAACGAGGAATCCCCGGGAAATCTCAGCAATGAGCATTGGGCCATTACTAGAGTCAGGGTTCCAGAGAAATCTCTCTGGAGATATCCAAGGCCCCACAAACCACTCAGAATACTGGGGGCAAGGCCCCAGCCCAGGGAGTAGCAGCAGCTAGAGTTTGGGGGTGGGGAGATCCAGACAATGACCAGAGCCCCAGAAAACCTGGCTGGACTGAGGACCTGGATTTGGGCCCATGGCAGAGCACACATGGTGGTTATTTTCCACCCTGGGCCCAGCTGTGTTCACCCAGGCCTGGGCTGAATTTCGGAGCTCTGGGTGTTTATGGAAAACCGATGGAGCCCCCATGGCCAGAGTGAAGGGTAAGGTGGGAGGTGACATTGAGAAGCTCAGCTAAGGCCCCTGCTCTCATCCCATAGGGCATGGGGGCAACAGCCCTTCTAAATGTCACTTCCTCTGGACCTAGAACTCTTGACCAGGAGCTTCCCCAGAGATCCAAAGGGCTGCCAAGGGTTTTGCCCTGTCCACACCTATGCACTTCACAGGGGCCGCTTCCTACTGAGCCCTGAAAATCCTTGGGGTGCCTTGGGCATGCATATGATGTCACCTATCCTTTTCCCCTCAGGGCTCACCCTCGCCCCCTGCTGTGTCCACTGTGGGTGGGGAGAGTAGCAAGTTTCCAAGGAGGGGTGGGGCTGGTGCCTGGGAGAAGCCCAGAGGACTGTGGACAGCCTTGTAATTTAATTATTTGACTGCAGAAATGATATCTCATCTACTGGGTGCTCATCCTTGTTAAGCTAATTGTCTCCTTCTCTCTCTTCTCCCCCCACTTGCTGGGGAAGTCACTGTGTCCTAATTGAGTTATCATAAAGATAATGGCTGTTGCTCTAGCCAGAGCTGAGAAAGGAGGATCCCTCTTGCAGAGGCTCAGGCTCCAGACAGGCCCCCCAGGGGCTGAGATGTGGGCAGTAGGAGAGGGGGAGGGCCGAATCTCTGGGGGGTGGGGGCTATGTGGATGACGTTCAGCTGGGTGAGTCTAACCAACTGGTTATCTCGCAGATGACAGGGCTCCCTCTCTGCTCTTTCCTGCTACCCATGGGGAGCTTGTTTATGAGACAAAGGGGTCTCTGGTCTGGGTATGTTTTGGGGCTTTCTCAACAAGGCAACCAGGTAGCATAAGAAAGAGAGCTTGGACTTGGAGAGCAGACAGATCAGGTTTCAAATCCCACAGTCCCCTCTTATGAGCTGGGTGATCTAAGGCAAATGAATTCTCTGCTCTGAACCTCAGTTTTCTCATCTGCATAGTGGGGACAATTAAGCCCATATCACATTATTGGTGGGAGGTGTGTATAAAGGAGCTGAAAACAACCAGTGCTGGGAGCTTCCTCTCGCCCGTCCTAACGCACGAAGACAATGGGGTGGGTGATGAGACCTCTACAGGAGGAGACCAGGCTACAACAGCCTGGCTTTAGATGAGCAGCTGTGGGGTGCACACGAAGGACAGCCTCAGCATCTGAGGCACGTCATCTCTATCCATCCCAGGCCCCCAGGCATCTGGGAGACTCAGCTCTGGGATGAGACAGTGAGCACAGGGGCACCGAGGAATGGCAGGGAAGTCAGGTTAAAAGCTGGGCAGTGTGTCAGCAAGCAGACAGGAGTCAAGAAGCACGAGTCATCACCATTCAAATTCCAGTACAAATCTGAAGGTCCTGATTAGTTCAGGCCAGCCCAGGCCCTGAACAGAGACAGCAGATCCAGGCCTGGGTGGACAGAGGGACGGGAGCCAGGGGACAATGACAGGGCACCCCGGGAGATTCTGCACATATGGGAAAACAGGCACCAGTGCCCACGGAACTCTATTCACAGCCCACCGCAGGGTTGGGAGGAGCCCAAAGGCCAGGCAGGGATGGGCATGCTGCTGGCCAGGCTGGGGAGAGTGGGGGCCTGACAGCAGCACTCCCCTTTCCTTCCCAGTGCCCCCTCTCATCCAGCCCTTCGAATTCCCGCCTGCCTCCATTGGCCAGCTGCTCTACATCCCCTGCGTGGTGTCCTCGGGGGACATGCCCATCCGCATCACCTGGAGGAAAGATGGACAGGTGATCATCTCAGGCTCGGGCGTGACCATCGAGAGCAAGGAATTCATGAGCTCCCTGCAGATCTCCAGCGTCTCCCTCAAGCACAATGGCAACTACACATGCATCGCCAGCAACACAGCGGCCACCGTGAGCAGGGAACGCCAGCTCATCGTGCGCGGTGAGTGAGACGGGCCAGCGAGGTTGGGAGGAGGAAGGGTCCAGCTCTGTCCGCTGCTAAAAACACTCTCTAGATTTCAAGTTTGAATCACGGGCTCAGAGGAAGTTGACTCTGGCAGGGGCCTTAAAGATCAAAAGGTTCAAACCTCTTACTCTCCAGGCCAGGACACGGAGGCCATGAGGGGAGAAGACCCTGGCTCAGTTGGTCACTGGTGAAGTCAGAACTGGCACTCAGAATTCCCAGCCCCCAACCCAAGGCGACTGGCAGACGCTCTCAACATCTTGGGTTTCAGATGTTCAGAGGTGCCTGCTCCCAACTTTATAATGGTCCAGGCCGGGCTAACATTGAATGGAAGGTGCCCAAAGCCCCCAGAAAACCTATCAGAGACCGAGATGATCTGTTCCTCCCCCACCTTCCCTCTTTCTGCAGTGCCCCCTCGATTTGTGGTGCAGCCCAACAACCAGGATGGCATCTATGGCAAGGCTGGTGTGCTCAACTGCTCGGTGGACGGCTACCCCCCACCCAAGGTCATGTGGAAGCATGCCAAGGGTAAGCCCCTGGCCAGCCAGCATCTCTGAGCATGGCCAGGGATGGGATGGGGAGGATACTAATGCGACTTGGCCCTGGTCTCTACACATGACTGCTAGCCCTGGCTTCTGAACTTTAAGGGGACCCCAGGCTATACCTGAACTGGAAGTCATCCTCAGCCACCCCCAAAGGGTCTATGGACCAGGAATGGCTGTCATGCTAATTCCAGATTTCCTCTTGTCCCCATAGATTGACCTCTCCCCTCCCCCCTCCAACCCTAGAACTCAGTATACTCCCCAACTCTCCCCACCCCACCCTAGGGTCCCAGAGTCTCATTGACCCCTGCTTCTCACCAGTCTAACCTATTCTGGGATCTTGGTCCTTCTTGGAGCCCAACTTCATCCCAAGGATGCATTTGGTTTCTGACTAAGGCCTGCGCCAACCTCTTATACTTACTGTGTCCATGGCTGACTCTGGGGCAATGGGAGGAGGTATCCAAAGCCCCCCTTGGAGGATGGCTGGCTTCTTTCCCAGGCCTGACTGCCTACAACCAGGCAACTGCCATTTGAGGGCTCAATCTTCCCTTTGCCTATTGCCAAGTGGCCCAAAGATAACACTTTCTTCCCCTCCAAGGAATTCAGCCCAAAGGAAGCTCAGTGCCAAGATGGGCATTGAGCTGAGGCCCCCCAACTCCATACCTCAGATCCAAGGCGGGGTCAGACTTCTGTGAGGGTCTTTCCTATTTCCCAGGAAACAAGAACTATGTGAGCTCCCAGCACTTTGGGGATGCTTCAAAATGGCCCTAGATCAGCAAGAGAAAGGTATCAGGGCCATTCCTTGAGGCACTCCAACCCTCCCCAGCCTAGACACCAGACCTCCTAACTGCCGCCTCCTTTCAGGGAGCGGGAACCCCCAGCAGTACCACCCAGTGCCCCTCACCGGCCGCATCCAGATCCTGCCCAACAGCTCGCTACTGATCCGCCACGTCCTGGAAGAGGACATCGGCTACTACCTCTGCCAGGCCAGCAACGGCGTGGGCACCGACATCAGCAAGTCCATGTTCCTCACTGTTAAGAGTGAGTCTTGCCCCCGTGCAACCCTCCAAACACCCCCTGATCATAGACCAAGGCCCATCTCTGCACTCACCCTGCCTCCCCATTTGGTTTCCATTGCTCCTTCTGTGAAGGGAAGGCGGGAAGGATTCCTAGACAAAGGTGGGCCTGGGAACCTCTGATGGGGGATTCCAAAGCACTCTCATCTAAAGCAATGGCCTCGCTCTAAATGGCCCCAGCTCACTCCACTCCAGTCATGATAAGCTCGTGATTTGCTGTACCACAGTATCGTACGACAGCCCATTTATTTTGCTGTGTAGGTTGGCAATTCCATCTGAAGAGTCATATCAAACAATTGATTTCTTTCATTTAATCCACACCTGCTAGTGTATAACCTGTTTGTGGCTTAGCAAGAAGGAGACCACGCATGCAATGTAGGAGATAGGCCTATGGGCAGAAATCCTGGGTTCCAATTCCAGATCCGTCTGATGAGCTTCCTGGCTTTGGGCAAGTGACTTCTCGTTTCTAGGTTCCTTTCCTCACCTGTGCTAGGGGTTCATTCCCAGCCCACTCAGCTCCCAAAATCATCGTAAGTAACACAGGAACTGATCATGGAAAGGGGAAGAAACTTTGGAAAAGCCAAGAGGGCAGTAAAACTCACTCTAGCTCAGTACCATATCTCTGGCTTCTAAATGCCCAGACCTAGAGCCGGAATCAGTGGCGTTGAAGTCTAGAATATCCCTGAGTTCTGTTAAGTCACACACAGACATTCCTACTGGACGAGCCTATCCCTTTACGCTCTTAGGGGTCTGTATAGTGAGCCCCCAGGAATCATATCAAGACAGTGTCTGGCCCTTTGTCATGAAACAGACCACGGGCCACGGAGAACAGCAGTTAAGAGCCTGAGTTTTAGCATCTGACCAAGCCAACTGTGAATCTGGGCGCCGTGTGGTGATTACAGTGACCTCTTACGGGTTTCCTTGGCCTCTGTATCTCATTTTCCTGATGTACAAAAGGAGGGTCAAGAGAGCGCCTTACCTGTTATGTTTTGTATCAAGAGTAAGTCAGATGACATGGATAACGCAAGCAGTATGGTAACTGGCACCCAGTAGGCCGTCAGAGATTTAGCCACCAGTTTTGTTTTTAACGGGAGACACTCCAAGGTACGTGTAGGAAAGGCAGCTGAGAGCAACGCCCAGTGTGCGGTCTGCCCAGCGTCTGCCTGGAGTCCCCGCCTTTAAGAATCATAGCTTCTTTATCGCTTGCCAAACCCTCACTCACTCAGCACAAGACGGGGAAGCCCCAGCAATCGATCGATGCTCGGGAAGCTCCAGGCACCGGAATCCCCGCCCTGGGGAGCTCTTCCCTCACACTATCAAAAAGCACTTTGTCCTTAATAAAACCAGGCAATCAATCTACGTCCCTCAGCCGGGGAGATCTTTGCTAATTCTGCCTGCGTGTGGCAAGAGGAAATACTAGGCACCTCCTGGAACTATCGCTGTCCTTGGTATTTGATCCTTATCTCCCCACCGTCAGCAGGAGAAAAGAGCTCAAACTCTCAGGCTTGTTTGTTTGGTTTTCTTTTTTTTTTGGTCTTTGCCTTTTTTCTCTAAGTTAGGGGATTCTACTGGGCAAGCGTGGTGGTGCCTTTGTGGCCCGTGGCTTCTCTGTGGCGCTGAGGTGGATGTGGGTGAAAGGAGACGCAGGGGTCAGGAGGTGGGCTGTGTGCAAGGTGACTCAGCTCACGTCGGCCTGTCCCTGATGTCCTGGGGCGTCCTGGGCAACTCTCTTCTCCCCTCTGGACCTGCATTTTTCGGTGCCATCCTCACTTCACGACCCAGGCAGCAGCTACGAGCACACACCTCGTAAATCCCGGGCAGCCTCACAAACACATGCAGCACCAAGTCACACACTCAGCCACCACTCTCGCAGTAGCGTACACCTCTGCCCCTCTTCCCAAGGGATGATGGGAGTTCCGTACTACTTGTCCTCACTTGTGGGCAGCATCTGGACCTTGTTCCTTCCGTCTTCCCCCTTGTCCTCATTCCACCCACCTTGTCACTTTGCTCTGCTTCCTTCCATAGTGAGGCACAGGCGCACGCCTTCCCTTCATCTGCTCTGTCTCACAAACACCTCCGGCTCGTATTCTCCCACTCGCCGCGCCTCCCTCATCGGCTGCCTGTGACACAGTCTCTCTGAGCTGCTCACGTAGCATCCCCCCTCACACGGCCCTCCGCCACAGGTTGCTTTCCAGCTGGGCCCCTCTGCACACCCAGGGTCTCCAAACCCTCACCCACGTGTGCCCCCTCGGATGACCCTTTCCTTGCACAGCTTTCTCTGTCACAAACGCCTCCTTCCATTCCAGCCCCGCTCTCCCCAGTGACCTGCCAGCCATGCTAGAGGCCCCTGTGCCGCCCCAAATGCCAGCAGGAGAGGAGGAGGAATTTGAGGCCTGAGGGCAGTCGGTGTGGAGCACTGAGCACGCACGGCTGGGGCCTCTGCCTGGGGTTGGAGAGTCTGACTGCTTTTCAGTACCAGCCTGAATCATTCCACCCAGCATCTGGCTGCCAGAAGGGGCTCCTGTGACAATGGGACAGTTTGGTGACGGGGGTGGGGGTGGGGGGGGCGTGGTCCTGACTTTCTTTGGGAACTTCCATCCCGCTTTCTGCTGCTTTTCTGGGGGCACACTGCTTCAGGTAACCCACCCTCAGCTCCTCCTCTAGGACATCCTTCCCCCTGCCTGCTCTGCCCTTTTCCTCCTTCATTCTCCCTCTACCTCTCCCACCTCCCCCAGGTAGGCGCAGGTAGATAGGGAAGGACCCACAGGACCTGGGCCCATGGGTCACAGATGGGCTGGCCAGGGCTAAGCCCTTCCTGGTCAGCCCTCAGTCCATCCCAGACAGCCCACACCACCAGCACTCCCCCCGCCCCCGCCACCCGCAAGGCCAGCTACAGAAAGACCTGCCATTTACAGAGCCAACTGCACGGCTTTCCTTGATGCCCCTAACACACTCAGGAAAACGTTGACCCTATACGGCTCCACCTTGTCAGACCTCACACTTGTGTGACCTCTCAGAAGGCAAACTGACCTTAATCCCCGCTTTAGCCAAGTAGAAGTAAGAGAGTAAATGTATCAAAGGGATATACATCATCAAAAGCATTCAGGTGTCAAATTGGACATTTGTGGTTGCCCTCTGTTGGGAACCATTGACCCTGACAGTTTCCAGTGATAACAGTTGCTCACTGGGCACTCACTAAATAGTCCATAAAACTCTGTGGATTAGAGCACAGACTTCAGAACCAGAGAGACCTGGGTTCAAATCCCAGCTCTGCCACTTGATAGCTGTGGGATCTTGGACAGCAATCTCTGTAGGCCCCAATTTCCTCCTCTGTAAGTCTGGAAATATAATGCTATTTACTCATTGCTAAGATTCAAGTGAGACACGCACTTACAGCAATTAACACAGTACCTGGCACCAAATACACATTTCAATAATCATTAGCAATCATTAGTTTTAGGTGCTGAAAATCTAGTGCTGGATAAAATGGAGTCGCTCTTCTCAGGACATTGAGGATCTTGAAGAGGAGATAGACATATACCCAAAATTACTATAATACACAAAGTGATAAGTCCCTTAAAAAGCCACGAACAGTGTGACACAGAGAGAATCAGGGGTGGAGTAATCAGTTTTAATTTGCAGGGCCAACAAGGGAAAGCCAAGAAAAGCTCCACAAAAGCAACAGTCACCAAGTAGGACTTGAAGGATGACAAGGATTCTGACAAGAACCAATAGAAGCAAAGGTCATTCCATTCCAGGATGAGGACAAAGTATGGCAAGAGCATGGAGGCAGGCAAGGCCATGCGTGTCATCAGATGAAGGGGGAACTTAGCGTGTCTGGTGGAGAATGAAGGGAGGATGGACAGGGAGAATACATGTGAGGTGCTTATGGGTTTTGGAAGTGAAACGTTTTCTTTTCATGCAGTGTTGACTCTCAATATCAGGCACCAAACCAGAGCTCCGGAAGCCCAGGGGTCTGACGGCGGTTGGGATTCCAGAGGTGGTTCTTGGAGAATTGCTTTCCTCGAGGCCCCAGATTTCTAAGAGTTCGTTAAAGGGAGCAAAAGTCTTCCCTAGCCCCTGGACACCCGTGTTGGCAACCATCCAGTCCCCATGGGTCCCCACTCCTCCCTGACCCCGAGAGCGTGGGTGGTGCTGAGCCCGTGAGGGCCTGAGCACACAGCCCAGCCTCACCACTGTCACAGCATAGCGCTCAGCACTTGACAATTTACAAAGCCCATACCTTGCCTGTGAGGTTGGTGGGCAATAGCTCCTTCTAAGGGAAGGGAAGGTGCTGGATCAAGCTCATTGGGGGATATCGGCCCAGCTGGGACAGGAGCTTGCCTCTGTCTACTCACGGTTTGGTAGAGAGAGCACAAGGCAAGAGAGAGAAGACTGGTTTCTGGTCCCGACTCCGACTCACTGGCTCCGTATCTGCGAGCCATTCCTTCCCTTCTCTGGGCCTCAGTTTCCCCATCTGTACAATAAGAGGGCTGGACTAGAATCTAGTCATAGCTGAACCAAAGGTCCCTGCCAGCTCAGACAATCTATGATTCTAGCTGTGTGCATGGTCCTTTCAGGATACCAGACCACCTCCCAGAACTTGGTTGAAAAATAAATGTAATTAACAGAAGAAAACACTACAGCCACAGAGCTACCTTTTATCTCCCTGTTACAAAGTAAAATTTAAATAAAAGAGAGATGATGACCAAAAGGGGAAAGAGGCCATCCGTCCTCCAACTGACACATGGGGGAAAAAATAAAGCATCTTCAAAGAGAATGCTTCACCGAGAGGCAGGTACAAAGAAAGGCTGCTTAGTCCGGGTTGCAAGGGGCTGGCTGTGTTTTTTGGTTTTTTGTGTTTCTTGAGGTTTTTGGGGTTTTTTTTTAATATTTGAATTTTATTTTATTTTTTTTATGTACAGCAGGTTCTTATTAGTTATCTATTTTATACATATCAGTGTATACATGTCAATCCCAATCTCCCAATTCATCCCACCACCACCCGCCCCCAACCCCGCCACTTACCCCCTTGGTGTCCATATGTTTGTTCTCTACATCTCTGTCTCGATTTCCACCCTGCAAACCAGTTCATCTCTACCATTTTTCTAGGTTCCACATATATGCGTTAGTATACGATATTTGTTTTTCTCTTTCTGACTTACTTCACTCTGTGTGACAGTCTCTAGATCCATCCACGTCTCTACAAATGACCCAATTTCGTTCCTTTTTATGGCTGAGTAATATTCCATTGTATATATGTACCACATCTTCTTTATCCATTCGTCTGTCAATGGGCATTTAGGTTGCTTCCATGACCTGGCTACTGTAAATAGTGCTGCAATGAACATTGGGGTGCATGTGTCTTTTTGAATTATGGTTTTCTCTGGGTATATGCCCAGTAGTGGGATTGCTGGGTCATATGGTAATTCTATTTTTAGTTTTTTAAGGAACCTCCATACTGTTCTCCATAGTGGCTGTATCAACTTACATTCCCACCAACAGTGCAGGAGGGTTCCCTTTTCTCCACACCCTCTCCGGCATTTGTTGTCTGTAAATTTTCTGCTGATGCCCATTCTAACTGGTGTGAGGTGATACCTCACTGTAGTTTTGATTTGCATTTCTCTAATTATTAGTGATGTTGAGCAGCTTTTCATGTGCTTCTTGGCCACCTGTATGTCTTCTTTGGAGAAATGCCTATTTAGGTCCTCTACCCATTTTTGGATTGGGTTGTTTGTTTTTTTAATATTGAGCTGCATGGGCTGTTTATATATTTTGGAGATTAATCCTTTGCCCGTTGATTAGCTTGCAAATATTTTCTCCCATTCTGAGGGTTGTCTTTTTGTCTTGTTTGTAGTTTCCTTTGCTTTGCAAAAGCTTTTAAGTTTCATTAGGTCCCATTTGTTTATTTTTGTTTTTATTTCCATTACTCTGGGAGGTGGATCAAAAAAGATCTTGCTGTGATTTATGTCAAAGAGTGTTCTTCCTATGTTTTCCTCTAAGAGTTTTATAGTGTCCGGTCTTACATTTAGGTCTCTAATCCATTTTGAGTTTATTTTTGTGTATGGTGTTAGGGAGTGTTCTAATTTCATTCTTTTACATGTAGCTGTCCAGTTTTCCCAGCACCACTTATTGAAGAGACTGTCTTTTCTCCATTGTATATCCTTGCCTCCTTTGTCATAGATTAGTTGACCATAGGTGCGTAGGTTTAACTCTGGGCTTTCTATCGTGTTCCATTGATCTGTATGTCTGTTTTAGTGCCAGTACAATATTCTCTTGATTACTGCAGCCTTGTAGTATAGTCTGAAGTCAGGGAGTCTGATTCTTCCAGCTCTGTTTTTTTCCCTCAAGACTGCATTGGGTATTCGGGGTCTTTTGTGTCTCCATACAAATTTTAAGATTTTTTGTTCTAGTTCTGTGACAAATGCCACTGGTGATTTGATAGGGATTGCACTGAATCTGTAGATTGCTTTGGGTAGTAGAGTCATTTTCACAATATTGACTCTTCTAATCTAAGAACATGGTATACCTCTCCATCTGTTTTTGTCATCTTTGATTTCTTTCATCAGCGTCTTATAGTTTTCTGAGTGCAGGTCTTTTACCTCCTTAGGTAGGTTTATTCCTAGGTATTTTATTCTTTTTGTTGCCATGGTGAATGGGATTATTTCCTTAATTTCTCTTTCTGATCTTTCGTTGTTAGTGTATAGAAATGCAAGAGATTTCTGTGCATTAATTTTGTATCCTGCTACTTTACCAGATTCATTGATTAGCTCTAGTAGTTTTCTGGTAGTGTCTTTAGGATTCTCTGTGTAGAGTATCATGTCATCGGCAAACACTGACAGTTTTACTTCTTCCTTTCCAATTTGTGTTCCTCTTATTTCTTTTTCTTCTCTGATTGCTGTGGCTAGGACTTCCAAAACTATGTTGAATAATAGTGGTGAGAGTGGACAGCCTTGTCTTGTTCCTGATCTTAGAGGAAATGCTTTCAGTTTTTCACCATTGAGAATGATGTTTGCTGTGGGTTTGTCCTATATGGCCTTTATTATGTTGAGGTAGGTCCCCTCTATGCCCACTTTCTGGAAAGTTTTTTATCATAAATGGGTGTTGAATTTTGTCAAAAGCTTTTTCTGCATCTATTGAGATGATCAGATGGTTTCTATTCCTCAATTTTTTAATATGGTGTATCACATTGATTGATTTGTGTATATTGAAGAATCCTTGCATCCCTGGGATAAATCCCACTTGGATCATGTTGTATGATCCTTTTAATGTGTTGTTCGATTCTGTTTGCTAGTATTTTCTTGAGGATTTTTGCATCTACATTCACCAGTGATAATAATCTGTAACTTTATTTTTTTGTAGTATCTTTGTCTGGTTTTAGTATCAGGGTGATGGTGGCCTCACAGAATGAGTTTGGGAGTGTTCCTTCCTCTGCAGTTTTCTGGAAGAGTTTGAGAAGGATGGGTGTTAGCTCTTCTCTAAATGTTTGATAAAATTCACCTCTGAAGCCATCTGGTCCTGGACTTTTGTTTGTTGGAAGATTTTTAATCACAGTTTCAATTTCATTCCTTGTGATTGGTCTGTTCATGTTTTCTGTTTCTTCCTGGTTCAGCCTTGGAAGGTTATACCTTGCTAAGAATTTGTCCATTTCTTCCAGCTTGTCCATTTTATTGGCATAGAGTTGCTTGTAGTAGTCTCTTAGGATGCTTTGTATTTCTGCAGTGTCTGTTGTAACTTCTCTGTCTTCATTTCTAATTTTATTGATTTGAATCCTCTCCCCCTTTTTCTTGATGTGTCTGGCTAATGGTTTATCAATTTTGTTTACCTTCTCAAAGAACCAGCTTTTAGTTTTATTGATCTTTGCTATTGTTTCTATTTCATTTATTTCTGCTCTGATCTTGATGATTTCTTTCCTTCTGTTAACTTTGGGTTTTGTTTCTTCTTCTTTCTCTAGTGCCTTTAGGTGTAAGGTTAGATTGTTTACTTGAGATTTTTCTTGTTTCTTGAGGCAGGCTTGTATAGCTATAAACTTCCTTCTTAGGACTGCTTTTGCTGCATCCCATAGGTTTTGGATCGTCGTGTTTTCATTGTCATTTGTCTCTAGGTATTTTTTTATTTCCTCGGTGATCGCTTGGTTATTTAGTAACGTATTGTTTGGCCTCCATGTATTTGTGTTTCTTACGCTTTTTTCCCTATAATTGATTTCTAATCTCATAGCGTTGTGGTAGGAAAAGATGCTTGATATGATTTTATTTTTCTTAAATTTACCGAGACTTGATTTGTGACCCAAGATGTGATCTATCCTGGAGAATGTTCCATGTAAGAAGTGTGAGAAGAAAGTGTAATCTGCTGTTTTTGGATAGAATATCCTGTAAATATCAATTAAATCTATCTGGTGTATTGTGTCATTTAAAGCTTGTGTTTCCTTATTAATTTTCTGTCTGGATGATCTGTCCATTGATGTGAGTGAGGTGTTAAAGTTCCCCACTATTTTTGTGTTACTGTTGATTTCCTCTTTTATAGCTGTTAGCAGTTGCCTTATGTATTGAGGTGCTCCATGTTGGGTGCATATATATTTATAATTGTTATATCTTCTTCTTGGATTGATCCCTTGATCATTATGTAGTGTCCTTCCTTGTCTCTTGTAACATTCTTTATTTTAAAGTCTATTTTATCTGATATGAGAATTGCTACTCCAGCTTTCTTTTGGTTTCCATTTGCATGGAATATCTTTTTCCATTCCCCTCACTTTCAGTCTGTATGTGTCCCTAGGTCTGAAGTGGGTCTCTTGTAGACAGCATATATACGGGTCTTATTTTTGTATCCATTCAGCATGACTGTGTCTTTTGGTTGGAGCATTTAATCCATTCACGTTTAAAGTAATTATCGATATGTATGTTCCTATTACCATTTTCTTAATTGTTATGGGTTTGTTTTGTAGATCCTTTTCTTCTCTTGTGTTTCCCACTTAGAGAAGTTCCTTTAGCATTTGTTGTAGAGCTGGTTTGGGAGTGCTGAATTCTCCTGGCTTTTGCTTGTCTGTAATGCTTTTGATTTCTCCGTCAAATCTGAATGAGATCCTTGCTGGGTAGAGTAATCTTGGTTGTAGGTTCTTCCCTTTCGTCACTTTAAATATATCGTGTCACTCCCTTCTGGCCTGTAGAGTTTCTGCTGAGAAATCAGCTGTTAACCTTATGGGAGTTCCCTTGTATGTTATTTGTCGTTTTTCCCTTGTTGCTTTCAATGATTTTTCTATGTTTTAATTTTTGTCAATTTGTTTAATACGTGTCTTGGTGTGTTTCTCCTTGGATTTATCCTGCCTGGGACTCTGTGCTTCCTGGACTTGGGTGGCTATTTCCTTTCCCATGTTAGGGAAGTTTTCGACTATAATCTCTTCAAATATTTTCTCGGGTCCTTTCTCTCTCTCTTCTCCTTCTGGGACCACTATAATGTGAATGTTGTTGTATTTAATGTTGTCCCAGAGGTCTCTTGGGCTGTCTTCATTTCTTTTTATTCTTTTTTCTTTATTCTGTTCTGTGGCAGTGATTTCCACCATTCTGTCTTCCAGGTCACTTATCCGTTCTTCTACCTCAGTTATTCTGCTATTGATTCCTTCTAGCGTATTTTTCATTTCAGTTATTGTATTGTTCATCTCTGTTTGTTTGTTCTTTAATTCTTCTAGGTCTTTGTTAAACATTTCTTGCATCTTCTCAATCTTCGCCTCCATTCTTTCTCCAAGGTCCTGGATCATCTTCACTATCATTATTCTGAATTCTTTTTCTGGAATGTTGCCTATCTCCACTTCATTTAGTTGTTTTTCTGTGGTTTTATCTTGTTCCTTCATCTGGTACAAAGTCCTCTGCCTTTTCATTTTGTCTATGTTTCTGTAAATGTGGTTTTCCTTCCACAGGCTGTAGAACTGTAGTTCTTCTTGCTTCTGCTGTCTGCCCTCTGGTGGATGAGGCTCTCTTGCTGGCTGTGTCTTGATGCCCCTACTGCGCAGGACTCGGCAGCCCCCTTGTGCTGCAGGTTACCTGATTAGATAGGTCCTACTGCATCCTCCAGACTCCCCTCCTCTCTGTGAAAGCTCCAGTGATGGGGCCAAGGCAAAGCCCTTGGCCAGTTAAACCCATAAGGGCTCTTTGTTTGGTCTGAGTTTTGATTTGTTTGTTTAGCAAAATGTCAGACCAATTAAAGCCAGATCCAAGAGCCCTCCAGAACGCACAGGCAACTGCAGAGTCACAGATTCAGGAGGGAGGAGAGGAGGAGCCGAGTGGGGAAGGGGGGGTCCACCCTGGTGGAAGGAAGCCCCGGGCCTGAGTAGACCAGGTCACCCCCCAGTGGTTGACCACTGGTGCAGAGATCAGGATGCAAAACCTTGGAAAGATAACCGTGTATCCGATGACCTGAGGTGGTCCTAATTTCAAATTTGCCCAAAGGAATCTCCTCCTTGTCAGGCAGAAGCAGCACCTCCCTTAGGCCTGGTGACTGGGGCTCCTGCTCTAGAGGGCCTCTTCTGCCCTCCTCAGCCCCCACCCTTCCCACAGGGCGAGGAGTCTCCAGCCAAAGGAGATGGCCCCCCCAGAGCCCACAGCTCCCTTTCTAGACAGGGCTGGATGCATCCTGTCACCAGGCCAGGCTCCCTCCTGCAACCCCCACTGAGCCCTGGCCAGGAGGTCAAGCCATGGGCCAGCTTGGGCTCCCCCGCCCTATGTAGGACCCAGGGAGGCCAAAATGAGTAGAAGGCTTAGGGAGCAGGAAGACCTTGACCAGGGAGATGAGAGTCCTGATCTCTTGTCCCCCACCTCCCCCACTGCTTCTGGGTGAACTGGGGTCAGTCACTCCCTCTCCCTGGGACTCAGTCTGCTCCTGTGCTCAGAGGAGTCACGATTCTTCTCTCCCTCTCCCTCAGCCCCCAAGGCATTAACAGAGCTCAACGAGTGGGTGACATTTGCTGTGCCAGTGCAGACCTGGCAGGGAGTGTGATCACAGTTCCAGAGCCTGTCTTTCAGGAGCTGGGGCCTTTAGTGTTTTAGGGCTTTATTTAAAAAAGCAAGTCTAAATCAGAGAAACATGGGAGATCATACTGACCTCCAAAGGCAAACAGTATCATTGGAGCAAGTTACGTCACATCCAAACCCACCCCCAAAGGGACCTTTGTACAAAGGTTTTAAGGTAGGAAAAAAAGGTCTCCATGTGAAACAACCCCCCAACCCAGTCCCACACCCTCACATCATCACAGCAAGCCAGGTCCCCTGACAGCAGGAGAGATTTTAGTGAAGGGACAGGAATGAACCTGCCTGTGCAACCTCCATTCCCAGTTTGAAAGCTCCTGTCCCACGCCCTCATCTGGGCCCTTATGTCCTTCTTAGAGGCTTTGCGCAGTGGTGGCACAAAGCACATCACCACCACTCCACCATCACCCTTGCAGTCAGTCCCCATGACCGTGAGCATGGCAGACCTTCCAGATGGATCTGGGCTCTAAGGAGTCATCTGAGGCTTTCCCT
>NW_006783618.1:1976172-1993733 GCF_000442215.2 Lipotes vexillifer
TAATAACAAAATTTGTAATAACAAAATTATACTCATTGTACTTGCCAACCAAGGAAAATGTGCCAGTAATTTCGAGGCACAGGGGAGTCAGGGCTATCACTGGGTGCCTCAGTTTCCTAGATAAGAAAATGCAGACAGGCCAAGAGCTACATTAGTGCCTCCAGACCCTGCCGTAAGTGGGGAGCCCAGAACTGCTGCCCCCAGTTGTGGTCAAAGCCCCTCTGAATGGCAGGGGCGGAAAAATTATTGGATCGGTCAAGCCATAAACATGTCCTTCCTGAGAAGCCCTTATGTGTCCAACGTGGCCTCAAGGTCTGAGAAAGAGAAAACAGCAAGAGTAAGTCACCACCCCTGCCCTCAGGGTGCGTACAAACTAGTTAGGAAGCTGGCACTAACCTTCACGAAGCGAGGCAAGATAGCGTGCTAAAAGGTCCGGTTCATTTTCTGATTGTTTATACTAATAGGAAAAAAACACATTTTTTTGTGTGCATTGATTTTGTACACTTAAATCTTGCTAAATTCACTTTAATAAATACAAATCATCCAGACTGGAAAATTGTTTTTAAAAAATAAAAAGGTCTGGGGTTACACGTGCAGTGTTGGGTTTGAGAAGGAAAAACCCGGTGTGGACAGACATGGTCAGACAGAGCTTTCTAGAGGAGCAGGACTTGGGTGGAACCTTAGGAATAGGTAGGGTTTGGATCGACAAAGGGAAGAAAGGAGGGCGGGCAGGTGGAAGGCGTGGGAGGCGGTGGGGAGGACGTCTGATAGGAGGGCTGGGGATGAGGGGATGGATAGTGGCGCCGAAGTCTGGATGTGCTCCTCGGGTCTTGAGCAGGGAATGGAGACAAAGGGGGAGCCTAAGAGTCACTGAGAAGGAACAGGTGCCAGCCCGGATGATGGACTAGGCAAAAGGATAGGGGAGAGTCAAGGGCTCCAGGCTAAGGGATAAGTATGACGGTGCCACCAATAAAAATGAAGGAGGTGGCGGGACTTCCCTGGTGGCACAGTGGTTAAGACTCTGCACTCCCAATGCAGGGGGCCTGGGTTCGATCCCTCGTCCAGGAACTAGATCCCGCACGCGTGCCACAACTAAGAGTTCACATGCCACAACTAAGGAGCTGGTGAGCCGCAACTAAGACCCAGGGCAACCAAATAAATAAATATTTCTCAGGTTATTTAAAAAAAAAAATGGAAGTGGAAAGATGACATGTTTGCTTCGTGCTGGGGGTGCCCTGACGCAGCCGAACCCTGGCAGCCTTTCTGGCCAGGATTTCTACTCATAGGAGTGTGCTGGACCCAATGACCCCTACAGCTCCCACCTCGCCAGGTGACTCAGGAGTCATTGTGTGACTAACAGCTGTCCTACCCTGGGCCAGGAAGGATGACACGGGTGGGCTTTCCCTGGCGGCCCAAGCTCTGACCCCATCCCCGCCCAGTCCTCAGGACGCTGTCAGGCTCCCACGTGGGCCTCTCAGGTCTACGGACACTTGAGACCTGGCAAAGTCGAGATTCGGAGAAAACTTTCTCCTGCTTGCACTCATGCGCTTGCTCATGGGCAGCGGGTGTGCATCCCAGGGCCAGGTGCTGGGGTGGAAGTTGTGAGGAAGGGCACTGTGGCCTGGGCACGCTCCTGCCGCTGCTCGCCTGCTGCCAGCCTGTCCGTGGCACTGGGGGTGTAACGGGGGTGGGCTCCCCACAGAGCAGAGAGGGTAAAGCCCACAACCTCCCACCTCAGGAAGCCCCCTCCAGCTCCATGGGGACAGGCTGTGGCTGTCCTCCTGGAAACCCTGCACAGGGAATTTCTGTCACACACTGGAACCGTGTATTCATTCCCTAGGGCCCCTGTAACAAAGTACCACAAACTGGGTGGCTTAAAGAACAGAACTGTATTCTCTCACAGTTCTGGGAGATTAGAAATCCCAAATCAAGGTGCCAGCAGGGCTGTGCTTTCTCCGCAGGCTCTCAGGGAACATGTTTTCTCGCCTCTTCTGGGGGCTGCCAGCGATCCTTGGCGTCCCTTGGATTGTAGATGCATCCGTCCAGTCTCTGCCTCTGTCTCCCCGGGTGTCTTCAAACCATCTTCCCTCTGTGTGTGTCTCCCTTCCCCTTCTTATAAGGACACCAGTCATATTGGACTAAGGGCCCATCCTACTCCAGTAAGACATCTTAATTATATCTGCAAAGATCCTATTTCCAAATAAGGTCACATTCGCAGGTCCTGATCTCGTGTGGCCTCGGCCTGCAGCAATTTGAAGCAGGATTTCGATTCCCAGCCAGAGCTTGAGGTCGGGCAGCGGCAGTGAGAGCGCTGAATCCTAGCCACCAGACCACCAGGGACCAGTGGCCAGCGACAAGGCCCTGGCCTGTCAGCTATGAAAAGATGAATTTCCACACAGAGATGGAAAGTAGTGAAGCAAGTAAAGTGCTTATGAGGAGGAAAAAAGAGTACAGTACATGTGGATAGACACATGGGCGGGCTTAGAGAGAGAGTCACTCACTCGTGGCAGTTTAAATCCCTTTTATGTGGCATTTCTTCTGGGTTTCCTTTGGCCAGTCATCTTGCTTTGCCTGGTTCTGAGTCCATATTTGGTTTATCTCAGGTTCCTCCCCTGTGTGCGTGCGCATCTCTTAGCCAAGATGGATTCTAGTGAAGACGCCTATGGGTAGTTGGCATCACTTACTATGAGGTGGCACCCCCTCCCTTTTTGACCTCCACCGAGCCTTTCTGCGCATGTGTAGTTGGGGAGGTCTCCTTGATTTCAAGAATGAGGAATATGTGGTCTCTTATCTTCCATCTGGGCAGGGCCCAGCCTCCTCCATCATCCTGCTTTTATGGAGTTTCTGCTATTATGGAGTTTCTGTCCACAGGGGAGAAACTGTTCAGCCTGGGGCCCATCTATCTCCTGCCTTAGTACCAGGATCTAGGACCGGGCATATCTTTCTGGGGGACACAATTCAAACCACGACGATCCCCAAGCCCAGTGATTTATTATCCACAACTGCATGCTTTCCAGAACTCTGGAAGCTGAAGTGCTCTCCTTTCCAGTATCCTACAACTGCCCTTGTCTGAATGCAAGCAGCCTCCTAACAGAAACTCCTTCTTTGTTGAGAGTCGACAAGCCAAGCTTCTCCTGTGCACTAACCCTAGAGCAGTGGTCAGCAAACTGACCAAGGGCCATATCCAGCCAACCACCATTCTTCGTATCCTATTGTCCATGGCTGCTTTCCAGCTACAGCAACTGAGTTGAGTCGTTGAAACAGAGACCTATGGCCTGCGAAGCTTAAGACATGTACTGTGGGTCCTTTGCAGAAAAAGTTTGGTGACCCCAGCTCTAGGGTATTCACAGCAATGACCCCTAAATACTACCTTCCAAGTAATTAAAGAAAGATGGTGGTATCTCCTTTTGTCTCTGAAAGGATTCTGATATTCAGGGTCATTTCAGAGTTGAGTGTTTTCCCATCTCTAAGAGGGGAATAAAAACACGACCCACCTCCTAGGGTGGGGGGTGGATTTAATGAAATAATTCACGTAAAGCATTAACCAGGGTGCATGGCACATAATAAGCGTTCAATAGACACTAGCTGTTTTCACTATTACTATCACTTTTCTGAGATTCTGGACAGAGTAGATGGCCA
The DNA here is from genome assembly GCF_000442215.2 of Lipotes vexillifer. NCBI lineage: Eukaryota > Metazoa > Chordata > Mammalia > Artiodactyla > Lipotidae > Lipotes > Lipotes vexillifer. The sequence continues at coordinate 1,979,812 of NW_006783618.1, forward strand.
GAGGCGGTGGAATGCCAAGTCCCACCCTCATGTGAGAATAATACCCCCACCTCCCGGGCCCCGACCCTGTGCTTGTGCTCCTTGGCAAGCAGTCAAGAGAGGGACTGACTGGTCCATTTTATGGCTGGAGAAAGCAAGACCTGGTGAGTTTGAGGGTCTCAGCTGGGCCCACCGTGCAGCAGAAACAGGGCTGCAGTCCAAGTCTCAAAGGCCCCACAGTTGTCCCTGACCCACATCCCACCCCCTTCACCCATACACTGTTTGTCAGTTCTGCTCCCCAGGTACACGGGCAGTGGACAGCTAGGGTCCCCTGGCACCTCCCCACCAGCTCTCAGAGCCGAGGCTGATTGCTTCCATGCAATTTGAATTAATCTCATGCTTCAGGTGGAGCTTGGCTAATCAGGGGAGACAAGAAGCCGAAGTGGGTGCAATCAAATTAACAACGCTAGGCCCTGGCTCTTTAAGAAGGGAAAAACAAAGCAGGCACCAGGAGGCACCCCCAACACCAGCCCTTCCCCAGGGGAAGCCTGGAGCGGCTGCCAGGGCTGAGCGAAAAGAGCTTCTCCCACCCACCCCGCCCCTCCCCAGGCAACCACCCCAGATGCCAACAATGCCCCTTTGTGGCAGCTTATCTCACACTGCCAAACAGGGCTGCGTTTCTTGTCGGGATCTTGTTAACAAGGAGCAGAGACACAAGCCTTTGGAGGGAGGGAGGGGAGTGGGCTGAGTTGGGGGGAAGGAGGGGCCCACTCACCTCAGATGGGTGCCTGTAATCCTTTTGGAAACAAAAGGAGATGAGAGCCTCTGAGCTGGGAGGTTCCCTTCTCCCATGGCAAGGTGGTGTGCAGAGCTCTCTAGAGCCTTCAGGGCACACGCTGTCCCCTGGAAAAGCCTCCCCCAAAGGCAAGGAGGAGGACATCCAGAAAAGCATTTTAGCATGCCAGAGAAAGCATCCTTTTTAGCAAAAAACTCTACGAGACTCTTGGAGAGATTTCGGTTAGACTCTCAGAAGGACTTCCTGAGACAGTCAAGTCCTGTCCTTAAGGTTGGTGAAAAACACCCTGACTTTGCTGCCCTTCCTCCAACCTTATCGGCCTTGAGGTTGTCCTGCCTGAGGCGGGGGGAGGACCAGAGGGATATCCACTTGAATGGGGATGGAAGAGGAGGGTCATCCAGCACTAGGGCTCTTCCCTCAGACCCTGTGAAAAGCTCCTCGACCCCCTCCCCCCAGGCCCCCCACCTGGAAGAGCAGAACAGCCTAACACCTTGGTGTCCGGGTTCCCAGACCAATCTGCTTCACCCCCAGTTTGGCTGCATTTCTCTTCAGAGAAGCTGGACTCTTTGCACTCCCATTCTGCTCCCCTGCCTCCTGCCCTTCTCTGACCAGTGTCACATCATGGCTAAAACCACAGATGCCCTGAATCCTGGCTCTGCTGCCTACTAGCTGTGTGGCCTTGGGCAGTTTACTTCTCTAAGCCTCAGTTTCCCCATCTGTAAAGTGGGAATAAAAACAGGGTTGTTCTGAGGATTAAATGAGTTACCGCATGTAAAGGAATACAGAATAGCGCCTACAAATAGTAAGCCTGCAATAATGTGAACTTCTAGGATTATCATACACTGGTGCCCACGAGTGGGGTTGAGAAGTACCCCAGGCTTCCTTTTGGAATGCGACATCCCACACCTCTTTCCCATTTTATCAGGCCTCTCCCAACAGCTGGTGGCATTCATGGCCTTCTCCCACGTCCTCCTTCCTGCACACACTGCTCTCCGCCTTTGGGTATTCGTAACTGAATCTTCCCTCCCTGGTGACTCGGGGACTGTCAGTAGCACCAGCTGAGCTCCAATCGTCAGTCAGGCGGAAGAGAGGGAGGGGGACAGAGACAGAGAAGGCCCGACTCACCGCCCCCCTAACTCCTGCCCCCAGCCCCAGCTGGCCCTGGACTGGCCTCCTGCCCCACGGGCCCAGCCCTCCAGTTCTCAGCCTCCTGCACTGCCCCCAGGATTCCTCCACATCGTGTCATTCCCACCCAGCTTCCTACTTCTGGGATGAAGCCCAAGGTGGGAGAATAGTCCACCAGGCAGAAGGAGAAGGCTGGATGAAAGCAGAGGAAAGGGCGCCGGTGAATTGTCAGGGGACTTGGGGCTGCTGCTTCTTGCCGCTCACCAGCTGTGTGACTTTAGACAAAACACTTAGCCTCTCTGAGCCTCCATTTCCTCACTGATACTCTGGGGGCTAAAAGCCCCCAGGCTACCTCCTTAACAGGCATGAAGCTCCTGATAAAGGATGTTCTGGTGTTCTGTAAACTGCAAAGATCAGCCCACCCCAGCTTATGGGTGGGATCCCAGAGAAGAGGGAAGCTGGAGCGGTAAAGGAGGGGCCGAGTAGGTGCAGAGTTTATAATCCCCATGGCAGGGTCTAGGGGCCCTAGAACTCCATTCCCAATCCTGGGGGTTGGTCAGAAAGTCTGTGGATGCTCGGGGAAGGTGGGGGCGGGGGAGTGAGGAAGCAGAGCTGTCTTGTGGTGTTTTAAAAATCTATCAGCCTCTCAAAATTTACATTTTATCAAATTAAAATGTAAATAGCAGCTGGTCCAGGCAGGACCTGGGGGTGACAGGAGCCGGCCTGCGAGTAATTTCACAGACAGGAACCGGTTACATCGGATTCTGACAACTGTCTTGTTTCTGAAATTGATTTCCTCTCCCCTCGGCTTGCTGCCCCAGGAGGGCCCTGGAGCGAGAGGAGGGGGTGAGTCCACTGTGGAGGCTGGTGCCTTTCTCCCCTCTGTGGCTTCAGCCAATAAAGCTCCATTGGATCCAGGAGGAGGAAATCTGGGAATTCTGGAGGGCTATAAGGCTGTGGCCTGCAAACCAGAGGCCCAGCGAGGCTCCTCCCTGCCCTGGAGTGAGTCTGTGGACCAGGGCAGGCTGCCCCAGGGCACTGGGGGAGCCTGCCTTCTTTCCACAAAAACATGCTAAGTCCTGAACAGGGATGCTCCTACCCTGGAGTCTCACAGTCAGAGCCAAGGACACTGCAGTATGACATGTGCCATGCCAGGGACACTCGATGCCCAGAGGAGGGGTATCTGCAGTGACATGGGGTGTCAGGGAAGGGCCCTGGGAGTCATCAGGAAGCCCCTTGGGGTTCGACCAGAATGTGCCCCAGTTTGGCCATGTGCAGTGCCGGCGCTGTACCAAGTACCGGGGTTGTAAAGCTTTGAAGAAGACTGGCCCAGCGCACCCCAGGACCTTCCACAGGACCCCAGGGAAGAGCCCACCCTCCCCACCTAAAGGAGCTGTGTTGGAAGGAGCTATGTTCTTAAGGGGCAGCTCACCCGCTTGGATCTCCTCGATGCCCTTAAGCCCAGCCCCTCCCTGCTCCCAAGTCCCCAGGGAATCGCTTACTGCACCCCTCTTTTGTAAAAAGAAATTAGGCTTCCCTGGCTGTTAATTGAATTACACTGCAGGAAAGCAGAGAAGTTGTATCTCATTAAAGCCTCCTGTGTCCTACTGGAGCACTGTGTTGCCTTTGCGGCTGCTATTAGCACTTGTCACGCAGAACATACAGTCCCCTGTGCATACAGTCCCCGCCCCCTCCCTGGCTCTCCTGCCCGTTCCCCTAAAGCTGCAGTCCCTGACACCTGCCCTGGGAGAGGCCTGCTGAGGCCGCCCACCATAGAGAAGCCACAGCGTTCTGCTGACAACCAAATTCCACTTCCCAAAGCCAGATTCTTTGTGCATGCATGGCAGACAGACAGACAGCCAGAGGTGGCCAGCCCCGACAGTAGGACAGGCTTAAAGAGGGGAAAACTGCCTCTGGAAGCTTCAGTTTCCTCATCTGAAAAGTGGGGATAGTAAGATTTACTTCTCATGGCTGTTTTGGGGGAAGGCCAGTAAGCAATGAACCAAGAGGCCAAGGCATCCAGCAGACTGCCTGCTCCATCAGGGGCATTGTGGGCACAGGAAGGCCATGGTGCTTGGTTAAGAAATACATCAGGAGCCAGGCTTTGGAGCTGGAGCCGCATGACTTAATTCATGTAAAGTACCAGGAGACTGCCAGCACATGGTACAGGGGAAGTTCCCAGTAAAAGGTAACCATAAAAGTGTGTGTGTGTGTGTGTGTGTGTGTGTGTGTGTGTGTGTGTGTGTGTGTGGGGGGGGTGGGAGTGTAGAGGGAGGGTGCGCTTATGTGACGCAGGGCTGTGAGTAGATATGTGTTAGACAGTCACATCAGGATATTGACATGCAATTGACAATTGCATCAGGCTATCTGTATGAGGACACCACGTGTGAGTTTACGGTACGGGTGTCAGAGTGTAGGCTGTGAGGGTGACTGTGTTTGTGACCATCTGTTGGGGGTGTTTTTGACATTGCCTCTGTGTGTGTGTGTGTGTGTGCGTGCGTGTGTGTGTGTGCGTGTGTGTGTGTGCATGTGTGTGTGTGCGCGCGTGCATCTGTGCTCCTGCGGGTGACCGCACACGAACATCTCTCTAGGGAATTCTTGGGGTCTGCCTTCAACCCAGGAAGTGCTCTGGAGCACAGCCAGGTCTCGGTGCAGTGAGGATTCAGCTATGTTTACCACTGTGATTCAGTGAAGCAGAGCGACACTGTGGTCCAGAGCAAGAAGCAAGAGAGAGATGGAGGGACGAGGAGAGCAGACAGGGCGGGCACATGCTGCCCTGGGCTCCCCTCTATTAGGGGGCTGCCTTGTTAAGTACGGCAGCCAGGAGGGCGGAGGCCCCTGGTCTGTGGGCTCAGGAGGGCAACCAGGATCTTGGAGGCCTGGACAGGGTCTGGGGCAGGGGCACAGTGACAGGGTCCCCTGTTCTGGCATTGACAGGCAGACTGCGTAGGGCAGGAAGAAAAGAGGAAGCAGGTCCTCTGATGCTTGCCCAGGATGAGGGGCTGAAGACCCCTATACACAAGAAGAGTATGCTCACAGAATCCTCCCATAACAATGAGACGGATCCCCAGACCATCTTTCCTCTCTCCTGAGACCCGGACACCCGCAAGGGCCCAAAGACATGGAATCCTCCACGCTGCCCAGGTGGTCTAGTATGGAGAACTCCCTGCCTCCACCGCAGCCCTTTCCCTAAACAGCCAAAACTACTGGAAAATTCCTTCTTAGGCCAAACAGGAGGTCTGCCTTCCCCCTTTTGAAGAGCTATTGTGCCATGTCCCACCCAACTCCCTGTAAGTTACACTCTCCCAGTTTCCAGCCACTCTTCAAATGGCATGGCTTGAAGTCTGTCCATCTTCCTGGTCGCACTCCAGCTTGTCAAAGTCCTCCATCAAGTAGAGAGCCCAGAACGAGACATGATGTTTCACGAGTAATCTGGAGCTTGTCACTCTATGTTCTGAAGACCTGGGCGCTAGTTGTCCGGCATCAGTTCACCTTCCACCGTTAGTGTTAGAGCTTCATATGTTATGTATCGCCTCTCCCATCTGTCCACTTTTAAGATGTTCTGCTGTTTATTAGTATGACCGGGCCAAATCACTTCCCTGCGTGGCCTCAGTTTCTTCATTTGTAAAACGAAGGGTCTGTGTAGATGATCTATACCTGTGCCCTTCAATAGAAACAAAATGCAAGCCGCCTGTGTAATTTAAAATCTAGTTGTCACATGTTCAAGAAAGTAAAAAGAAACAGGTGAGATTCACTGTGATAGTATATTTTATGTAACCCAATATATCTAAAATATTAACATGTAATCACCGTAAAATTATTAAGGAGCTATTTTAAATTCTTTCTTTTTCTTCCTGTGTTTTTGAAATCCAGTGTGTACTTTACAGTCACAGCACGTCTCAGTTTGGACTGGCCACGTTGTCTAGTGGCCAGTAGCCGCGTGTGGCTAGTAGCTACTATGCTGAACGTTATGTGGGCTCTGCAACTCTAGGACTCTGTGATTCTGTAAAATAGATGGCAAGTAACATCTTAAGGTGTGTGTGTATTTATCTGATGCTTTTCTTGGAACAGGAGAGGAGCGTGAGATGCTTGGGGTGGGAATAGTACCCATAATGAGCCTGAGGCTTGGAGAAGTCAAGTAGCCTGTATTAAAGACCACATAGCTGGGTAGAAACACGTCCGTCTAGCCCCCAAGCTCTTCAAGCTGGGTGGGGTCCACAGAAGCAGTATCTTCTTCACAGATGAGCTCCCCTGAACCTGCCCTGAGCTGCGGGGCTGTGAGGAGAACATCGGGTTCTGCTGCATGCTGTTTGCTGCCATAACAGTGGTGAAGGGAGCCCACCCCCTGGCCCCAGCTGTGGTTAATACTCAGGGCTGAAGGACCAAGTGGGCTCTTGAGGCCCTGTTGTCTCTGGTTGCCCCTGTGTCTGTCTCTTTGAACAAACCTGATTGGGAAGACCCCGTGAGGTGGGACTGGCGTGTATGAATACACAGGTTGTGCACTGCTCAACGTTACATAGCCTAAGGGGCAAGTAAAGTCTGGAACCCAGTCCCTGCTCCACTGGCCGAGCTGTGGCTCCCAGCACCATGTTGCATCCAGCCAGAGGGGTGCCTTTATAATTCACACACAGGCCCTGGACAGGCTGGTACAGCCCTACCTGGAGAGCAAAACAGGGATGAGCTGCCAGTTTCTCACTCTGGTGCAGAGCCTTGAGGTCCTCCTACCAAAGAAAGACTCATCATTTCCCCTTCCTTCTTTGGACCTGTGACCTACGCTGAGGCTTGACCCTGCCCCCATCCCGCTTCACACGCGCGGGCTCGCTTACGCACGCGCACACACACCCCCCTCAGCATGAACACCCCCATCTCGTCTGTGGCTTCAGCGGCAGCCTCTTGAGAGCTAGGCCTCCTCTTCCCCAGGAAGGCCTCAGGGCTCAGGCCAAGCAAGGGTGCAGGCCCCAGTCTCTGACCATTCACTTTGCGGGGAGCAGAAACAGCTCATGCGCCCCTCCCGCCACACCCCGGCATTTCAATCCTCCAGGAAAAATGGAGGCTTCTGCAATGCAAGGCCCGACTTGTTGATGTAAAATCTTACTCTGTATTCCACCCAGGTTTATACGAGTGAATTATGCAAATCTTTGATAGAAAAATATTCCTCCGCACATCCTTGAGAGTGTAAAACCTTAGTCAATAATTCATACTCGCATGTCTCTGACTGCAGGCTTTTTCTTCATTATAACTTGCACCTTGTTATTTGTGTTCCACGTTTTATTGTATATTGGTGTGATGCCGTGCATTATAAAATTTATCTGCTTCATTATATGATGAGCCGGGGCTGGGGATTGTGCTGAGATGCTGGTGCAGGGGCCAGGGGCCAGAGCTGCCCTCAGGATCCAGTCCCACGTGACAGAAGGCAGAGGAGGTGGCTGGTTGCATGGTGACTTCAGGGAATGCCAGAAACCACCCTTCATCCCCCAGACCTATTCCAGATGTCCCCTCACCCTCTGACTGGCATCTCAGGTCACACTATTACAGCTCCATGCCTTCCTTCCTTTCTCCAAAGGCTTATTTGTCCTTAGAAGTCAGAGGACCCTGGAGAGTTTGCTGGGAAGAACGTTGTCTGAGTAGGTGTTTAAAACTGGAGGGGAGGGACTTCCCTGGTGGTCCAGTGGTTAGGACTCTGAGATCTCACTGCAGGGGGCCCGGGTTCAATCCCTGGTCAGGGAACTAAGATCCCGCAAGCCAAGCAGGCAGCCAAAAACAAAACAAAACAAAACTGGAGGGGAGAAAAATCCTGAGGATGCTAGGAGGGAAAGAAAGGGGCATCCACAGAAGTGGAGCAGGGATGCGGTGCCCCAGAGGGGAGCCTCCGGGGTGGGGGGGTGGGGTGTAAAGAGAGAGAAGACAGAGCATCCTCTTGTCGCATGGCCCAAGCAGGCCAGTGAGGGGGTGGCTCTCTACTCTGCAGACCTCAGTGTGAGCAGGGGTCCTTCCCGCAATGCGGGGGTGGGAAATGCTGTCTGATTCTTGCAGTCAGCCACGGTGCCCCCTAATGTGTGTACTCCAGCATGGCTCATGGGCACTCCTCTGGAGACGAGAGCCCTGGGGACCCGTACTCTAAGAGGCAAGGTTTCCCAGGAAAGTGGTGAGGAAATGGCGAGGACAAGGACAGTCCTCCAGCTGCATCAGATCTCTTATCTCTCTGGGATCTGCCCTGCACATCGCTGCCTCTGAGCCTTTGCTCCAGCAGTTTCCACCGCTTAGGGTACCCTTTCTCCCCATGTGTATCCTGCCACGTCAGATGGTGAGCACTTCTCCTAGCACAGTGCTTAGCAATCTTTCCTGGAACTGCTATTGTGTTGTCTGTTCTCACCACTACAGCGAAGCTCCCTGAGATTGGGTCTGTCCTGCGCATTGTTGGTTCCAAAACCCAGCATAAGGTCTGGCACCTAGTAGGTGCTCCATCAATGCTCGTTGAATGGCTGGGTGATGCCTTCCCTGACACTCCTCCGCCAAAATTAATTTCTCCCGATACCTCCTTGAAAAACTCATCCGATTTTCCTTATTTTCATGTTGCTCGCACAGGTGCCTACCTCCCCCTCCCCTTCCCCCCTCCTCCCAGGAGGGAAGGACCCCGTCTCCCCCAAGCCTGGCACCATGCCGCGTAATGGCATAGGTGCTGGATGCATGTTTGTTGAGTTGATGGGGGAAAAAGGGGACAGGATGTCACTGGCCCGAGACCATCTTTCCCTCTACCCCACCCTCCTCCTGCTGCTGCCCATGGTGCTAAGGCCTGGAGGAGGGTCGGGATTGAGATGCCTCTTGTGAGGGCAGTGGGCGGGCTCTCCTGACGGCCAGCCGGGGCCTTGGTTGTTTCATGACGGTTTTCTCAGGTCATTGGTTGGGGGACGGGGGATGGGGGAACCTATTGGTGGGCTTGAAGGTTCTTAACTACGGTGCTGCTAGCCAGGGTTTCCTGCTGCATTTTGTTTGGAAGAACAGGAGAGTTTCTCAGCTGTCTGGGAGGGCCCTGCTGCCTAGAAGCAGGGGGTAAACCAGCTGACCGCTGTGGAGAGAGCTCGAGCCATGGGCACAAAGCAGAGGCACCAGGCGTGTAACCCAGGGTCCACAGGCCTCCCCGCCAAAGGTGCACGGATCCAATTCAAGGGGTCCGTGAATTGGGGCTGGGATGAAATATGGCATATTTTGTTTCACTAACTTCTTTTTTCACTAACGTAACTGAAAGTTTGTACTTCTTTTGGAACGTAAGCAACAAACCACAGCAGCAGCAGCACCTGTGACTGTGACCGATAGGTATTTTCATATCACAGCCCCGGCAGATATCTCAAAATACCATTTGTGCTCATCACTATTACAAAATTGTTCCAATACGATCCAGCACTAGATCTTATTTCATAAAGAGGAATACAGAACATCTATTATGTGATATACTGTAGCGAAAGCTTGCTTTTGAATGTTCATATTGCTATAACCTTACTTCAGCATATCTGGTTTCCTTTGTCATTTTATGTATATTACGCATTTTAAAAGATTCTGAAAAGGGGTCCATGGAATATCAGAACCCCTGGTGAAGAGAGAGGCTGCCCCAGTCGTGGGTGGGCTGGGGAGAAAGGGACAGGCAGTGGGGTTTTCTGTACCCTCCCCCAACCGTTACTAGACCCTCTCGCTGGGCATGAGGTGCTCTGTGGGGAGGGGCAGCGGGGGGCGGGGCCTCGGCGCTGGGCACGCGCTCTCCCCGGGGCTGGCCTCCCCCGCCCTCACTGGGACCTCCTGGGCCTCCTCCCCTCCCCAGTCCCGGCCATGATCACCTCCCACCCCAACACCACCATCGCCATCAAGGGCCACGCCAAGGAGCTCAACTGCACGGCGCGGGGAGAGCGGCCCATCATCATCCGCTGGGAGAAGGGGGACACGGTCATCGACCCCGGCCGCGTCATGCGGTATGCCATCGCCACCAAGGACAACGGCGACGAAGTGGTCTCCACGCTGAAGGTGAGCACCCACTGCCCAGTCTCAGAAAGTGGGGAGCCCACAGCTATTGCATCTGTATCCAAAGGAGGTGAATGGGGAGTCTGGGAGCCCCTCCTCCACCCCAAAAACTCTCTCTCCTTTTCCCTCCTTCATCCACCAACCTCGGCCTTAGAACCTCACTCTATACCCTTTCTGACAACTCATCACCTTTAAATGTGTGGAATCCCCAGCCCCTCCCTCCCAGGACACCCCCAGCCCCTCCTTCCCTCCCCGCAGGATGCCCTCAACCCTCTCCCTCCCTCCTGGACCCTCTCAGCTCCTCCCTCTATCCTGGGTCCCGCCCCTCAGCCCCTCCCTCTTTTGGAACTCCTCAGCTGGCCTCCCTGCAGGGACTCCTCCACACTTCCATCCTTTGAACTTTCTGGAAAGAGGAGCCCTTGACAAACCCCTGGTGGGTCCCCTCCCAGAAGAAGGTGGCCTTGCTGATCCCTGGCTAGATGGGCCCCCTTCAGCAGACCAGCTCTAAAAGACTCTCCCCATTCCTCCCTCTCTCCCTGCCGCTGCCCTCTGCCCCTGCTGGCTGCCTCCCAGCTCAAGCCTGCTGACCGTGGGGACTCTGTGTTCTTCAGCTGCCATGCCATCAACTCGTACGGGGAGGACCGGGGCTTGATCCAACTCACGGTGCAAGGTACCTCACCTGCCCCACGCCCCCAGCCCCTTCCCCTGGGACCCCGGCGCTCACTGCCAACTCCCCTCAAGAGCAGGGACACCGCCCACATCTAGCGGAGGCTGACCAGAAACAGCTCTGAGGAAAAGCTCCATCCACCCTCCTTCCTGCCCAGAGTGGGGTGATAGGGTCTTTCCAGGCACACTGCATACGGCGAGGTTTGCAATGGCTGCGGCCCCTGTGGAGCATACTGCTGCTCCCAGAAGTGGGGGGCCTGGATTTGTGGGCGCAGACCCTGCAGGAGGTGTGGGAAGGGAAAGTCAAGCTGGGAAAAGTTGGGAGCTCTGCATGGGGGAAAGTAGGAAAGGGGCTAAGGAAGAGAGGGGAGCAGAGCAGGAACCGAGCAGGCCCCCCTCTGCCTCTGAGCCCTGCTGCCGGGCACCCTTCACCCCCTCCTGCCTTGCCTGAACTCCAGGGCTCAGGGCCCTTGGGTGGATCACAGGTGACACGGATCCCCCAGGGCAGATCCCTGGTCCTCTGTAGGGGTCGGCAGGAGGCCAAGCTCTCTGCTGCCATCCTCACTTCTGCCCCCTTCCCCTGCCACCCCCCAGAACCCCCCGACCCCCCAGAGCTGGAGATCCGGGAGGTGAAGGCCCGGAGCATGAACCTGCGCTGGACCCAGCGATTTGATGGGAACAGCATCATCACGGGCTTTGACATTGAGTACAAGAACAAATCAGGTGGGTGAGGGCTGGGCCTGCTGTGACCCCTTGCACCATGTGCCGGGACGGTGCCCCTCTGTAGGACAGCCCCTGGGTGTCAGGGCTGCCCATCTAAGGCAGACACACAAGCCCCTGTCTTCCAAAGGGAGGAACATTGGTCAGGTTAGGAACCCTGGGGGCAAACAGGGGGACCCTCAGTTGATGGGGAGGGGGTGTCAGCCCCTTTTTCCCAGGACTGTCCCTGGGCAGGTCCATAGGGTGGTCTGATTTAAAGCAATTTAAAGGCCCTGAGCCAGGGGGCTATGGGCTGTATCTGTGGGGTCAGAGACATCACAGTTTCACTGGGTCATCTAGGCACTCCTGGTTTGGGATGATGGGGATGCTTGGGAGTCAGAGAGCTGGTCCTTGCCAAGAATGAGTCACTGGGGGATGGGAGTCCCTGGAAAAGCATAGATCTAAGTTTCCACCTCCAAGAAGCCCTCCCAGATCCCTCCCTTGGGACCCTAGCTAGCTCCTGAGGCTGCCCGCCACTGTGAAGCCATGTAGAGCAGAGTGAACAATGGACCCCTAGGTCCCTGGGGAAACAAGGGACCCACAGTCATGTGGCAAGAATGGCAAAGAGGGGACAAGAGGCCAAGCCAAAAAAGAGCAAAATCATGTGTGTATCTGTGTGACTATCTCTAGAAGGTACAGGCAACAGGGGGCTGCCCCCTCACTCCCAACATAGGAGCGAGAGAGCAAGACGCATGCTCCTCCTTTTGGGTTCTTTCATACCTTCGGAATTCAAGACCATAAGCCCATATAAGCTTTTCAAAATAATTTTAAAATAAGACACAGAAAGAGAGTCTGGAAAACTCAAGCCGCCCCAGCCCCCTTTTCCCACCAACTCCAACTCATCTTCCAGGTCTTAGCATAGATCCAAGGTTTTGTTTCCTCAGAAGCTTTCCAGACCCTTCCTCTCTTCCTTAGCATAGCACATGGTCATTGGCCAGCTGGCTGTCCACTTCCCTAGAGTGACAGCACCTGGCATAGCTTCCACAGGGAAGCTATAGCTGTATTCGCCTCTTGAGAAGCCACCGTGTCTGGGGCACTGGGTTCGTCATCCTTGATATAGGTTTCGGCAAGGAGGGGCCCTGCCCTCAGAAGCCTACAGTTCAGTTGGGGAGAAAAGTCAGCTCACAGCCAAGCGCCCCTGGGAGGTCACTCTCAGTGCAGGAGGTGGGCCGTAGAGAGGAGGAGGGGCTGTGCCCACAGGGGTCGTCAGGGAAGCATCTCTCCGGTCCCTGTAGACGCTCCATTGAGCTGGGAGAAGATGGAACGCTAACAGGCCTAGATTCAGGGAGACGGGAACGGCCAAGCCCCAGCACGATACAGTGCTCTCCAGGGAGCAGCACGTCTAGCAGAGGGTTCACAGACCCAGTTCCCGGTCAACAAGACTAAAATGTGCTCTGGGCTCCAGGTTGGGGGAGGGGGGGGGGCGGCTCTGGGCTGAGCTTTTACTTCCTTGAGAGCTACTAACAATGCCTGAGGTCCCAGAGAGAGGCTTGGCATGGCACCTTGCAAAGGGTCATCAGGTGTCAACAGGAAGGAGAGGTGTCCAGAAGCTGAGTGAGCAGAGGCTGCCGCAGCCCTGCATCTGGGACAGGTAATGAGCAGTGGCCGGGCCTCAGTGGAGGCAGAGGCCACAGGGAGGGGAGGAAGCCCACTGTGTTCATCTCACACCTCGAGGCTTCCCGAGTCTGGGCACAAGCTCCTGAGGAGCCAGAAAGATGGGCCGGCATCTCCCTGCCTGGCTGATGTGGCCTGTCAGGGGCGGGGAGTGGATGCCTGGGCGGTGACTCGGGCCCCTCCCCTATTTCTCCTTTTGGCTGCCCCGTTGCCCACCCAGCCCCCTCCACTGGCCACCCTCCAATGTGTGGAAACCTTTCCTGGGGCACTGCTCAGCAGCGCGAAGCTGAGAACATCACACATCTGGAGAGCGGTGCAGAAGGAGAGGTGGGCAGGGAAGATGCTATTTTCAGAGCTCATCCACATCTTCCCCCCACCCCCTCTGGCTCTCCTGAAAGATGAGGAATGGCCATACCCCACCCCAGAGCCAGGATGGATGGCAAGGCGGAGAGGAGGGTAATGAAAACTCAACCTCAGACTCTCCCACATCCACAAGGGCTTTGCACCTGTAAAAAAAAAAAAAGCAAAATAAATCACAGGATCGAGAGCACAGAGAAGCTGGCTGGCTGGTCCTTTCTCCTGTCTTTAGGTGGGACGACTCCAGGCCACCCCACTCAGACGGGCATCTATCCTGGCACTTAGGGAAAGGAATCCCTTGGGAACTGCAGTGAATTACCATATTGGAGTCAGGCAGAGGCTGTGAGCATAGCACAGCTTCCTTGTCTGTGAGGGGGAAACAGTAATGCCTACCTTGTGCGATTGTTTTGAGGAATAAAGAGAAAGCATCTAACAGGGGGCTATAGTCAACCTTTAAACAACGTAAGCTCCTCTCCTCCTTCCAACTGACATACTTCATGCGGCAATTTATCGTCCTGTGGGGCTTGCAGGCTGAAATACGTGTCTGTCAGTCAGCAACATGCACTGAGTGCCAATAATAATCTTGCAGAATCATGCACCAGCCATGTGGTAGGGA
>NW_006783618.1:1993787-2003380 GCF_000442215.2 Lipotes vexillifer
GGAAAGAGAAAGAACAAGGAGACAGAGTGTTGCCCTTGGAGCTTACAGTGCAGTTGGAGTGAGAATAAACACTGTGTACACACGCTCGCATGCACATACATACACACACACACACACACACACACGAAGGCACTTCCAGGACCATTACAAAGCACTATCCAATCACGTGTAATACACCACAAACTGAATTACATGAGAACTGTAAAAGGTATCCTAGGGAACGGATGGATGACCCAAAGGAGGGAGAGGGGTGTGTGTGTGTGTGTGTGTGTGTGTGTGTGTGTGTGTGTGTGCGCGCGCGCACACGCGCGTCTAAATAGATCTTCTGCCTGCAGGTGGAATAGTAGAACGAGAACAATTCTCAAAGCAGAAGACGGGTTGACCAAGTGTTAGGGCTGTATGATCTTTAGCAAAGCAACTTTAGGTCTTTGGGCATCTCTACCTATCAGTGGAGACAATAACACATAATCCAAGGTGGCTGTAGGGATTACGTGAATGTGATGGCTTATGTGCATGTGCCTAGCACAGAGCCTGACACAGAATAACCCTCCATGGGTCCCCAACCTGAGCCCGTCTCCCTTCCCCTCTTCCTCTTGCCCCAGACCACACCCATCCTGGGTCTGGACCGTCTGCCCCTGACCCCCTTCTGTGTTACAGCTGTGCCTTTGCCAGGTTTTCTGCCATGTTGCTCATCATGCTAATTTTCCAAGGGAAATTACCAAGTCTGCCCTTTCTAAGCCGTCCCGCTCACGCTGACTTCTCCTGGCCCCAGGCAGCAGAGTAATAATACATGAATGCTGAATGATAAATAGCACCGTCCACACAAATTTATCAGATGGCGCTGTGCAGATTTAAAAATGCAGACACCACATTTCACCCCTGTTTTCCAAGCAAGGAGCAGGGATGGGTTCTTTGAGAATGGCCCTCCAAGCCCGGAAGGCAGCCTCGTGGTGCGTGCCGTCAGCCACCACGGGGTAAGCGAGCCCGGTGTGGCGTGGCGTTCTGTGTGAGCTGGAGCGGGGCTGTGAGAGGGTCTGGTGTTGGGATGTGGTGAGTGGTGGTGGTGACCCAGGGAACCTTTTCTCAGTGCTGCGGAGATTGCCATGGTGGGCTCAGAGCCGTGATGCAAGGAGGAAATCAGAGATGCAAAATGGATTTGTTTCCCAAGCACAGGCAGCTAAATGCTCCAGACGTGGCTTTCGTCCCAACTGCTCCCCCTTCTACAGTGAATGTGTCCCCTGAAACACCAAAGGCCCCAGGTCCCCTCCCAGCAAGCGGCCCACAGAGTGGAAGGCACTGACATCTCCCCAGCCACTTGCTTATTTTTTAAGAAGAATATTTTGCATCATAAACCCTTTGATGAAGAAAGGGAGAGAGAGCCCTTAATGAAATATGTTAATCTGGGTAAGCCAGGCTTATATGAAAGGGAATATTAAAAGAGACAATATTCACCAAAGCCAGCTCAGTACTCTGAGAGCTGAAAAGGAAAGGGAAGAAGATAGGGCCCCTGATTTCAGCTATTCAGGTCAGAGAGATGGCAGTGATCAAGTATGGAAAATCAGCTAGAGACCTCCAGATTTGACTCTGATGCATTAGCCTGCAGGCGCTATGGGGAGAGAGCCATTTTGTGCCAACATCAAAGATGATTTGGGAACACAAGGGCAAATCCACCTGGAAATGACTGGCAAAAGCAGAACAGAAGGAGGCCACTCTCTGGGGCATCCCCCCGCCATCCTTCCTGTGACTGGCAGTTGAAGGAGGCAAGGGAGGGAAAGGCAAAGGGTATTTCTTGTGACTACAAAATGCAGAGGAACTGCAAGTCCAAAGTCCAGGACAGCAAAGTGGCTCTGATCTAAAACCAACAGTGGGTTTTAAGTGCCCAACACGTGCCAAGTGGGCAAGATGGGCAAAGTTTTAGACATGGTTCCTGCCTTCAGGGAGCTTATCTGCGTGTAGATGGAAATAGAAGCCACTGGTGGGAAAAGTGTATGGAGTGAGAGGAGAGCCTAGGATGGAGCCTTGAGGAGCTCGAGCCATTAATGGTAAGGTAAAAAAGATGCACCTGCAAAGTGAAGAGATGACCCAAGAAAATAGGAAAAGCTAGAGAGTGTTTTAATAGGAAACCCAAGAGAAAAGTGTTTCGGGAAGGGAGAGGTCTAAGCGTTGAACACACCTGAAAGGCCAAGTGAGAAGTCGGCCTTGATGACGTGAGCACCACCTATACAGTGGAGATATGGTGCTGATGTCATTGGAAGGAGTGAAGAGTAAATGGTGTCCGTCACTGCACCTGGCACATCACAGGTGCTTGATAAATATTAGCACCTCTTTTCTTTAGCCCCTCTGTTTTCAGACACATCATGTGGTCTCCTTCCTCTGCCACACTCATCAAAAATGAATGCACTGACTCATGAGCCCTCTCCCTCTCCTATAAACACAGGCAAATCATATACGATGTGTGAGCTGGCACCAGCTCCCAGAATGCCGCAGAGAGAAGTGAACACCTGCCTCCGCATCGCTAGCCCATTTCCTCCCAAACCAAAGCAGTACCCACAGCAGTAGGAGCCTGCATATTTGCAATTCTGGCTTAACCTGCCAGCCATAGTGACTCTCGGGCAGTTGGGGTGTTTTAAATGACAAGGAGAAAATACTGTTTTTCTGAGCATCCACTGTCTGCCATTTGTGACTTTGGCTCCTGAAACCAAAGAATTAGATGCAAAACTGCAGATGGGGAGCTGGGCCAGTGCCCTTCACAGATGCCAAGCCTGTGTGGCTAAAAGTGGTGTTTTGGAAAACGTCAAGACCTCAGTTAACCAGAACCTGGGGGGATGGGATAGTCCTTTCGAGTGAACCAATTCTCCTTATTTACCAGGCATTAGCTTAAAAAAAGTCTTCCTAAAATTTGTTCTAGAACGTGCTAGCCTCCCTCCCTGATTTAGGGGTTAAACTGTAGTGAATACAATTTAATCTTTTCTACTGAGAATTTTCAGGATCCTCTACTGTGGATTTAAAAGACGTGGAAAATTAGACTGAATAGTCACATCAGGACGCGCCCTGGGAAGATTTTTAAGCCCCACTATCAGCTAGTTTCCTCGTGCTTTGCCTTTTTGTTTCTTTTCAAAGCAAAGTGCCAATAACGTACTCTGGTTATGAATTCTGCGTTTGGAAGTTCCTAGGCTGAGGCATTGCTGTGCCTGCAACCCCTTCCACGTCTGTCTGGGATCCCCTGGTAGGTGCACAGCACAAATATATTGAATGAATGACTGAATTCCTCTGGAGATGCAGAGTGTTTACTGTCACAGTATCCCTGAGTGGTATTTTTTACATTCTACAGTTTTGCTAAACACTAGCCCTGGAATGGGCTGCCAGTCCCCCTGGATGAATCGGGAACATGCTCATCCCTTTGTTGGCTTCTGACTGTAAAGACTCAGAGACCATTCTCTTGCTGGTGAGAGAGAGGGTAGGGTTTGCCTAGGGACTCTGGCACATGGTTTGTCCCCCCTGATAGCCCAAGAAACAGTCAAGACCACCGCCACACAAATGCACAGGGAAAGGCAATACAGAAGCACACATAGGAGGAGAAAGGGGTATAAGACTTGGCTTCCCCCTTTGCACTGGGATCATGGGTTGAGGGGGTGTCTCACAGTTATAACAGGTCTCTGATGTGGTCTGAGAAACCAGGGACAAGGGCACTGGCCAATCAGACCCTCAGGAGTAGCAAGCAAATGGTGATCTTGGAAGGGACCATAGGGGACATCTGACCCCCATCTGAGGTTTGAGTTCACCAGGCGGCCCAGGGAAGAGAAGGGTTAAAGCCCCCTGAGTTTTCAAGCAGTGCATTTGCTGCTCCCATCCTCAGGCATCCCTTGGCCACTTGAGCTTAATGGAACAGAACCCTTTGGTCCTCTGTGAAATTGTGAAGGCTCTCTTGCTTCAGTCTCTGTGAACTAGACCTCTTCTGGGCATCTAAGTTGACGTTGGGATGTGCTGCTGCTTGAGGCTGGAGAGGGGTCCTGGAGTTTGCCTGGCTGTGGTTAGAAATGGGTGTCCTCTGTCCAGATTCCTGGGACTTCAAGCAGTCCACACGCAACATCTCCCCGACCATCAACCAGGCCAACATCGTGGACTTGCACCCGGCATCCGTGTACAGCATCCGCATGTATTCCTTCAACAAGATTGGCCGCAGCGAGCCGAGCAAGGAGCTCACCATCAGCACTGAGGAGGCCGGTGAGCACCTCGCCCAGCCACCCCTGCGCATGGGCTAGGGACATCTGGGGCCACACCCACCCTGTCCACTGGCAGTGGGCTTGCAGTTAGAAGAGGAGAAGGGGGAGATTCCAAGGTGTTTGTGTCTGCCTCTGGATCATTGGAGATTCTTCCGTCTGACCTTTTCCAGATGGGGTTCTCAATGCAATGCTTTCAGGAGCTGTCCATGGTCCTGCCCCCACTCACCTGGCCGCAGCCTGTCCGGAAAGGACAGATATGCTAGGTCTGCAAAGGATGGGGGTGCTAGTGCCCTGGATTATCTCCTGTGATTTTTGTCATGAAATTTTCCTGAAAGTTTAAACAAGATTTTACTTGCTGTATTTTCTCTTACCTGTCATGGCAAAATATAAATTAATACAAAAAAAGTACATATACATGTTCAGTTTTACAAATAACCACAAAGAAAAACTAGTATAACCAACACTCATTACCACTTACCAGAGGTCCTCCATATGCCCTTTCTCAATTATAACCTCTCCCCCTGAAGTAACCAGTATCCCAACTTCCTTTCTTTCCTTTTTTATACTGTCACCACAATGCATGTACACATAACCCTTGCAGTTTAGTTTTGCCTATTTTCTAATAGAATATATGCATGAAATCATACTTGATATATTCTCTCTGTCTTCCTCGTTTTGATCAATATTCTTTTTGTGAGCTTCATGTCATCAGTACAGCTGTATCATTTGTGTATTTTCATTCCCCTCAAGGGATATAAGCAGTCGTAGAATTACAGTCATCAGATGGACAAACTTCTACCTTTAGCCAAAAAAATGCCAAAATGTTTTCCGAAGTTTTGGACCAACTTGCTCTCACATGATCAGCGTACAAGAGTTCCTGCCACTTCATATCTTTGTCTGAACTTTGTACTATCAAACTTTTAAAAAAATATTTGTCAGCCTGCTGGATGTGGAGTAGTATTTCATAGTCATTGTTTGCTACATTTTCAGCAAGTTATGGAGAATGAAGGGGAAATTTAAACCCTATGATCATTTCAGAAGGACTCGAACAGAGGTTCTCTGCTTCTGTAGACGAGCTTTTCCTTTCTCCCCGGCAGTCCTCCTGCTCAAGCATGGGAGTAAGAACACAGGACTCTTTTCTTCCAAGACGTGACTCATAATGTTGTTTCTCCCCACCACCCCCCAGCTCCTGATGGGCCCCCCATGGATGTAACCTTGCAGCCAGTGACCTCACAGAGCATCCAAGTGACCTGGAAGGTAAGTAAATTCAAAGGCAATTGCCTCTGAAATACGTCCTTTCTTCCCCTCTCAATCTACAAAGGAAACCCCAACAGACTAGCTAGTCTCTGGTCTCTTACAGTGCCCAACCCTGTTTACTGCTAAATCCATGAGGTTGGAGGGGTGGAAAGAGAGGAGGATAAAGGGGCTGGTTCCCTCATCAATCCCCACTCCCTTCTCCACCCTGACTCTCTTATGGAGGCCCGTGCCTAGGGTGGGATGAAGAATTTGTCAGTGCTAAGGAGGGAAGATGGTTCTTCCACCATGCAGGTCTGTCCTACACACCCCTCATGTTGTAATAAGTCTGGAGTTAGAATTGACTATGTGTAAATTTCAAAGGGGCCCTGTGGATTATGGGAGATGAAACGACAGAGTCTCGCCCTCATCTTGGCCCTGTGACTAGAGCTGGGAGGTAGGGTGAAGCCACCCCCTATATTCTCATGGTAAAGCGTTGAACAGGGAGCTTGGTCTTTTCAGGTCTTGATTTCCTCCCCCCAGCTCTGGGGCAGGGGAGCTGCAGAGAAAACAAACCAGTAGGTGCTGCAGCCGTTTCTAAGGGGAAGAAACTTGTAAATCTAGAGGGTATCTGAAGACTGTCACTGAGGGGAAATCTTCGAGGCAATTCCACAGCTGGGCAGAGAAACAGATCAGAATAACCTTGAGCAGGACCAAGGAATGCTTTCCTGGGTAACTCTGGCCTCATTGCCACATCCCTGCCATGGGCACAGAAGGGCTGCCCATCCTTGATGGCTTCCTGTTGCACCGCATTTTCCAGTGTTTGAGTATTTTCTTGCACTAATTTATCTGACCCTCTATTCCTGTGGAGTGGACAGAAGAGGTATTTTTATCCCCATCCATTAGAGGAGGTCACGGTGTAGAGATGCAAGGTGACTTCCATGGTCATTCAAGTCGAGACAGGTGCAGAACTTCAGTGCACATAGTCTGGAGCCCCTGCCCAGTCTCCCCACCAGAGCCCACTGCATGGAGGTCAGGAACAGAGAGTTTTCTGAGTCCCATCCATGTTCTTCTTCTTGGATCTCTCCCATCTCAACAGTGGGGCTTGGGGGGCTGCCTCATCTACATCTGGGATCAAAGTCCAAGGTCATCTTCTGACTTGAACTCCTGGTGGGAAAAGTCCAGGTGCTTTAGTCCTCCTTCTGGGCCCTTCAAAAAGGTAGACTCAAGAATAGGAGATTCAGAAGGGCCTGGTAATATTTTTCCTAAAAAGACTACCTGCCTGGGCATGTACACACACACGACACACACAGACATACACATACACACACACACACACACACACACACACACACACACACACACACACACACAAGACAACAGAGCCTGGTTCCTTCCCTCCCCAGAGAAATGATCAGGATAAAGGTGGGACAGAGGCTGGACAGTTGGTCCTCCCCGAGGAACCAGCCCTCCTAGCAGATACCTCCAGAGCCATGGTTCCCTCCAGGTTCAGATCTAGGTGCCAGGGCTTCTCTCAGAAACTGGGGATGAAGCCTGGAGTCTAGTCCCCAAGTCTTGTCTGCATCCTGACTCTGCACCCATTTCCTAAGAATACTCCAAGGAAGCCTGGAGGTGGGGCAGGGCTGAATAAGTATGTAAACCACTGAGACATTTGGCTACAAAGCTCCAACCTGGAGGTTGATAAAAATTTAGAATCAGATTTATTTCTCCGAAGTCTCATAATGAAAAATAAAATTGATTAGAAAGTTAGAACTTCAGAATGAACGAGCCCGTCAATAAATTTGGGGCTGACTTCTCAGGGGATTTTTTTTTTTTAACACCAAGAAACAGGTTAATGAAAAATAAAGATTCACTTGAAAGATAAGTCACTTCATTTTAAGACTTTCCACGAGATGGATCACCACTGCTTTATGACATAAATTTGCAATCAGCCCTATTGATTTCTTAATGCTTCAGAGAAATATTGTTAAGATTGATTTAAATCCTGAGTGTGCCTGTTTGGGGGGAGGTGGGGCAGTATGGGGAGAGGGGAGAGAGAGGGAGGGAGGGAAGAAGGGAGAGAGGGAACATGTGTCAAGATTTATAACAATATGTGAATATCTATATGTATGTAGGAGGGTATGCCTGAATGCCTATCCAAGGCCTCTGCCAGTATGTTTTGATGTGAATGAAGATGATGTGGTACTGTGTATATCACACATATACAGGTGTATATCATGGTGTAGGCGGCTCTGTGTATGTAGGCGTATGTGTCATTGTGTACTGATGTATATATATCAGTGTGTTTCAATACGGACGTGGGTATGTAATAGGAGAGTGTATGTCAGTGCGAAAACAAGGGCACCTTGCAGATATATTTTTGTCTATAATAGATGTCTGTCTGAACGTGTGAGTGTGTAGATACGAGCCCAAATTCAGAAATTTGCCCCCTTACAAACTAGCAAACAGGACTGCCCAAGTACAGAGAGAAACATTATTCAGGCATTAACAAAAAGTCAATTAAATACACGCACACCTAGTTAATGAGTTCGAAACAATTATGTTAAATTAAAAACTTCATTTTATTGCATTAACAGTGAACTTAAAAATGCAGTTCATTTTAAACATTCATTGAATTTTTAAAAAACGGGCTGTTTTACTAACTTAATTGTTTCTGATCACACTATTTTTTAGTACAATAAAAGGTGGGCTTTTAAATTAACTGCATTGTTTTTAAAACCCTGATTCAAGCTGTTTTTATATGCACTGGGGTGTGTGCTCTCTCTCAGTATATAGATGGGCAGGCCCCCACATTAAAAGAGCCAGTTTCTATTTATGGGTCTAAATGTTTCTGGCCACGGGTAGGTGTGGATTGGGATGTTTGCTTTGATGGGTCTGGATGTGAAGGGATATATTGGGATCCAGTGTGTGTGTGTGTGTGTGTGTGTGTGTGTGTGTGTGTGTGTGTGTGTGATCATGTATGAGAATGTCTGTGCTGGTGAGTGTTTACCTGTTGATGCGTTCTCTCTCAGAACACCTATGTGTATGGCTGGTTGGGTATCAGGGTTCAAGCTGGGGGTGAGAGTATGTTTTCCACCCTCCAGGCTGATGCCAGTGGAGTTTTCTCCCTTTGCCTGGCCAGCTGGGATCAGCCCTTCATTCCAGCTGGCCCAGGAAGAGCTCCGAAGTGCCCCCTTGTCACCTGCCTGTCCTCGCCCATCTCTGTCCCTCCATCCAGGAGCTGACTTCAGGCCTCAGCTCTCAACACACCCCAACCGTTGGCCAGGATGTCAAGGGCAATCCAGCTCCAAGAGGAGCTGGGCCTACATCAGAGTCAAGGACTCTTTTTTTTTTTAACTTGTGGTAGAATATACATACCAGTGTATTTACATAAAACTGAACATTTTAACCATGTTCATGTGTTAGAAGTCAGTGGCATTAAGTACATTTACAGTGTTGAGCAACCGTCACCACTGTCCATCTCCAGAACTTTTTCATGACCCCAAACAGAAACTCTGTGCCCATTAAACACTAACTCCCCACCCAGCCATCCTCAGCCCCGAGTAACCTCTATTCTACTTTCTGTGTCTCTAAATTTGCGTATTCTAGGTACCTCAGAGAAGCACCATACGATATTTGTCCTTTGTGTCCAGCTTATTTCACTTCACATATTTTCAAGGTTCATCTATGCTGTAGCATATATCAGAATTGCATTCCTTTTTAAGGCTGAATAATATTCCATTGCATGTATAGACCACATTCTGTTTATCCATTCATTTATCTGTGCACACTTGGGTTGCTCCCACCTTTTGGCCATTGTGAAGAATGCAGCTATGCATATGGGTGTAGAAATTCCTCTTCAAATCCCTACTTTCAATTCTTCTGTGTATATACTCAGAAGTGGAATTGCTGGATCATAGGGTAATTCTATATTTAACTTTTTGAGGAACTGCCAAACCGCTTTCCACAACGGCTGCACCATTTTACATTCCCACCAGCAATGCACAGGGGTTCCAGTTTCTCCACATCCTCACCAACAGTTGTGATTTTTCATTTTTTGATAATAGCCATTCTAGTGGGTATGAATGGTATCTTGGGACTCTCTCTCTCGTTTTTGTTTTTTTTTTTTTTTTTCGG
>NW_006783618.1:2003596-2012497 GCF_000442215.2 Lipotes vexillifer
CGCATCGGCAGGCGGACTCTCAACCACTACGCCACCAGGGAAGCCCGGGACTCTCTCTTTTTATTCAAACTAATTACCTACCTCCCTCTCCATCGGGTTACATTTTGTCTGCTGTTGCATTTCTCTTGGGCCCCTGAGCCCATGCCAAATGATATCCCTATTCATTCATTCATTCACCCATTCATTTATTCGATAAATATGTATTGAAGGCCTATTACATGCCAGGCACCATTCTAGACACTGAGAACAAAACAGGCAACACTCCTCATCCCCACGGCACTTACATCCCAATGGGGACAGATAGTCAAAGACATAAGTAAACTATATAGAACGTCAGATGACACTACTGCCATGTAGAAAACTAAAACCAGGAAGAAATGTAAGGAGCACTAGACAGAAGGCAGAGAGCACTCTTACACGAAGAGCTTAAGGAAGGCCTCATTAAGAAGGTGGCATTTCAGCAAGGACACCACAATGTTGAGGAGGCGAGCCATGTAGATATCCAAGGAAAGAGGGTTCCCCTGAATGGAAATGTGCCTGGTGTGAACAGCAGAGAGGTGTGTGCAGGAGCATAGGAAGCATGGGGGAGAGGAGACGGGTCCAAGAGGCGTGGGGGTGGGGTCAGATCAGGTAGGGTTTTGTAGCCATTGTAAGGACTTTGGCCTTGACTCTGGGTGAGATGGGAGCCTTTGAAGGCTTGGAAGCAAGGGAGTGACATGATCCGACTTTGGTTTTAAGAGCATCTTCTCAGGGCTTCCCTGGTGGCGCAGTGGTTGAGAGTCCGCCTGCCGATGCGGGGGACACGGGTTCGAGCCCTGGTCCGGGAAGATCCCACATGCCGCGGAGCGGCTGGGCCCGTGAGCCACAACTACTGAGCCTGTGCTCTAGAGCCCGCGAGCCACAACTACTGAAGCCCGCGCACCTAGAGCCCATGCTCCACAACAAGAGAAGCCACCGCAGTGAGAAGCCCACGCGCCGCAACGAAGAGTAGCCCTCGCTCGCCGCAACTAGAGAAAGCCCGTGCGCAGCAACGAAGACCCAATCCAGCCAGAAATAAATAATAAATAAATAATTTATTTTTTTAAAAAAGAGCATCCTCTAAGAATGTCACTGTGTCTGTCTCCTCCCCACCCCACCCCATACTCACAGGCACCCAAGAAGGAGCTGCAGAACGGCGTCATCCGGGGCTACCAGATCGGCTACAGAGAGAACAGCCCTGGCAGCAATGGGCAGTACAGCATCGTGGAGATGAAGGCCACTGGAGACAGCGAGGTCTACACCCTGGACAACCTCAAGAAGTTCGCCCAATATGGGGTGGTGGTCCAGGCCTTCAATCGGGCTGGCACAGGGCCCTCATCCAGCGAGATCAATGCCACCACCCTGGAGGATGGTGAGGGCACCAGTAGAGGGTAGCGAGTGGGTACAGATAGATCTCAGCTGTGGGCAGAGCCAGGGCTGCCAGGGAGGGCTCGGGGCCCTTCCCTGCTCCTGAGCCCCGTCATGGTCCTGTGGTCCACACAGCCTCCCTGGATCCCTCCATCTCCTCTCACCCATTGGGTCCTCCCAATGTGCTTGGTCCATTTAGCACTCCGGGCCTCTCCATCCATTGGCTGGCTCTCTGTCCATCGATTGCTAATGCTCTGCCCCTCGGTCTCTCTATTGATCTCTTGGCCTGTCTGAGTGCCCGTCTGTGCACCTGTCTGACTCTCCGTCCGTGCTTCTCCCTCTGCCTTTTCCTCGTTCCTCATTCTGGCCCCTCACCCATCTTTGTCCCCAAGCTCTTTCCTCTGTACTCTGGGTCCTGTTTCTCCTCCCTTACATCCTCCAGGTTGGAAGAAGGGCAGGAGCCACGTTACCTTTGTACTTCTGGGCTGGAATCTGTCCACCATCTGTTTTAGGGCCCTGAGATGAGACTGTGGACGTACCATATCCCAAGGTCCATGGACAGAGGATTTAGGGCCCGATTTTTAAAACAATTCTTTGAGGACTGGAGGGCACTCCAACTCTGATGAGTGAATTAAGGGGCCCGGTTTCACGGGGGAGAGGGTTAGAAGGCAGCAGGAGCCTGCCTGCTCTCCAAGCACAGAGAAGAGCCAGCTGGTACATGAGACTGTGCCAGGAAGGGAGAGGAGATGTGACCCTTGATGCCCCCCAGAGGTAGAGCCGGGCTGGTCACAGCTCCCCAAAGAGCAGATTAAACAGAGCTTCCTTCTTGATGCTCCAGCCTAAAACCACGATGTGAGATTAAAAGCTGTCACTAAGTCTGAGCCTGCCCCCAGCAGAGGGAGGGAACTGACTGCCCCAGTAACATAATGCCATCACCCCACGGCCATCAGGACAGCCAGCATTCCACCCTTTTGTTAGTTAAGCAATGCCCTCTCCCTGCCTCATTCTCTCTGAAAATGCAGACCCCCTTGGGAGGGAGGATGCATCAGGTCAGAAACACCTGAGAGTAGATTAGCTCGTACCAGTGGTTCTTAACTTTGGATACAAATTGCAATTATCTGGGGAGTTTTAAAAAGCCTGATGCTTCCTCCCCAGAGATTTCCATTTAGTTGCTCTGGGGCACAAGCTAGGCTTTGAGAGGGAGCAGGTGTCAGTAGCCCCAGAGCACTGGGCCCCTGGGGAAAAGGGAGAACACAGAGAGAGGGAAAGGTGCACAGAATGCACAGAGGTACAGAGTAGCACCTGAGCTACACTGCCACCAGCTGCCCAACCCCCTCCACCAGCCCGAAGCCTCACCAGCCCCCCATCAGCCCCCTCCCTTCCATGATGCTGGCCACGGGCCCGGCTGGACTGAGGAAGATCAGCTTGTCGCCTCTTAGTACCATCAGTACCAATCCCAAGCAGTGCTCTGACACAGCGGTTCTCAGACCGGAGCGCACGTCAGGGGGCTGTAAACAGATCGCTGGGCCCTCCCCCAGGGGTCAGACCTGCTTCAGCAGGTCTGAGGTGGGGGCCAAAAACGGGCATTTCTAATAAATTCCCAAGTGATGCCGATGCCGCTGGTGTAGGGAGCACCTGTGAGAACCACAGCATTAACAGCCAGGTCATTACCCATGAAAGGAGCCAAGGCCCACGGAGGTTAAGAACCTGTGTCCAGAATTGCCCATCTCATGCAGAGGAGTCCAGGTCAAAATCCAGGCCTGACCCTGAATCCCATCCTCTTTCTCCTTCACCCTAGTGTTACCCTGTTGCTTGGGCGCAGGGCTGAATGCAAGACCAAGTGACGTGGATGCAGGATGCTCAGGGAAGTCGTGTCCAGGGGGTACAGCTGCCCCAAGACCACCCAGCACACCTGACCAAACACTAAACTCCGTCCGCTGGGGCCATCCCAGAAAACAGAAAGGCCAGGCCCACCTTTGGCCTCCATCAGAGCCCCACCTCCCTTGCTTTGGGAGGCTGCAGTGGGGGGGGGGGGGGGGGGGGGGAAGTCAGGAAAAAGTGGAGGAGGCTATGGTAGGGGAGGAAGCAGAAGAGGGTAACCTTTGAATCTCCTTGAATGCTCCTGGGGTGAGAGGGAAAGCAGGAAAAGGTGTGGTCTTCTCACCCCAAATGGACTTCCTGGGGGGGCTGGGTGCTGGGATTACCAACAGGGAGAGATCAGCACCGGCTGTGGAGTCCTTTGGCAGACAAAGGAGAAGGGGATGAAAGTTTCCAGCAGCATTTGCTCAGCCGTTTTTCATACTTAATTAAGGCCCTCGTTAGCCTGTCAGGTCCCGATCGTTTCCTTGCAATATTAGCACTCCTCCTGGGGTATTCAAGGACCCCTGCTTTAGCAATAGTGCCTCTTCCCTAATTATATTACTTTCATTTTGTTCGAACGGGCGATCTGTATTAGTTTATGACACTGGGTCCCTAATTACATGGTGCTTATATTTTTACACCTAAGTAATATGAAACAATAATCATTCTCAAAGAGGATCGTTAGGGTGATGTATTATCATTTAAATGCTCATAAAAATTAGAGTTGCCTCTTGTGGGGCAACGGGATCTAATTACCTTCCGTCCAGCCTGTGCCTCCTTTCTCCCACTCAGAGCAAAGCAGACGTGGCCTTTCCCTCTGCCCCCAGCTCCTCAGAAGCCAGCGGAAGTGCCACCAAAGTTGTCACTTGCCAACGTGGCTCTTTGCGGCCTGGTGTCACCACTGTCTCTCATCATCATCATGCAGCACGGCCGCCTGCAGGGGGTGGAACTTAGGTTAAGCTCAAAGGTAGATCTCAGATGGAGAGGGTTAATGGCAGGGCAGACCACCCAAGTTGGTCTTAGAGAGTGTTTTCCATCACCCAGGGCGTTTTGGTGTCTTCAGATGCAGGGACAAGGGACAAAAGTGTAATGATCCTAGGGGTCCTAAAGGTGTCTGCGGAACCTCTTCTCGCCTTGCCCCAGGGTCGCTTGCAATCCTCTTTCCTTCTTTTCCTTCCCTTCACCTTGGTATGAGGACACAAGGGTCCCTAGAGCGGGGCCTTGGTTCAGACCCCGAGCTCAGGTGACATAGAGGGCTGGCAGCCATCAGATAAGAGCATCAGTTACAGATCCCTCCAGCACTGGCTTGGTCTTCCAGGTTCCGTTACGTTCAGTGGACATGGACTCCCTGGGCTGTGGTGCCTACTGGTGAATCCCCAGGGGCTCATGCCTGGGGTTCATCACCTTCTTTCCCCAGCGTTTACCCAGAACCAGGAACGTGCCATCCAGAGCCCAGGAACCAAGCTGTAAGGATCTCTATTCACCCAACTCTCCAGGAAAGGAGACTGGGTTGACTTCCCGGTCACCAGCCCAAAACTCTGGCGACTCATTGAATCAGGAGGGCCTCCCACTTGTGTGACCCAAAGTTCCTCTGGCTGGGCAGCAGGGCCCAGCCTGCGTGTGGATGTGTCCTGTACCTTCCGAACCAGGCCTTTCAACTCTCCCCCCGCCCCTGCAGTGCCCAGCCAGCCCCCCGAGAACGTCCGAGCCCTGTCCATAACTTCCGACGTGGCCGTCATCTCCTGGTCAGAACCTCCACGCAGCACCCTCAACGGCGTCCTCAAAGGCTATCGGGTCATCTTCTGGTCACTCTACGTTGATGGGGGTGAGTCTGCTGGGAGTGGTGGCCGGCTCGTGGACCGAGAGGCACGGGGTTGGTGGAGATCCATACTAAGAGCTGAGCATCTTCCATGGGACATCGAGTGGAAGTCCAGCCCCTCCTCCATACCTGTCATCCCGGGGTCAGAGCCGGGACCAGGGTGGGTGGGGTACACATAGTCATCTCCCTGGTGGGGACGGACACCAGCTCCTCCTGGACAGCAGTATGTTGGGCAGGGATTTGAGGGGTGAGACAGGCACATTTGCTTTTCTGATGGAATGTGTTGATATTAGCACTTTGTGGCCATGTCAGTCAGGGGACAGGTAGCGCGCTCAAACAGGGCAATTGAGGAGACTTTAATGAAGGCGTTGCTTTCCAAGGAGTCTGGAGGGAGGACGGGGCCCCTGGGACTAGCAGAAGCAGGAAGCCGTCACCGCCTAGGACTGAAGGGGCAAGAGGAGGAAGCAGGGTCACCGGAACCCAGGGAGAGCCACCCCTCAGCCAGACAGACAGCGAGGCATGTGGTCTGTGCAGATGAGCCGCCCAGGACCTGGAGGAGGGTGCACAGCGGAGCTGGGAGGATAGGAACGGCAGAAGGAGAAAAAACAAGACAGTGGCCCGACACTTCGGGTGCCTGCCTTCCCCTGGGATGCAGTAGTCCAGACAGGCTTGTGTAGCCCCAGACACACCAAGCCCCTGCGCACTGGTGTAACAGAGCCCTTGCAGTGACCAGGAAGTCTGCAGTCTTGCAGGCCAGAGGCCCAGCATCCCAAACTACGGAAATGAGTTTGCCTCCCCAGATCCTCAGCCTTTTGCCACGTGTCCCCTGGCTCCTCCCTTCCCTCCTGGAGGACTTGGGACTCCAGCTCATGGTCATCCCTCCGTGGCAGCGGCCCTCCCCTTCCCGACCTGGATTCTGCTCTGCCCAGAAGCCCTGCTGACAGTAGTTATCTCTCCCTGCCACACCTCCATCATCTCCTCCCGAAACACAGAGACCTGAAGGTCTCCCAAGGCCTTATACGATGAGATGGCCTCACATAGCTATGCTGAGCCAGGGATGGGGCCTCGTTTTCCAGAATTTGCTTCCACTTTTCTAAGCCTGTGGCTCCCCTCTCATCCCTCAGGTGAGGAAGACATCAGCCTCTCTAGTCTCCAGAGGCAACGTGGATTGATGGCCATGCCGCCCTCTTCCTGGGTCTTTCTCTGTCTCTAGTCATAGACAGGTCCACCCTGGTCTCTAACCTTCCCAAAAAGGAAGGTCCCACCACTCAGGCCTCTGAGGTTCCCCTGCACCGACCTGGAGTCCCCTCAGGCTGGGCCTGGCGTCCTCACCCTCTGGAATCTGGCCGACTGCTGCCTACCCCTGGCCGGGCCCTCTGCCGGACCTTTGCCTGCGCCGGGTCCCTGAGAGGCTCCAGGGTAGGTTTGCCGGCACTAGTCTTCCACAAGCCAGTGTCTGGGGCTGTTTTCTGAAAAGCCGGTAGTACCAGGGGTAGGGCTGTGAGCTCAGGAGTCTGTCTCTTTCCTCCCCCTAGGGCCCTGGCCATCCCATGGGACCCTCTCCCTAAGCCCTTCTTCAGAGCCTACAGCGCGTTCCTTGGCAGAGCCAGGATGACAGGTCCTCGCTGAGCCCGAGGAAGGCTTGGCCCTTCCACCAGCCTCGCCCGCGTTCTCCGTGCGGGTTCTTTGCAGGGAGGGTGTCCTCAGTGGTGGGGAGAAGGTAACGGGGATTGACCCCTTATCCTCTCGAGAGTTCAGGGTGCTGGTCCAGGAGTGGTCAGGTGCAGGGGAGGCATCCTCAGCCTGTCATGCCCCGTGGATCCACTGCCTAGGGAGAGCCGAGAGCCCAAGGAGGTGCCGGGCAGCCAAGAGGAACAGCTGCTGCCTGGCCGCCCGGTCCAGGCTCCCCTCCAGGCCCAAGTCACTCCTGGGGTCCCTCACATGGAGAGAGGTTTGGGTGGAGGACAGGGAAATGTGGCTTGCAGAGATAGAGAGATGGGACTGTCCTATGGGGAGAGTATTAAGCTGAATTTGGTGCAAGGTTGACTAGGGGCCAAGGCCCAGCTGGCGTTTGTCGCTCACCCTGGTTGGGCCACCTGGGGAGAAATATGGTCCAGGAGCAGTGCCCCAAATCCGCACCCATGAACTTGAGGTGGCGGGTCCCCCTAGTCGCCACCACCATGGAGTCAAGGTCTGAGCCCAGTGGAGCAGGCCGGCCCCGAGCCCAGCCTGGCGGAGGGGCGGCGGCTGGGGGACCGTGGCCCGGCCGGCCTGGACCGCACTCAAGGGCTGCTCGTGTCCGGCAGAGTGGGGCGAGATGCAGAACATCACCACCACGCGGGAGAGGGTGGAGCTGCGAGGCATGGAGAAGTTCACCAACTACAGCGTGCAGGTGCTGGCCTACACCCAGGCCGGGGATGGCGTGCGCAGCAGTGTGCTCTACATCCAGACCAAGGAGGACGGTGAGTGCGCTCCTCCAGCCCCGGCCTGGCCTGCTCCCAGGGCCTGCTGCTGAGCACTGCCCTCGAGCCGCCCCGCTGCTCACCCAAGGAGAAGGGTGAGAGCAGAGCCCCATCCTTTCTCCTGTCCCTTTGGTTCGCTGAAGGGTGACTCTGAGGACACTGGGGCCCTGCTTTGGGAGAACACAGCTTACTGTAAGTGGTGGTGAGGTGCTCCGAGACTCGAGCATAACCTCACGAGACACCGTACCCCCTCCCCCTGCCGCACTGGGTCAGAGGCCGGATAAAGGCTGTCCCCCCCACCCCAGGAGCATACTTTATGGCATCTGCTCCCCTGCAGGGTTCAGCCTGGTGTCCTCTGGGTATAGGTGGTTGGGATTGGGGGAAACAGGAGCATCGCCCCACATATCCTAGGTGAGGGACTCGGCGATCACCCCACAGAGGCCCCAGAATGGGCCAGGCCCTGGACTCTGGTGTGCAGGGAGGGAATGGGATGTGCTTCCACTTGGAGCTGTGATCTCAAAGCCCTTCTCCATGGGGGCAGAACTGGAAGAAAACAGAGATAAGGAGTCAGACCTCAAGGGGAAAGTGATGGAGTCAGATGGGGGAGGCTGGGAGCTGAGTCAGCCCAGGAGGGGTCAGGTTGGGAGAAGGGCCAGACTTCCTGCCTGAGCTGGAGCTGCACACCTCCAGGGGCCTCGCTGGGTCCAGGAGGTGCTGTGTGTGACCATGCACAGCTCCAAGCTCGTCTTCCACTTCCTTCCTCACCGCCCCCGAACCCCATCACTGAGTTGATTCTAACCCTTCTGAGCCAGGTGCTATATCGGCAGGAGAGTCGGTTGATGTCAAGTGCCTTGCGCACACTGGGCGCTTGATAAACGGTAGCCAGGGTTGCCATCATGGCTTTCTTCCCACGCAGCCTCGGGTTTTTCAAAGGATACAGAGACCCACAGTCTAGGCCCTACCCAGACACTTTAGCAGAAGGAGCTGGAGGGGTGAGAGGACTTACAAGGAGCGGCTCTAATGTGATGATGGAGATGTTCCCAGTGCAGCCCCGCGCTTGATGACTTGGTGACCGGACCAGCGCAGATTAATGCTCCTTACTCTCCCTAAGCCCCTCCCTTTCCATCAGATCATCCCCCTCCCCCACTTAAGCTCTGAGCAATTAAATATTTACCAACCTGCCCGCCCTACTTTTCCTGTCATTAATCCCCCCATCGAGGTTTCCTGGGACAGCTCCAGGCAGAGCCACCTGCTCTTGTGTGGAGACCGGACGGAGATGGTGCTCAGCGCCTGGCCCCTTTCAGGGCCTCAAGGACACACACACACACACACACACACACACACACACACACACACACACACACACACACACAC
>NW_006783618.1:2013171-2027742 GCF_000442215.2 Lipotes vexillifer
GGCCCCCAGCACACACACACACACACACACACACACACACACACACACACACACACACACTGGCACCTTCTTGGCCTCTAGAAATTAACCACCCAAACCCCCAGACTTTTTGTGTCCTATTCTGATGCAAGGCCTGAGTTGTAAGCACCTACACATGTTTAACTGACCAAGGCGAGACCCCACAAGGGTATCCAAAGGTCTAGGAGCACCACCCCTCCCTACAAGGAGCTGTCAACCCCCTACCCTTGAGCTGCCTACGGAGCCACACACAGGGACACGCACAGGCAGGGGCCAGGTCCTAAGGCAGCAGCTTCCGCGAGTGGAAGGGACACTGGCAAACACAGCAGCCCTGCATGCCCCAGCCCTGCCATTTATTGGCAAGTCACTTAACCTTTCTGACCCTCAGTTTCCTCATGATAAAATGGGGACAGTGCCTCATCTAGACGTTGTAAGAAACAACATAGCTATAGAATCCTTTCTAAAATGTCAAGTGCTAGCAAATGGTAGTTGCTTTATACCTGCCAAGAGCTGGCAATGAAATGACTGCTTCTGATGGACCCAGGTGCCCTTGAGGGAAGCCTAAGCTAAAAGGAGCCTGCTGTCAGATGAGGTCTCATCCAGAACAGTGGTCATAACTTGACATGTGTGTGACGTGCCATCATAAGCATGATTTAACCTTCCAATAGCCCTATAGCATAGGTATTCTTTCCATTTTAGAGATGAGAAAACGGAGCCCTAGAGAGCTAAAGCAACTTGCTGACGGTCACAAAGCTAATGGGTGGCAAATCAAGGCTTTCTTGCCTCCCTAGCCTCTATACTTTCCATCACACCACTTGTATCGGTTAGGAAGCCTTTGGTTGGTTTTAGCAATAGCATATTTATTATCATATATAACAAGAAGTCTTGAGTGGGGCAGCTCCAGGATTGGTTAACTCAGTGGTTCCCGTCTTTCTGCTCTGCGATCCTCAGCCTGTCAGCTGTTCCTCCCATGATTTCAAGATGGCTGCAGCTCCAGGCATCACGCCAGACAAGACAGAGTTCAGGATGAGAGAAGCAGTCTCTTCCTATGGGCCTCTCTTGGGAGTAAAAGAAACCTTTCCCAGAAATCCCCTGAACAGGTTTATGCCCATTTCCCATCGGCCACAGTGGGGCAATATGCCTCTAGCGAAGCTAGTCACTGAAAGGAGAAGGGAATTATCATGGCCGACTTACTCTAAGCCTGATAAATCCTCTGGTGAAGGTGACGGAGACAGCTTTCTCTGAAGGGTGGAGGAGCATGGGTGACCCAAGCAAGAGTGAGACTCTGTTTGCAAGGAATAGGAAGGAATGATAGCAGAGGGGTAGGTGGACGGCCATGCCCGCCCCAGCCGTGCTGCTCCAGCCCCACCAGATTCTCCCATTTGTAGGTGGTAGTCATTACAGTTGTTACTCAGCTGACTTGGAAAGCAGACAGACCCACATTCCAATTCCAGCTGCGCCATGGGACAGATACCCTAATCTGAAGACTCTGTGACTCCGTCCCCACCACTACCACTCCCCCCTCAGGAATTTGCATTTTGCCAAAGGAAAAAAACTACCAGAAAATTTAGAGAAAGGCAAGATACATACAAAGATAAAATGCAAACATATCAATTCAAGCTCATTTCTTAAGTCCAGATCTCTCAGTCTGAGCCTGGTTTCAGGCTGGCTTGGCTGCGCTCAGTTCATGAGCTACAAAACCTCTTGCCTACCGCTTGTCTCCCCTGTGAATACCAGACCTAGCTACATGGCCTCCGAGTGCAAAGTTGGGCTGGATTTTAGACCACTTTAAAGGTCTTTAACTGAGGAAGAGGCTTGAACTAGAGCCGCGTGTTAGGACGGTAACTCTTGTAGATGCATGGAGGATTGATTGCAGGAAGGGGAAGGGGGATCAAGGACTTGGGGCAGAGAGGCCTCCTAGGACCTGTGGGCATCTAGACAGAGAAGAGGAAGGTGTGTGCTCGGTCAGCAGCAGTGAGGATGAAGGGAGGAGCAGGGGCACGTTTAGGGAAGCAGAGGAGCTCCACGTCCAGGAAT
Source organism: Lipotes vexillifer (assembly GCF_000442215.2). Lineage (NCBI taxonomy): Eukaryota > Metazoa > Chordata > Mammalia > Artiodactyla > Lipotidae > Lipotes > Lipotes vexillifer. Next base: position 2,015,227 of record NW_006783618.1, read on the forward strand.
GGTGGACGCGGGAACTCAAGCCCGCTCTCCTTCGTGCTGGGACACTAGGAAATATGAATAAAATATGTTTCAATACTTGCTTCAAGGTATCAGAGAGCTGGCAGGAAAGTAAAGAGTTAGTGGGCCAGGATCCAAGGGAGAATGGAGGCCCAGGAGGTGAGCCTGGTATTTGGAACAGCTCTTCCCCTCGGGGGCATTTGCTGAATCTGGAGGCAGTGACTGAGAAACTGAGCAGTACTAGAAAGACATTAATTGGAGGCCAGGGCCTGCTAGGGTGTGCGGTTCTGTCTGGTGAACCCTCCTCCCAATCCCCTTCACCCCCCACCCCTGCCTACTTTGAGTTGAGACCATGAAGGGTAGAACTCTAAGATTAAAAGTGGACCACAAAGGGCTTGCTTCCCTGGTGGCGCAGTGGTTGAGAGTCCGCCTGCCGATGCAGGGGACACGGGTTCGTGCCCCGGTCTGGGAAGATCCCACGTGCCGCGGAGCGTCTGAGCCCGTGAGCCGTGGCCGCTGAGCCTGCGCGTCCGGAGCCTGTGCTCCGGCAACGGGAGAGGCCGCAACAGTGAGAGGCCCGCGTACCGCAAAAAAAAGATTAAAAAAAAGAAGTAACCAGGTAAAAGACTGGATTGTGTTTTTTGTTTATTTTGCAAATGGTGCAGCAGCTCAGCCTCAAATCATCTCAGTCCTGGAAATTAGATTGAGGTGACCTCAGGTTGCTAGTGCCCCAGATTGCAGGTCCCTGTCAGAAGCAAACATGAATTCTCTCTTTAGGAAGATTGCATCACCTGAGACCTCAAATTAGTTCCACAAACAATTTTTCAAATAATGTGTCTGGCATACAGTAAAAAATAATGGTGACAATGTGAACAAAAGCCAGCAGAAAAAAAAGACAAAAGAAACAGGTCCACAAGAGTTCCAAACATAGGTTTTATCAAATATGGACTTTAAAATAATTATTCTTAACAATTGAAATTTGAAATTTTAAGAGTATTGGAAGCTATCAAATGGAAAATCTAGAAATAAAACCTATTAATAACTGAAGGGCTTCCCTGGTGGCGCAGTGGTTGAGAATCTGCCTGCTAATGCAGGGGACACGGGTTCGAGCCCTGGTGTGGGAGGATCCCACATGCCGCGGAGCAACTAGGCCCGTGAGCCACAGCTACTGAGCCTGCGCGTCTGGAGCCTGTGCTCCACAACAAGAGAGGCCGCGATAATGAGAGGCCCGCGCACCGTGATGAAGAGTGGCCCCCGCTTGCCACAACTAGAGAAAGCCCTCGCACAGAAACGAAGACCCAACACAGCAAAAATAAATAAAATAAATTAATAAACTCCTACTCCCAACATCTAAAAAAAAAAAGGCATACAAGAGCACAAACTATACCTAATAAAACACAGGTGTTGGAGGAACAACAGAGCAGAACAGAATTAAACCAGAGCCCCTAACTCCTCATAAATTAAAAAAAAACTATTAATAACTGAAATTAAGAACTCACTAGATGGGTTTAACAACAAATTAGTCACAGCTAAAGAGATAAATAGTGAACTGGAAGATAGGTCAGAAGATAATATCTTCTGATATTATAAAGACAAATGAATGGAAAATAAAAGAGCAAATAAGAGATATAGAGCAGTGATTTTCAAACTTTACTGTGCATACAAATCACTTGGGGATCATGTTAAAATTCAGATTCTGATTTAGTAGATCTAGGGTGGAACCTGAGATTTTGCATTTCTAACATGCTCCCAGGTGACACTGCTGCTGATCCATGGACCACATTCTGAATATCAAGGACATAGAAGATGTGAGAAGATATCCCAAAGAAGAGGAGAAAGAGAATGGAGCAGAAGATAAAATGTCTGAAAACTTTTCAAAGCTGTGAAAGACATCAAGCCCAAATGCACGAAGCTCTACAACCCTCACAGGCAATAACTTAAAGAAATCCACACCTAGGCTTGTCATAATAGAGCTGCTAAAAAGCAAACACAAAGAGAAAAATCTTAAAAGCAACCGGAGGATAAAAAGACCACTTACCTTCAAAGGAGCAAAAATTAGATTGTCAACTAACTTATCAGAAACAATGGAAGCCAGAAAACAATACAATGGTATATTTAAAGTATGTATGAAAAAATAGTTATCAATCTGTGATTTTTATACCTAGCAAAAATATTTTTCAAGATTAAGATGAAATAAAGACATTTTCGGGCCAAAAAAAAAAAAAAAAACTGAGAGAGTTTATCATCAACCTACCTGCCCTGGAAGAAATACTAAAGGGTATTCTTTCACTAGAAGGAAAATGATCCCAGGTGGAAACTCAGTGATGTAGGAAGGAAAGAAGAGCAATTAACAGTGAATATATGGGTAACTCGAAATCAATATTGATTGCGTAAAATGGTGATCATGTCATCGTCTTGAAGGGGGATCTAAAATATACACAGAATTAAAATATACAACAATGGCATGTAAATTGAGAGAGGGTAAATGCAAGTTCTAAGTCCCTGCATTGTCTGAGAAGAAAAGTGCCAATTAATAATGTTAGACGTTGGTAAGGCAAAGATTCACATTGTAATCTAAAAGTAATTAAAGACTGTATTATAGCAAAATTAACAGAGAGGGGGAAATAGAGTATTTTTAATACTCAATCCAAAAGAAGGCACAAAGGAGAAAACAATAGGTGGGACAAATAGAAAGTATTTAGTAAGATGGGATATTTAAACCCAAATATATCAGTAATAGCATTAAAGATAAATTGACTAAATTCTCCAATTAAAAGATAAAGATTGCCAGATTGGCTAGCAATGAAACAAAACCCAGATATGTGCCGTTTATAGGAGACACCTAAAACATAATGGTGTAGAAAAGTTAAGCATGAAAAGATGGAAAAACATAGACATACCGTGCAAAAGTAAGAGAAAACCGGAATATTAATATCAGACATAGTATGCTTTAAGGCAAAAACTCATGCTTAGAAGGATACTTTGTTATGGTAAAAGACTTAATTTACTAGGCAAATAAAGCAGTTCTAAATTTTTATGAACTTAATAACCTTGAAATACATAAAACAAAAACCAACAGCACTACATGTAGTGTTGGGATAAATAGATAAATCTATAATGGTAGTGGGAGATTTCAACATATTTCTCTCAATAACTGATAAAAAAAAAAAAAAGTATGCAACGACAGAGAAGATTTGAACACTGCAAATTGCCCCAGTGGCCATCCATAGACCCCCTTGCACCCCGAAACTGCAGAGACCCCTAGCAGAGGTAAATGCCAAGGCTATAGCAGTGAGGAAGGACAGAGTTAAGGATGATTGCGAGCTTCTGGGTTCAGGTCCCTGGATGGATGATGATGCTGTTTTTAATTATTTTATTTAACCTAGCATTGTTGACCACTTATTAGATTTAAAAAATTGAAGTAGGTGCTAAAAGCTGAGAGTCAGGGGAGGGAATGCAAAAATACTAGTTGTTACAATCTATTGAGTGTCTTCTGTGTGTTAGGCACCATGCCAGGTGCTTTATTTTAATTAGCACTAATTCTCACTACAGACCTTCAATGTGGTTGTTATGTCCCTATAGATGGGGAAACTGAGTCTCAGAAAGGTAAAATAAGTTGAATAGGATATACCATCACAATCTTCAAAGGAGCATAAAAGCTCCCAGGAGGGAAGACAAGTCACAACAATACAAGGGAAAGACGAAGGAGACTGTGGGCTGCAAACAGGATGCATCCAGTCTCCCAGGCAGAGCCCTGGGGTCCCAGCCGGGCCAGGCAGGCTCAGACATGGGAGCGAGGGGAGGTCAGAATCCATACAGATTGCATCCACTTAGGATGGATTTCTCAGCCAATTCTCAAGTAGACTTTCCCTCCTGAAAAGAGAAAGGGCCTAGCCAGCCCCCCAAGGGCAGTGCCCTGAGCACATGGCAGGAAACACAGTCACCCACTGGCTGACCACTGACCCTTGACCCTCGGGAGGAGGCCTGCTCTGTGAGTCTCTAGAGTCCCCAGCCTCAAGGAGCTCACAGGGCAAAAAGCAAATTGACCTGTATATTTGTTTGGCCTAAGTACAAGCTTCGTTAGTAGAGCGTTGGGGTGGGGATCAGATTAGGGTCATTGGGATCAAGATGAATTCCTTATGGGTTCTGTTGCTTTCTTGTGTTTCTTAAGTCCTTGGTTCTGGCCAAACAGTTCTGAAACTGGCCACTCCCAGTGCTTCCATCTCAGAGACTTTGTTACAAACCCCTAATAATCACCACCTGTTTGCCATGCTAGACCCTCCTCCTTTAAACCACAGCTCAGAGATGCCTCCTTCAGGAAGCTCTCCCAGATTGATCTGCCTCACTCTCCCCACCCTGTCATTCTTTCCCAAAGGCTTTGCTCCTCCTTTCTCTAAACTGACCCGACCTTCCCCTGCTCAGTTCCAGGTCCCCCCGCTGGCATCAAAGCTGTCCCTTCATCCGCTAGCAGTGTGGTTGTGTCATGGCTCCCCCCAACCAAGCCCAACGGGGTGATCCGCAAGTACACCATCTTCTGCTTCAGCCCCGGGTCTGGCCAGCCGGTAAGTGGGCCCAGGGCCAAATGATGAGCAGGACAGGAGAAAGAAAAAGTACCTATAGATCAGCTGGCTTCTGAGCCAAAGCTCGGGGCTGCTTCTATCTGTGCTTCCTCTTGGATTCATGGATAAGTGCGGGCACTCGTCACCCAAGGGTGGCTGAAGCCTTACCCCAGTCCATCTTGGGTCAGTCCTCTGTTCCAGAGGCTGCAAGATTATCACAAGCCCTGGAAGCTCCTTTGAGTCAGGGGTCACGTTCAAGCAGGTGGGAGGACAGGGCCTCAGCTTTTCTGGTCTGGCTGTCCAAGGAAGCTCCTAGCAGATCCCAGAGCTCTGGACTGGGGACTCGCTGGCCCACAGCCTTTGGAAATGAATCAGCTTTTCAGTATGATCAGTCCTGGCTTGGAGGGCTGCTGGAGCTCTACCCTGAGTGGCCCCCTCAGCGTGGCGCCAGTTGAAGAGAGAGGAGAAGCTGGGGGACAGGTGGGGGAAGGCAAGGGCATCTCTCTCTGGGCCAGGGTCTGGGCCTAGCCTAGGGGAGACGACTGAGAGATAGCTCTATCTGCCCAAACCTGGGAGCAAAGTGGGCAGCCCCCAGGCTGGGGCACAGTGCGGGGGGCTAACCCCTGCCCTCTATTGAGGGCTGCTAAGAGGGAGGGGAGGATGAGGGGGGGTGCTGTGGGATATGCACCCCTATCCCATAATAGGCATCCTTCCCTCTGCCTCTTTCCTTATCTCCAGCCACTCAACCAGAGTTCTGCTGGGTGACTGCTCTGGAGCGTACCTCTTATAGTTACAAGAGCAGGTGCAAAGACACCTGCCCTTGGGGCGCTCTCAGTCTAGTGAGAAAAGCAGAGGGGTGCTCCCTGGGGTGGGGGGGCGTGAGTACTATCAAGGGATGTGCTCAGGACCAGGGAGAGCAGGGAGCAGAAGGAGGCCAGCTTCTCCCTCCATCAGCAACTTGTGATGTGACAGCAGCCCCAGCACCTGCAGATGAGCTTCCGGCAGCCCGGAAAGCTGCCCTGAAATTGCTCGGTAATTGTGTCATCATCTCATCCTCTGTTCTCTGCTTTCCTGTGGCCTTTCTGAATTACCCTCTGAGCCGTAGGTGGCCCCGCGCCTCACCAGTGAGGCCAGAGTTCTATTACCAGAGGGGAAGCCCAGAAATGTCTTTGCAATGACTCCGTCCCCTCCTCTCCATCCTCAACAGCCACTACGTCACATGCAGAAAAGTACATATATGATGACTATACAACTCCATGAATTTTCACACATCCAAGTATGCAGAAGGGGGCATTCCCAGAGCAGGGAACAGGACAGCACCCCAGAAGGTCACCACCCTCCCCCTGCAGAGGGTGCACCTACCCTCCATCCTGACTTCAGATCAGCATTGCCTCTTTTTGTACTTTATATTACACACACACACACACACACACACACACACACACACACACACACACAAGTTGCCTAGCTTCTTGGACCCAACATTATTCTGAGTTTGTGAATTTCATCCATATTGTTGTGTGCGGTTAGAGATCACTCACTGTCACTTCTGTATAGTTTTCAATTACGTGTGTGTATCACAATTGATTTATCCATTGTGTTATCCGTTGATAGGCATTTGGGTAGTTTTCCATTTGGAGCTATGACAGATGGTGCTGCTGTGAAAATTCTTGTCCGTGTCTCTTGGTGCTCTTGTGTATGCGTTCCTGTTGGGCCTATGAGAGGAACTGCTGGATCACGGGGTCTGCAGGTGTTAGGCTGAGAACACCCTGCCGTTGTTGGGAGGTTGTACCAATTTTCCAATCAACATTTTTTAGCCACGTCTTCTGCCCCTTTTGCCCCCCTCCTCCTGCCCCTCCCCCACACACACGTCCTAGGCTCTTGTTACACTCGGCTTGTCACCGTCTGGACAGCCGCTCTGCCTTTCACCCCCCAGCCCTCTGCCCCTACTGATCCTACCGCCCATGGCGTGTTCTTCATCCTCTAGCACACACTGAATGCATTCGCTGGCAGTTAGCTGCTCACTCACCTGTCTCCTGCACTGGTCTGAGGGGCCCTGTGAGGACGAGGGCAGCATCTATCTATTCATCTTTGGGTCCCCAGCTGCGGGACATGGTGCCTGGAACATCTTCGTCACAGAATACGTGTTTGATGAATGAATTACTAGCAGCCTGGCGATTGTAAAGCCTTAGACGTTGGGCAAGTTTCCCTTCATAAATTGATGAGAGGGTGAGAACTCATTCTCCAGCTTGGGTTTGTATGGTCATTACTTCCTCTGATAATGAAGTCTTTCAAAGGGATTGGTATCTGGGAACGTAGCCTCCTCATTAACTCAGGCTCCAGGATGCCCAGTCAACTGGCTGGGGACACATCTCCCAGGCTCCGGAGCAGAGTGCCTGGTCCCCATGCCCTCCTCCTGCTGCTGGAGACCTGGGGACCCTCCCTCCTTCCTCTTCATGCCCCGAGCATGGGGGAACCTCCTCTCTCCTGGGGAGATTTCCCATCAGACATTGTCACGTGGTGGGGTGGGGCAGGTGTGCTAGTGTGATGAGAACTGCAGTTCAGCCATGTTGCAAGGCAGGGACTGGGCTGAACGAGGGACCAGGGGACCTGACCACCACGTGTGATTGTGTAATATGATTGCTTTGCAGAAATATATTCCAGATTCCAAACAACTGCATCACAAATTCATTTATGAAAGAGCTCCAGGAGTGAGGGCACACTCGTGGACGTGTGATGGTGCAAGACTGTGGGAGTGAGTGTGGGGTGAGAGGCAAATGCACGTGAGTCTGTGTGTGTACATACTGGAGTGTATGAACTTGTGTGTGCGGAATCCTCGGAATAGATGCGGGAAACTACATATGGTACAGGATCCCAGGAATTACATACACCCTAGGGCTGGCCAGAGCTGCATTGAGTCCTGTTAGAAATTTTACCAAACAATATAATACACTTGTTGTTTTTCTCTGATTATCAAAATAATACAATTTTATTGTAGAAAATTCTGTAAATATATAAAATATAGAGAGGAAAGTAAAAATTACTTGTACTCTCATTCCCTAAAGATAAACATTGGCAACGTTTTGGTGTATAATCTTCCAGTCTTTGATCTGTACATATACCATGGTTTTGTTTACAAAATTAAAATTTTACACAATGTGATATAATCTGCATTTTTCATGTAACATATGAAGGCACTTTCCCACACCATTGAATATTCTTTTTTATTGAAATATTCTTGACATCAAATATTCTTTTTTTTTTTTTGGCTGCACCACATTGCTTGTGGGATTTTAGTTCCCCGACCAGGGATTGAACCCGGCCCTTGGCAGTGAGAATGCAGATCCTAACCACTTTACCACCAGGGAATTCCCATGACATCAAGTATTCTTTTAAAATATTATCTGTATGTACATAATCTATTTAACCAGTCCCCCAATTATTCTATATTTAATCTGTTTTTAATTTTTCACCCTTATAATGTTTCACTGAGAGTTCTTCATAAAAGTTTTTATGTACACGTTTTTTTTTTTTCTTAGGTTAAATTTCTATAGGAATTCCTGGGTCACAAAGAGTATGAATATTCTTAAGGTTTGCATACACGTTTGCAAATTACTCTTCAGAAATTTTGCACCAATTTATACTTCTTATACAGCATTATAAGTAGTATATATTTCTTCCTTGTGCCCATACTAATCCAAGGTATTATATATTTTTCTTTTTTTGACAGTTGGGATTTTTTTAAAAAGAGGTTTTGTTTTAAGTTATATTTCTTGGATTACTAGTTAGGTTGATTAATGCTATGTGTTTTCTGGCTGTTGTTTTCATCTTTGGGTAATTGTCAATTCATGTCCTTTGTCCATTTTTTATTTGGCTGTATCGTGGTTTTCTTCTTATTGATTTGTAAGTGTTCTTTACATATTAAGGATAACAACCTTTTTTTTTTTTTTTTTTTTTGCCACATGCGGGCCTCTCCCTGCTGTGGCCTCTCCCGTTGCAGAGCACAGGCTCCGGACACACAGGCTCAGCGGCCATGGCTCACGGGCCCAGCCGCTCTGCGGCATGTGGGATCCTCCCGGACCGGGGCACGAACCCGCGTCCCCTGCATTGGCAGGCGGACTCTCAACCACTGCGCCACCAGGGAAGCCCAGGATAACAACCATTTTTGATCATATATGTTGCAAGTATTTGCTTGCCTTTGATTCTAGTTTTTATTATACCATAGGTTTTCTTTTTGTATAATTTAAATTTATAAATCATTTTCATTTTTGATTTTTGCCTTTATTTTTGTTATTAGGACAGATAAATATTAACCTATAGTTTCTTCTTTCATAGTTTTACCTTTTTTTAACCTTTGATTCACTGGGACTTTATTTGGGAGTAGAGTTGTGTATTTCTGAAAGTGATTTCAGGGCATTCTTGGGGAATCCAGGTTAAAAGAAGGCACCCAGGATCTGGGTAATATGCTAATGCCTTCAGGGGGAAGCCAAAGCATTCCTCCCCTGTGTAGACACAAACGTACATTCAGGTACACACTGACACACACAAGCAAGTACACTCAACTTTTCTCTACACATGCACACACACACACACCTCCACCCTCACAGAAAGATGTGCCAGGAGAAGACCATTTCCCCTTTTACAAAAGACTTGCACACCCCTTGCCTCATATGTGCCTCACTGTAACCACACAGGGTAGGCCGAGCTGTATTGCTTTCTCAGTGTGCAGGAGAGAAAACTGAGGCCCCAGAAACCATGGGAGACACTGTGGATCATATAGCAAGTGAGGCAAGCAGGTATCAAAGCCACTGCCCTGCCCTGCCTTGTGCTCAGATATGACCTGCAGATACCCGCACGGTCCCCCAGTGCTGCAGCCTGAGAGGACTTCCCAACTACTAGGGCTCAGGGTGGCTTTCAGGGACCTCCTGGATTCAAGGCCAGATCTCCACAGGGGAGGCAGGAGGAGGAGTTTGCCAGGGAGCGCTGTGTGTGTTGTGGGGATGCCTGTACCTTCTCCCGAGCATCTCCCTGCAGACAGTCTGGGGCCAAAAAGGATGTTTTCTCCTATTATAAGTCACTGGGCCCCTCAGCCCTCCCATGGCGGACAGAGAATGTCCTTCTGTGACCCCATATCTGTCTGGAGGTCTGTCCCTCAGCACGTGCGTGAGTGTGTCTACATGTCCGTGTGCGTGTGAGCGTGTGCATGTAGGCGTGTGTGTGCAGGATCCCGTGACTGCACAGATAACTACTTTTGAGCTCCCTCTGGCCTTGGGGGCCCCCCATCTGTTCCGGGGCTGCTCCCGCTCCCTAGACTTCCTCCCTGATGTCAAAGAGGCCCTGGTGCTGTCCTGCTTTCCCTTCCCCACAGCTGACCAAAACATAAAATAAAATGAAAGTCAGCCCCATCCCGCCTGCATCAGGGAAGGGGCTGACAGGAGGTCTGCAAACTAGCGCTTATCAAAAGCTCCTTCTCAAATTCATTTCAATATCTTGAGCCTCTGGTTTCCAAGGCAACGTAATCTTTTCATCAAAGCAACTGGTAAAACCACTGGGATCCGATATTGTTTTGTTGGCAACTTGTCAAAACTGTCATTTGGTTAAAAAACTTTTATAGATTTATATAACCTACAAATATATATATGGTGATCTATACCACTAATCATCATTAATAAAGTGCTGCCCCCTGAAGGTTTCTTAGTTCCCTCTCCCACCCCTTCCTCCCCCAGAGGTGTGGGGGGCGGGAGGAATGAAGGAGCAGTAATTAGACAGTAGGGCTGGGAGGTGACTCTGAGTGGGGACAGGCTGGGGGAGCCTGTCTACAGCCCTAATAAGGCAAATGTAGTAATTTAGCTCCTTCCCAGAGACTCCCTTTACTCAGGGTTTTCCTGAGACCCTCCCTCCCCGCTTCTCCCTTCTCCATCTCTCACTCAGAACACTCACATTTCCTGGCCTGGAGCCACAGTGGCCAGCGCCTAGATCAGTCCAAGAGGTAAACTGAGGCTGACCCAGCAACACACCGGAGCAGGTCCGTCAGCTCCCAGGGCCGAGCCCCGTGCCAAGTCCAGGGCAAACTCTGTTCAGTGTGGCTCCAAAACCAGAAAGGGCAGACCAGGCAGGATCCTGCGTGCCCAGCCCCCAACCCAGCCATCACCTCCTCCGAGCCCAGGGCCCCCAGCAAGGCCGGAGGCGGAGGTGGAGGCCCGGGGGCCTTGGGTCTTAGCACGTGTTCGCCTCTGCCCGCTGCCCCGCAGGCTCCCAGCGAGTATGAGGCGAGTCCAGAGCAGCTGTTCTACCGGATCGCCCACCTACACCGAGGACAGCAGTACCTGCTGTGGGTGGCGGCTGTCACCTCCGCCGGCCGCGGCAACGGCAGCGAGAAGGTGACCGTCGAGCCTGCTGGCAAGGGTGAGCAGCCTGACACTGCGCCCCCGCCTAGAATTCCGCTTCTCCTCCGGGAGGGGACGTCCTCCCTCCACCCTGTCGGTGACCTGGCTGTAAGGGGCTGGCCGCCCGCCCGCCTCCCTCCTGCACGCAGCAAGACCAGGCCTCTGCTGCCCCCTGACTCCCAGAAAGCCTCACAACGGGCTCCAGGGGCGCTGGGCGCGTAATGCACCCTGGTCCCCAACTCCCAACTCCAGCCCAGCTCAGCTCCTCCAAAGGGGACTGAGGTGGGGTACGCTCCTTCCACGGCGCAGAGAGCTGCCACGGCACCCTCCTTCCAAAGCCGGGACGCCTCAGGCAGGGGTGACCCCACCGATCGGTGGTTCGTTCAGCCAACAGACATTTACAGGGGGCGTGCCGAAGGAGACTGTGGGCTAGATGGGGTGCGCAGGGTGAATAAGACCATGTCTATTCTTGGGGGTGCCCCGCTGAACCCCTGGCCTGGGCATAAGTGTGGCATGGGGGCACGTGTACCCCCACTTTACAGGGAATGACAGTTCTGAGGCCTCAGCCCAAGATCGAGACAGAGGCCACCTCACGGAGCTGCCGGGCCGCCTGCCCTGCGCTAACCCTGGGGCATGGGACTTAGCCACACAGGCCCGAGACTTCCAGCCTGTACTCTGACCCTGGGCTTCCCTGGGCCCTCCCTCGTCCCACAGCCACCTGTTGCTGTAGCCCTGGGGCCCCAGGACCAGGGCTCAGGTGGTTGGTGCCTGCCTCAGCCCAGCCGCCCTCCAGGGGTGACCAGCTTCCTTTGGCTGAGACCCGAGAAGCGCCTGCCCTCCCTGGCCTCAGGCTCAGGGTCAGCGGGCATTGAACGGAGGGCCCGCAGCTGCCCTGCCAACGGGGGCTGTCAGCCCATTTTCCAGTGGACACTCTGAGGCCGGGGTGGCACGGTCTGCAAAGACAGCTGAGAGTGGTGGGCTAGCTCTTCTGGCTCCAAGTCAGGGCTCTTTCCACACGGCCTCAGGTGTCTAACCTCCCCGGGCCCCTCCTCCCAGAGGGGCTACCCACCCCTGCTTTTGGACTTGTCTCCTTCAGGAGGGAAGGAGCCCAGGGCCTCCGATGCTCCCAGGACAGCTGGCGCTGGCCCAGAGCGTGGTCTGAGAGCCTGGGTGTCTTGGCTGAAGGCTGGCCCCTTCCCCTGTGGAAATCAAATGGAACATGTTCCCAGAGGGCTTCATACTTCTTCGGACGTGGACATCATGCACTTCTGTCCTCACAGCAGCCCTGGGAGGTGGAGGGACAGGAGCCAGTCCCAGCCACAGGGCAGAACTGGGTCTAGAACGGGATCTCCAGAGCCCTTGGCGCCATCCCCGAGGCCCCCAACACTTCTCTCTGCCCGCGATGGAGGCTGTCTTCGTTGGGCCCCTCTGCCCAGTCCACGTCTTTCTGGCTCCCGGCGGTCCTCCACTGCTCCAGGCAGCCTTCTGTTCCTCGGCGGCCCCTCCAGACCTCACCTACTGTCCCAAGCCCATCGCCCCGGCGCTGCCCTCAGAGGAGAGGAACCTCCATTCCC